>NW_026126054.1:0-312008 GCF_943737965.1 Phodopus roborovskii
ATAAAAATACATACTGTATCTCTTTCATTAGTTTACCACTAAGAATGTATTTAGAAGTTAGAATTTGAAAATTATATTAATATTATTAAACAATCATATTTATGTACTTTCCTTGAAACTACTGGAATATTTATTAAAGTAAAAAATTACAAGATACCAGTAAAACATGCTTTCCTCATATTATTCATTTGATTTTACTTGTGCTTCATTGTCTTTATTAACAGAAAATTTGGCTGACTATAGCAACGGACATGATATTATGAGCAGCTATAACATATACATATATTTTCTCTTACATTGGTAAAAAATACTAATACTTGTTAGTTTCTGATCTGTATTTTTTTTGTACTGGTATGATATCAAAAGATACTATTTTGGGAATTTATAAAAAAATTCTGGTGAAATTCATTTGATTCATACACAAACACTCAAAATACTGTCTTGGAATTCATAAAATAGAAATTGTCTCCAGAAAAAAATTGAAATATTACTATTTTCCAGATGCGTACAAAATTAAATTATGGCTGAGTTTACTCTTGGATATAATTTCTATTCTAAATGATATGAATAGAGTGTATCTTTAAGGTTATTGTTACTTATAGTATTGATACCTTTACATTTTTAAACATGGCAGACATTAAGCATCCACATTTAAAAAGTGGAATAGGCAGAAGGATCACATGTTCAAGCCTAGCCTATGCTCCATAATATGTTTGTAAAAGAACCTGGGTAATATTAACTGTGTCAGAATATGGAAAGGGTACTACACAGGGAATGAAATAAAATTAAAACTCATGACTAGGACCATTTCTTTAAATTCTCCTAAGACTGTGCATTTGAGCAAATATACATATATCCTTATCTATGATCACTTTGGAAAAACAGAAATTTGGAATATTAGAAATGAGTACATAATAACCAGAACATGGTAAAACATGGAGGTTCAATTTTCTAAGATGAAAAGACAAAAAAATTGTTGAATCAAGAAATTTGTTAGAATTATCATCATTCCAAAATGAATGTATAGCAGAGTTCTATCAGTAGAATATTAAAATACCAATGATTTCATAAGGTCTCTTAGAAGATTAAGTTATGTTGTGTGAATATGTGACTTCAAATAGCTGAGTCTTAAGCACACTTGAAGTTTGCAGTGCTGTTTGGAAAGAGTCCTTTATATTTACATTAAACATTTTTGGGTATAATATTTTTCACTAAGGTGCATGTTTTGATCTAAAGCTCATTAATGGAAATGTTTACTTTTATATTTTAAATTTAAAATAGGGCAAGTTGTATTATTTTGAACACTTTATGAATTACAAAGGGACTTTCAGGAATGCTCAATGAATTTTCAACTTAAGTGACAAAAGCTTGAAACACCCCAATTAGCTCATAGCTTTCTAAGACACTACCCCTTAAAAGGATGTATTAATAGATAAAATACATTACTAATTAATGGCCCTTTTGCAATTATTATATGAATTAGGATTAAGGTATATGTGTGTAGACAAATGAAGTTTTTTTTTTCTTGCTTTCAAGTACTGTTTCAGAGACCTATTAAAATGACCATGGTACTTTGGCCTCAGGGTAGGCTTCAGAATTTTATACTAAAAAGTGGCAGTAATAAAATAGTTTACTTCCTACTAAATAATAGAAAATTCTAGAATATACATTTGTGGACTTGCCACAATATGCACATATTTAAGGAAATGCTTTTTATGAGAAAAATTAAAATGAAAATCAAATACTTCCTACATTTTACTCCTACAAATTTGAAATTAAAATAAATGTACATTTATATAGGCAATGAATTAATCTCACATAATGGCTAATCTTGGTAGATTTTAAAAGAATTGTCCTTCTAGTTTCAAACCTATTATGATGGTTCAGATATGATTTATTACAAAAAGATTTAAAATACAATTGTAGAAATAAAACTTATCAAAAAAAGATTAAAGGTTTCTACATTTATTACTTTTAATTGCTGGATAGAACACATCATCTAAAAAGATCAAGAAACTTAGAAATTCATTGATGACTTTTAAAATATCAATTGAGATTTGTAAAACATGTTAATAATTGAGGTTTTTTTTTTTCAATTAGAATTGCAAGACCAAATGAAGTTCTGTACTGGGCTTCTAGGATTCCCTGATACATTCACTCACTACTTATTATAAAGTTTACATTCTTTAGCATTAACCTAGTGTAAATTGCATAAGGACCAGGATTTATACCATGTGTGGCATTTATCACCCATACAATAAATTCACTTAAAATCAATAAACCTACTATGAAGTAGGCACAATTTCTAAAAATGAGGAAAATGGTTCTTGTTTATAGAAATCTTAAATTCAGTTCCTGATGTGGATGCATTGGCTAGTATGCATCATAATTGTTTAGGATTTTTTCTTTTACGAAAGTAAAGGTTTTTCTGTTATTTTTGTTACAGAAAACTACCTCTAATGGAGAGTTATAGTTATAAAGGACATGTTTATATATGAGAAGTGGCTTTGCTTTGTCTAAGCATTTGCTTTTTCTCTCATAGAAATAAAAGATATGGTAGACAGATGTACTATTCAACACATTGTATTTAACTGTTAAGGGCTGAATGTGTGTTATTTTTATTTTAATTTTGAAAAAGAGAGCACACACAAAATGAAAAATGCTTGTTAAAATTAGCTTCTCATTTTGGCAAATTTTCAGACTTCTTACAAGTAGATTCCTAGTTTAGCTACGTCAAGTTATAAACCATTCTGGCCAGATATCCATTTTCCTTCTCTTACCTAACATATCTTGGCCTCCTCTGTCTTGCACTACCCATAAACCAGAAGGGCTGCTTTTTTGTGACTGTATTCATGTATAGTCAGAATTAGTCAGTGTGTCAAGAATACACACAAAGCCTTGTGGCACAGCACCAGTAATACACTTTGACCACTTGACACTGATGTATTCATTGAGATCATTTATCTATAAGCATGAAATGGTTTCTAACCCATCTAATTTGCCATGCATTTAGCTATCCACTCTCTAATGTAATCATAGGAATGTACTGAAAGACCTAGTAAAGGCTCCGAGGATGAAATGTAAACAAATTGCATTTTTTTTTGATCTACTGATCTACTGATCTAAAAAAATTCAACATAAACTATGTTTCATCTGAAAGATATAGATAATAAGTTGTCATTTATCTCAGTACACATCTATATCTGATTTTCTTTTTTTTAAATAACCTGGCCGATGTTTATAAGAAATTAGTTTTATTTTTCTTACAGCATCCACCTAAGTACTATTTAGAATTTTCGATAGCATGCAATATTAATATTCCCTATACTTTATATTTTCAATTCCACTTTATTAGCCAACATGAATTAAAAAAAAAATCTTATATGACTATGGGTGGCATATTACATTACTATGTATACAAACCATATTGTTCAATAAAGGATATAGTAATAGAGAGATTGCACTGATAACAGAATTTTAACAGATTTTTCTAAACATACCAACAGATCTCAAAGCATTGTTCATTTCATCTAGTTTTGTAAAACTAGCAACCATATCAATAAAAATATGTCTTAAGAGGATAATTTAACTTCATTAATTTCCAGACCAGTTTTTATCTGGAAAATTGAACAAATGTCACAGATCACAAAATTAAACTATTCTAGAAAGCAAAGGAAGAATTTTGAATATGTCAATAACTGAATACAGTTCTTGGAATTTAGCAGAGCGAGAGCAAGACTAACCATGGGGAAGTTCTTGAAAAACAGGACAGAGTGACTTAAAGTCAAAGAGGCCATTTAATGTCTCACTAGAAGTTCATACATGGAGTTATCATCTCAATTAATACCTGAACATTCGACATAATTCAATTTTACACACAAATATAAAACTTTTTCTTTCCTCATTGTGCTAACACATGGTGTCATTGTCAGGATTGTGAGTAACTACTGTAAAAAAAAATCAAAGGATATTTTAGTTTGTGGTGTGGACATCATAGAATTTAAAAATAAAATTTGTGTGCATAAATATTTCAGTGTTTAAGAACATGACCGTCTCCCCACCCCACATATCTTGTAGAGGACATACTCCATTCACATACTCATATACCAATCCATAAACACAAAATTAAAAATAAAATAAAAATTTAAAATTCTGTTACTCACAAGTTGTTTACCATTTTTTTTTACCATTTTTTTAATAGTTACACTACTGGTAAGCAATGTAGCTCATGCTTTTTGAGACACCACAAGCCACTGCTACTCTGCATTTGTTAATATTGCATTTGTCATATCATCTAAAATCATATATTCTGTTTCAGTGTAACACTGCCTTAATGGCTGCATACTAAAATATATGTTATTTTATTACAAATTGTACACTCTCTTTGAAATCCTCTTTTCACATGTGTCCACACAAAGATTGATATTCACCATAGCAAACTAGGTGCTCCATGGTGGTTTATGTATTTGAAAAGATCCATAGGGATGATGTATTTTTAAGAAGTTTGCAGGCCACTGACAGACAACTACAAGAAAACTTTAAGATGAAGGCTATCAAACAGAAAATAAATAGAATTTAAAAGAGGAAATGAGGACATTTGCCTTCTTTGAACCCAATCTCTGATCCTCCCCGCTCCGTAAAGAAAGAAATAGCATTTTAAAAATTGCTCCGTTTTACAGCCAGCTGTGACTATCGGTGAATGAGAGGTCTACTTCATCTACGAACCTGAATTAAAAACAGCCAGCCCTTTAGTCAGTTCAGAGCCCACAGTCTTGATTACATTTGACACAATAATCATCATCATATCTTAAGACTCAAATCAGTCTGACAGTGCTCGACTCAGGGCTGCTTTTCCCAATTAGCTGGAAATTGCAGCCCAGCTCATCTTCTAGGAAAGTTTACATTTACAATTTTGCTGTGGTGAAAAAGGAATGAATGTGATGGGGGTAGCAAATAAACTTTTTAAGTTGTATAATAACTATTTGAAGTTCACCAAAATTGGTTAAACCTGTTTGGACAGGACTAAACAAATGTATTATCTTTCTTTTTGGCTTTCAATTATGGTTGAAAAAAAATACAATATTTAAGGTAAGTATAACTTGGACTAAAAGAGAAAAACAAATGGAAATTGTACATACTTCCCAAATAAATATTTTCAAAATGAGTAGTTATTTTTGGCAAAAGTCATGCTAAAATAATTTATAATTTATGTATATGTATACATAATTTAAAAATAAAACTGAATATTATGAATAACCTAATAATTTATTTCCATACACAACAATAAGTATCTGTGTGAATCATTTGCAAATTGTTTCTTACATACAAAAAGGTAAATAAATAATCAAGGGTATTTTGTGCATTGAAGTTCTCTAATGCTAACTTTCTATATAGATCAAAACAATTTATAATCTTTTGTGTGCAAATGGACAAAGTTTCCTTAAGTAACATTGCTCTCATGTCCTTATATGCCATGTTATCAGTGAGTAACAATGTAGATTCAGGAGAGTCTAGAAATATAGAAAAAAAACTGAGGACCAAACCACTTGAAATGTATGGCAAGCTGTGGAGGCATTGATAACAGGATATATGTTACTGTTTAGCATGGGGGGCATATATGGGCAGGGATGTGTATATAAGATTTGACAAAGTACAAAAGCCCATGGGAATCAAATGCCAAAAATACTGGGGAAACACCAGGGGAATGAGGTGGATATAAAAAATGAAAATGGTGGAGGTGAAGTTGGAGACAGAAGCACTAAGGAGTGGCAGAAGGGACAAGAGTGAAGGTGTAGTTAGAAAAAGACATTTCTTAGCTGCACAAAAATATCTTATTTTTCCACAGATACATAGAAGACAAATTATTTTTGATGAACTATTTTTCTATGACACTATGTTTTTGAATATTCTTAGTTCACAGATATTCTGAAAGAAACAAAAGAAATAGGTATATTTTCTATACGTCAGTTGCATTCTTTTGTGATTTAGAATAGATTTTTATGTCCAGAGATCTACAAGGATGACCCCAACTAACAGTCTGAGCAATAGTGGAAAGGCTACCTTTAATGCCCTTCCCTGAAGAACTCAGATCTAGAAAGTTAATTTGGGGCACCAGGGATTGCCTAAGTAATCACCTGTAATGTTTTTGAAATTAAACTCAACATTTTGATTTATACCAAGAAGTGAACAAATAGATCAAATTGAGAAGTACCATCATTCTGAATGACATTAATCTTTCTTAAATATACTATCTCATGCTGTGTCAATTAAGTGTTCATGTGATCTTCATGGATTTTTCCAACTAAAATATATTATAGTTACCCGGACAACTGGCCTCTTGTGTTGCCCTGCTTTGGCAGTGACATAATAAATGCTAGTTTGTGTATGTGTTCACAGAACTCACAGATCTAAACAGGGAAAATGGAGTGTTGAACTTAAAAACTTGTGTAAAATGTCTTTATGTGGCAAGCAAATCTGGTGCATATCAATGGTTTTATGACCATTGATAGAGCATGAGGATGTCATTGGAGCCTGGGAAAGATACATTCTCTGCTCGAATTTCTGCTATGATTTAGATTTGAATTTTCTCTGAAAGGCCTATGTATTGACAGCTTGCCTTTAGATGCAGTAGAGTTCAGAGATGGGGCTGCTGGGACCTGGTTTTAAGGACTTTAGTATATTTAATGTCTTATGTCATTGCTGAATTCAAACCATAATGGACTGTTGGTTGGTGGTGGCAACATTAAGGTGTAAGTGACAGTTGGAGAATGTTAGGGACATTTACGTGAAGTATAAATTTTATCCCATATAGCCACATCTGGATTCTAGAAGGTGAATAACTTTGATCTACCCTGCTTTACATTTTCATGATATTTGGTGTCCACCATTGGTCCAAAAGTAGTAGGGTCAAGTGAGCCAAGATAACTTTTTTTATCCCTTTACACTGCTTATATCAAGAAATTGGTCAAAGCATTGGAAAGCTTACTAACTCAAGTCTCTTTTCTAATTTACAAATTAGAAATTGTATATTGAAAACAGTAATATAGACTTTGTGTTAAGACATTTAAATGTTATATTCATTTGACATGCCAGCTAGTAAATTGTAAAGATGTCTTTCTACCTAATAGACATTTGACAAGTAGATAAACTCTACAGAGCAAAACCCTGATCTATCCACCAATAAACGGATCATAGTGGAAAATGAGTATAGTATGCTTGGCTTGCCACAGAGTCTGAAAAAATTCTGCTAGTTCATACAACTGCCTTATTGAAGATCCTTGGCCTGTCCTCAAAGTAGACCAGGTCTCTCTGTCAGGAATGGATGCCAAGTGAAATTGGTTGGTCAAGATCACTCTACATAAGAAGCATAATTGAGGCTTAATCACACAAACCAACTCTTTGGCTGAGCTTCTCAAATTGCCTACCTGCCAGGATAAGTTTTGGGGCAACAGGAGCAACCTAATAATTATGCTAAAATTTATCAATAGCGTGGTGTGAATTACATGTTTTATGCAGTGAAAAAGCATATAACTATGAATTAGTTTCATGTTATTAAAATGTTGATGAGAATAGATTATCAAGGGGAGTTAATGGAGTTTGTTTCAGGGAATAACCTCATTAGCAGATCCTAGCAATTATAAAACTCTATTGTCTTTTGCTACTTTATTTATTGCAAACTGTAAATATGTTTCTCTTATTGGTTAATAACTAAATCACTGTTGGCCAATAGGAAAGCAAGATAGGTGGGACTAAGTGACTAGGTGGAGAGAGGAAAATGTAGGTAGGAGATTCAAGATGTAGGACAGGGGAGCAGAATTTCAGCTTCTCTCTCTGATAAGATCACGTGGAAATACTGAGACTAATAGAAATGGGTTAATATTTAAGACAGAGCTATCCAATAAGAAATGCTAGTAACAAGTGAACAGAATTATATCTATTACAGGGTCTCTGTGTGTTATTTGGGACTGGCATGGCACTGGGACCAGGCTGACGGAAAACATACTTGTAACAGCAATCCACTAAAATAAAAACTGTGGCTAAGTGTAACATATTTTACTAAAAGTATGTCCTGTTTCATCCACATTTTTAAAAGTTTTCCTGTCTATTCTCCTCTATAATCTCTCAAAAAATGGATATCCACTGTTATTCACATATTCTTTGCCAGAGTTGGAAGGTCTCTTTCTGTTTTTTGCCTCTTATATTGCTACTCAGATAAAATTCATAAACTTTTAACAGACTATAAATTGGCAATAATTGTCCTGAAGTAATAATAAAAAAGATGCCTTAGTAAAGCTATTAGTAAAGAAAAACTAGTTCTTTATTTAATGTGGCAAATACATGGAGCCATGCTGAACTGAAGGGCTGAGCTCATGACATTATTATTTGGGTAATGTTCTGCCATAGTATAGTTGTTCTCAAGCTTTAATCTGAATAGCAAGGACTTTCAGACCAGATCACTTCATGTTCCATTCAGAAGGATCTGATTTAATGTGATGAGATAAGATCCATGAGCTTACATTTCTAGCACTTCCTAGGTGATGTCAATTATACTTGGTCAATGGTCACACTTTGTGTGACACTGGAATAGAAGGTGTTCTAATGCTCTTCCAGTTTCTTAGTGCATGACAATATTTATTGCAAACAGGTGACCTCTGTCATGGAATTTTCTGAAAGAGGCAACTATTTGCATTTTATTATTCTTTTTCTTTCTTACAGTTTGATCCAGTACTGGAAACTATTGACATGGGAAGGTCCATGATGGGAGGTGTCATTCTGTAAATATTTTTGTCATACTGGTTAATGAATAAAGCACTGTTGGCCAATAGGAAAGCAAAATAGGTGGGATTAGGAGACAAGGAGGATTCGAGAGAGAGTATGGGAGTCAGCATGTAGAGACTGGAGAGAACAGAGATCAGGGCCCACTCTCTGGTAAGATGAGATCACATGGAAATACTTAGATTAATAGAAATGGGTTAATAACTAAGATAGAGCTAGCCGATAAGAAACAAGTAACTGCCCAACACAATTATAACTAATACAGGGTCTGTGTGTGTTATTTGGGGCTGGCGTGGCAGTGGGACCAGAACGATGGGAAAAACCTAACTGTAACAGGCCCAGGTCAGAATGTTTGTGAAAGGCATTTTTAAACAGTTCCCTTGCCAATCTGCTGAGTGCTCAGTTAACCACAGACTGGTTCTCCCTCTGCTCATCTTATGTAGGTATCTTATGTAGGTATCTCAAGAGAAAAACTTCCCAGCAAATCTTGGAAAAGAATTTACCATCTCTTAATCCGTTTCCAGGTAGTGGCGTATGACCTAGTCAGGGTTCATTTCCTTCTGAATCCAAATTTAATGTCTTACATTTACTTTTTATCACTCAGTATTCTGACATTAGTTCAGTTTGATTAAAACTTTGGCCCTTGATATTCACTTTTTTCCAGGGAGGTTTCTCTGGGTAATAGTCCTGGCTATCTGGAAACTCACTTTGTAGACCAAGCTGGTCTTGAACTCACTTAGTGCTGGGATTAAAGGCATGTGTCACTATCACCCATTGGCCCCTGGTATTCTTGTCTACTGTATTTTCTATTTCTTCCTGCTCTATGTCATTGGAAAAATGGATAAGAATGTTATCTACATCTTTATTTAAGCCAGTGACAAAGTATTGTAGATGACTAGGTCCAGATCAAGTTTCTATTCATTAAATAACAATAAAAAGGAGAATATTCATTGTAGCCTAAGATTTGTATGGGAACACTTTCTCTACCACCCAAAAAAGAAGAATGTCATTTAATGATTTCTATTGTAATTGAAATGCTAGGAACCAATTTCATGCTATATATTAGTTAAGGTTTAAATATGAACTGACTTCACAGGTTCTGTGCTTGAACACTTTCTTCATAGTTGATAGTGTTGTTTGGGAAGGTTGTAGAAACTACATAGATTAAAACATACTGGAGGGTATGCATCACCAGGAGTAGGCCTTGAAGCTTTGTCATCTGACTCAGTCTTACTTTGTTTTCTGACTGTGGATACACTGTGACGAGGGCCTATTTTTCCTGCTAACAGTGATTTGTTGTATTCTCTCAAACTCTAAACCAAACAGAATATTTGCTTCTTTGATTTGTTCCTGGTACAAACAGAATATTTGATTCCTTAATTTGTTCCTGGTATTTTGTTGCAGGGCAGAAAAGAGTAACCAATACAGAAAATTGGTAGCAATGAGGGGGTCATTGCTATGATAAATCCAACAATGTTTAGGCGTTTGGATCTAATTTTGGAAGAATGTGGAAGAATTTGGATCATTGGGCCAGAAAAACATTCACATGACATAAACAGAACTTCATGGGCAATTCTTGTAGGAATTTTTTAAGAAAGGAAGGTTGAGAGAAATGCAGAATGTGAAATATTGGCTTATACAATTTTACAAATGAACAAGCAATAACTGGACTAGAGGCCATTCAGGTTATATTTTGGTCAAAAATCTGACTGAATTCTACTCGTGTCCTGAGAACTTGAGTGAGGATATTTTCAAAGTAATGAATTGATAATTTGACAGAGGAAATTTTTAGTCAAGATACCTTACACATTATATAGTTGTGGCTTACTACTCTTATCAAGGACTACAAGACATAAGGGAGAAAAACATTTTAAAGATATGTAGTTTATCAAGGAAAAGTCCATGAGCATGATTAAAGTTACAGTCTCAGTAGATGCTGAAATGACACTACAAGTGTTGAAAAAAAATTCTTCCAGTGTGCACTGGGGCAACAGGATGGTACCTGGGGAGATGTGGGTCTGCTTATTCTTCAAATGCTCCAACTTGAGAAAAAGTAAACTTACCTGAAATGGGAGAGTCTAAAGTCTTAAAACCACTGAAAGGCTTCCTTATTCCTGGAAAATAGTTGTTTGAACTTCTTTTGGTGAATACTGATGACAGGATGTCTGGAGCCTGAAACATTGGCTTGAGGCACAAGAGTATTATTCTTTCTTTTGTGGCTCATTAACAAGTCAGTATGTATCTCATGGAATCATATCCTCCATTTTCTTTTTTAAAAGATAGTATTTATACATATCTATATAATATAATATGCCATAGAATTTTAAGGTAAAAACTTTTTCACTTGTTAACAAACTATAGTAAGAATGTGCAATGATCTATACACAAAGGTCGGCTGTGAATATGAAGTGGGATTTTTTTGGGTTTGAAAACTTCTACTGCGAGTATTATGTTATACCAGATGCAGAAGTTATAACACAATCTAGAGGAAATTCACAGAGAAACTCATGAGGGATTTAAAAAAATGGAAATCCTAAAAAGGTGCAACAATATACAATATAAAGTGGCATTGGATTTCAGGAGTGTCATAGGATCAGGAAGGAGTATGTATGATCGGAGACAAGGCCTTGTTGTATTTTGGGTTGATAGATAGCTAGCTGTGGTAAGGATTTGAGATTCTAGTGGGACTAAGAATTTTAACATGTGCTACATACACATAACAAATAATCTGAGCAGTAGTTTCTATGATGCTGAGGTTGTGCTACCAAAAATTTCTCATTGAGTATCACCTGGAACTGCTTGACTTGTCTGTATGTGTATGTATGTGTATGAATATAAATTTATATTTGTATAAAGAACATATTTTATGAATTCCACTAATACTTATGTGTTGTATATATTTTAATAAAAACTGTATATTTACTTTATATAATATATTCTTATAAAATTAATAAGGCCAAAATACCCCTAAGATGGAAAATTGATAATTAGGCAGATAAAAATTAAGAGTAACTATGATTATGTTTATTTATCAAAATAGCTCAACTCAGAAACACAGGACTAGGTTAAAATGCAAATGGCTACTTGGCGGCATTACCATGTAATTTTCCAAATCAGTAATTTACCCACATCATGGTTCCAATGATCCTCCTTTGCATTCAACATTAGAGATGATGAAACAGAATGAAAAAAGGCAGCCACTACTACGAACATTTGTACCTACACAATTTACACACTAGCTTGGACCAGAGGTTTCCTACACTATTATCCTAATAAATAATGGTAAGAAATTTTATTATTCATAATTAGGTGAGGAGTCTAGGTTTCAACAGTAAAATAATGGAAATTCTTGTAAACTACACACATAACTCTCACCTTAAGGGTCAAATAATTTTTCTCATAGTGCTTAAAGAGTATATCTAAAGGTATTAGTAAGTGACTGAATTTTTAAGAAATATGTTATTTTACATATTGATCCCAGTTCCCTCTCATCCCCCATGCTTCCCACTGACCCCACCATCCCATTTGTTTACTGATTAAAGTGTAGTCTAAACTGAATTTTGCATGAGGGAGAGTAAAAATATGCTTGTGTAAATTTAGAGTGTTGAATTAGTGACTTCAGAGTCATTTGTAGTTTAATCTCTATGAATTATACATGGTGAGAACCAATGATAGCAACACACTGAAGCTAAATGCCTGAGTGGGGAGAGGCAGTATCTTGTGACTTCCCACACAACAGAGCTTATTTGAAGCCAACTGGGATAACATATGAGGCAGGAGGACTGTTTTTAGTTCAAGACCAAACTTAGCTGGACTATTCTGTGAGACCTATTCCTTTTACAATTGAGTAAATACACAAATACAATTGAATTTTAATCAGAACAAGACATAGTGTACAATAGTAGCTTTTCCATTGCAAATAGATTCTTTGACATTATGTCAAATCTCTGGAGAAACATAAGTATTTATTTGTAATACTGAATTTCATTAATCTGGGCAGAATTTATGACAATCTGGTACTACACTCTGCTATAGTAATTCCTGAAAACGGGATTTTATATTGGGAATCTATTTGAGCGATCCAGAAAAACTGATAAATTGCTGTGACAACAAACAGGGAAGAGAATAGTAACTTGGGATTCTACTTGCTTGGGTTATTCACATACATATCTCCAAAAATTATACAATTATACAAAAATTTAAATTTACAAAGCTGTTCACTAAGAACATAATGTACAAAGATTAATATGTAAACTTCTCTCTGAACAGCAGACTTTCTTTCCCTATTGATAAACAAAAGACAGAATCTATTCAATAATATTCTCCATACGTTCAGTTATGACATCAAAGGTAGATCAGGCCTGAACTGGTTTTGGGTGATTGCACAGTAAACTCTGTCTTCAAAGTGAACTTTACAATACAATCTCCTATTTGACATTTTATGCCTATGTATAATTATTCATGTATATGACTAAATAAGATGCATTGTGGGAATGGCCTCCTAACTGAGACCCACGTTTGTTCAGGGATTCTGGATTGCTCCTATGCTGGGTTCCAGCTATCATTCTAGGGTCCATGAGCTGTTTCTGTGGGGTTCTCCAGCCTGGTCTTGATCCCTTTGTTTACAACTTAATGAGATTGATGACTACCTTATATGTCATCCTAGGGCCAACAGCTTTATATCTAATGTAGCATTTGTGTGTTCATTTGGTGCTGGAGTGTGACTGGGGCCTTGCCAGGCAGAAAGCTCACATTACATACCTCCTTGCAATCTAGTGCACAGTTGGCTTGACTGGATCAATCATAGGTGTTTCAACAAAATGTGTCTACAACTGTTTCTTAATTCATGTTGTTCTGGGGTACTTCTTTACCAACACAGTAAGGAGACACTTTATCTTCTATTTGGGGAGGCCATAATGTGTGGAATATTTACTGTACCTTACCACCAAATATACTCCACTATTAAACCTTGCTGACTCTGTACTAAAATTATAATAGCATCTAGCTGCTTTTCCTGCATTTATGTTTCCCAATTTCTCTTAAAGCCCACTTAGTTGCCAGATAGTCTCAGTATCTACTTTTCTTTATTATAATGGAATGACTTGGGTAGATGTTCTGATCTCAAAGAAACAATAAAAAATTAAAGGTTAAGATTATACTAATTAACCTAATCTGATCATTACCCAATGTAAATACAAATCTGAAATTCTATTGTGCCTCATGAATATGTAAACTTGTTATATGGTGATAAAAATAAAACAAATTTGAAAAAAATTATGGTGGTAAAAAAAATGTCTTACTGATAGGACAATACTGTAGCAAAATTTAAAGGCTCTGAGAATGAGAAACATGTACAATAATTGTAAGTAAAATAGCCCAAAAGGGTCTTGTTCACAGGAAAACCTATGGTGTTGAAGCATGTGCAGTATTTGGTAGGCAAAGGAGATCAGTGTGGTAGGAAAGGATCAAGGGAACATGCATGAAGGTAATAATCAATCCAGACCTTTTAGGCTAAGGACTTCAATTTTTTATTTTTATTTTTATTTTTTGATTGAGAAAAGAGTTATTGAGGGCTTTAGAGAAAAATAGTAGCTCAAAAATCAGACTTTTCTGTTCTATTTTTCTTTCCTAAAACTGTTTTGTGATACAAAATAATTGTTATTACTCTGGTACTGACTACCACATTTCAATGATTATTTACTGACATGCACACATACATATAATCTCAATTCCTTTTCCTGTTTATGTTTTCATATCAGTCATACACACACATGTACAACACATAACAAAACAACTTATTAATGTCTATTTCATATTATCTTCCTCCAAGAAAATAAGCTTCATAATGTTAGGTATTTTCATAGCTGCCATCTAGTATCAAGAACAGATCCTACATAACACATATTTAGTATAAAACATTTATATTTAGTATAAAACATTTATCAAAAAATAATCAGTGTGATGTTGTGTAATAACATATATATACACATATATATGTATATGTATATTATATATATATATGTATATATATACATATTATATACATATACATATATATCCAGATGGCAATATGCAAATCTAATGTAATGTACTTTCTTCACATCCCATATTTCTATATTATCAGTCTTGCTTGTTTAACATGAGATTACATGATAATCAAAAGCACAAGTGCCACCCTGCAACAGTAATAGCTTTTTAGAGCTTAAAACTCTAACAGTAGAAAAATTATAAAATGTATGAATTAGTAAATATAAACAAGGAAATGCAATTGTTACAAAACATATTGTAAAGTAACCATTCACTGATCAAATGTGGCAGTTGCTTCTTTGTCAGGAAGGATGTACATAACTATTAGGAAAGTACCTGAAATGGTTTAGGTAATATATGCAAAGCTGTTTTGCAGTGAGACTCTAAATAGAACTTTCTGTGGTGATAGAAGTGTTGTACCTTATAGTTTCCAGTTGGAAAAGCATTATATACAGGGGCTCTTAAACATTTAGAAGATTGCCAGTTGAACAAACTGAAACTCATGATAAATTTAATGATAATTAAATATGAATACACATCTATAACTGGTAGATATCCCATCGGACAATCCAGACATAGAAGATGATAATTTACTTGAGTTCTATGTTCACCTGGGCTAGCTATTGGCCAATTAGGCCAAAATACAAATGGTCACATAAAGCATATTCTTTTTTTATTTACTTATAGTAGTCTATAGCATTACAAAACAAGAGAAATTATAGACAAATGTTCTATAATTTTGACTGAACAAAGGACACACAGCAAATATACAGTGTAGGTTTCTAACATGAAGGATTAGGAGTCAACAGAGAATCACAGAATCTTTCATAATGACCAGAGCAATCATCACTGGCCCCTTGTCACTATGACCCCATACCACCGGTCCATTACTTAAGTGGTAATACCTCAAGAAATTTAATGTGGTCTAGTACATCTCCCTAGTTTATCTTTCCATCCTCATTGTGGCAGATATGCTCTACTGACTTGTCAAATTTCAACCTCTCAGCCACAGAACATGATTACATAGCACAGCTTGGTCCTCAAGTTTCTGAAGAATCATTGCTTTCTTGAAGCAAGCACTATCACTTCTCCTTTTCCTTTTTCCTGGTGGAATATGCATATCTGGGGAAATACCAGGAAGAATATACAATGTCTAAGTTGCTCCTGCTGGGCTACTAAATCCATTTCAATACCTGCCTACTTCTGACAGTCTCATTAGAAGAGACCAATAGACCCCCATTTGATATACTTCTGATAGATGTACTGTGATTTGGAACTGAAAATACATTTAAATAGATATGGCTTATTTTATTGTTGAGTTACTGTCATAAGGAAACAGAATTTGCTCTTTAATGTATTTATACAATCACACATGTATGCAATGTGTTTGATTACTTTGCCTCCCCACCATCCAGCTCCAGCCTCTATCAGCCAACCATGTCTCCTCCCTACTAGTCCTTTTTCTATGTTCAATTTTTGTTTTGTTTTGAGAACCAATGAATTTAATGAGGTCCATCTGTGTGGCCCTGGGTTTTACATTTTCATTTAGAACCTTGGGGTTCATCAGTGTGTTTTCCATTTCCCTATGCAATCAGAGCAGGTTTTAGGAGTAGTTATTTATTGTGTAGTGTGCTAAGTGCTTGTAATATAATGGTGGACAGCAGCTAATGTACATTCAATAAAGAGTCAACATTCTCAGAAAGCAAAGACCTGCTGATACTTTTAAACACAGTGTCATGAGATAAACACTAAAATAGCATGGGATTTTATGATTGACATAGAAGACTTCCTGAAGCAATTAGCATTTAAACTAAGACCTGGAAAATGAGCAAAACATAAGCACACAAAGAAAAAAGAAAGTGTACTAGTCAGCAGGTATTTGGATAGAGAAAACATAGCTAAAAGGAAATGAAAATAGGTCACCATCAATTGAGTGAGGGCATGTGGAGAAGGAGCCAAGCAGAGCAATCAATTACACTAGAATTTTAAGGCAAGGCCAAACTTTACAACACAGGCTGTGTTTAAAAATCAACAAATATGGGCTGTAATATGTAGCCTTATCGGAAGAGTGTATGCCTATCCTGCACAAGAATTTGTATTCTGTTCTCAAAATGTACAAATATATATATATATATATATATTTGAAATATCTTTAAAACAGGGAGGCAAGTAAACTACAAGAATCCAATGAGTCTGAGAAAAACACCCCAGAGTCTCTATACAGAATGGGTTAGAGAGTAAGAGGATTATTGAAATTTGTATTGTTGTTCAATTCTAACTTTAAAGCATGGTGGTCTGATAAGATACAAGGGGTTGTTCCAATTTTTTTGTATTTGTTGAGGTTTGCTATACTGCTGAGTATGTGGTCGATTTTAGAGAAGGATCCATGTGGAGATGAGAAGAAGGTATATTCTTTTATGTTTGGATGAAATGTTCTATAGATGTCTGTTAAATCCAATTGGGACAGGGGAGCTCTTGGACACCAGACTGGTAGCTGGGAAAACAGTATAAGACCGACCTAGACTCCCTGAACATGGGTCTCAGTTAGGAGGCCTGGGAAAGCAATGGTACCTCTGACAATGGAACCAGAATGTATCCCTGGTGCAGGAACAAACTTCAGGAGCCCATTCCCCATGGAGGCATACTCCCTTAGCCTAGAGACACAGGTAAGGGCCTGGGCCCTACTCCAAATGATTTGACAGACTTTGATGATTCCTCATGGAAAGCCTCACCCTCCCTGGGGATTGGATGGCAGATGAGATGGGGGAGTATGTAGGGGGAAAATGGTAGGTTGGGAGGGAGAGGGAACTTGGATTGATATGTAAAATAAGAAAAATATTAAAAAATGAGGACACTTTAAAAAAAAGAAAGTAGGAGGATTAGAAGTGAATCAATTTATGTAAATGATATGGTCATTTTCATAATTTAAACAAGACTTAATAGTAGAGAAGTACAGACGATGAATGGATACTGGGGTGGAAAGCTATTTAGAAAGCAAATAGTTTTCCTAAAGCTTAACAATGATATTTACAGAGGGAAGAAGCAAGCAACAACTCTAGTTTCCCAAAATCAGCAACTGAATGGGGTTCAGTGATAATTGGCTAGGAATCATAGGGGGAAAGGTTCCATTTGGAGAAAAAGCTTAGCAGAGGGAAAGATGATTTTGGTTTTAAGTGTATAAAATTTTAATTTACTATGAAAAATTAAAACAGAAAATAACTATATGACATACAGGTCCAAAATCGCAAAATGTTTACCCTGCTACTCATACTCGTACTATTTTTGCCTCTGTGTTCATGCATAATTAAAAATAAGAGCCCAGAAATAATTAATCTCTAACAGCACACTCAAGATAAAATTTCATGCAAAAAGAATCCTGATACTACAAATATTTACCAAGTTCTTATTATATAATCTGCTTTAGGATGAGCGGTTGTGTCAAAGAAAGAAGACAATCTTAGCCCTGAAGGCCTTTAGACTAATTTGTGAGTAATACAAAATAATTATAAGGTTCATGGTTTATTAATAATTGGAATAAGTATCAATGTAAGAAAAGCACAATAGAGTTAAAATATTTAATAAGAAGACAGGACCTAATGTGGAAATATAGTATATCTAAGAGCTATTAATTTTTCTTATGCTGTGCATATCAAGTCCTGATTGGTAGCTGGTGAATCAATCCAGCTTTTGAGTGCTGATAATGTTACAGAGGCTATTATTTTATCAATGGATCAATTACTCATTGGTACAAAATTTGCTTGCATTAGAGGAAGTAGGCTGAAACCTACTTAGCCTGGGCCTAAGTGGAGGAAGTAGCTCACTCAACATATGACCTCAAGAAGTATTTTGTTTGGCCCCTTCCACTGTTGTTCTCTCTCTACTTCCTAAGCACTGGAATTTTGTTTTTGGTTAATTGCTTAGCTCATTTATTGTCTTTGTTATTGGGGGCAAATCATTTCACTTCACCAAATCCCAGTCTTTTCCTTATTAAAACAGACACCAAGCCAAGCTTTTGAGTTGAATTAGCTTTTGAGTTAATTGTCATCTTGTATTATCCCAAGCTATAGTTTAACAGGATGATGTGGTTCATCTGGGGTTACTGTCCTTTCATTACAGCTAAGAAATAGTTTACGTTATAAAGTAGTTCTTACCTTTTATGAATATTTCCCCAGGAAGCATTGATATTCTCTGTTATCATGTGTACTTTTCTGGTATCATCTGCAGAATAGTCCTGAAGAAGTTTCAGTGCCAAATCATTTGCCACATCTACATTTATCTGCCATTGGTGGAGATCTTTGGCCAACTGCTATAGGTGTGCATAGGAAATAAAATTATTGTTACTTTTTATCCAGTGAGGTTCCTAGTGGGTATCTTTAAATATTTTATAAATAGTTACTGATTATTCAGGTCACAGCTTGTCTGCACAATTGTTTTGAACCCATCATGTTAGTCAGAATTAACCTGCTTTTCATGACAAAATTCAAATGCAGAATTCTAAGCATTAACTCATTTCAGGTACTTCAATTTAGTACCAATAAATTGGGAATGAAATAAGCTTAATTTTTTTATCACAAGAGAGAATAAACTATAAGAGGCTCATTTATAATTGCTTAGAATGTGACATACCAAAATATAAATAGAAAAAAAAATGTTTTTTTTTCTCTTCATTAACTTGTTGAATTGTTTATGTAATTAGTGCCATCTACTGGCATTTAACAAACTGCATAATAAAAATGCTGAACAAAAAGAGTGCTGTTACCCCACTATTTCTGAAGGATTTTTGTTCTTTAAAGACATTGTATTTAATATTCAAATACAAGGCAAGATATAAAACTCTTTCTAAACCAAATAACTCATGTGCTTTCATTTGTTTTTGACAACAGGTAATCAAACTAATCATTTTTTCCCCACTGGAAAGAAGTCAACCAAGGTAATGGACATATGGAAGCATATCAAGCCAACATTTCTGCATGTTGGAGAGATCTACATATTGAGATAGCATTAACATGTTAAGACACTTATATTTAATATAATGTGTACTGTTAACATGTTGGTGTATGAATAGAGAATTATGAACAGGCAACTAAATGAAGAGACATACTAAAATCATATTAAAAAAGGAAAACTTAATTTTCAAGTAATATAAATGCATTAAATTAAAGAAGGTACAATTTGATGACAGTAAACAAAAATTTATATTGGAGAAGACTAGTAAAATTCTTTCATTTTATTTTTGGAAACATAATATTCTGACAGTTCAGCAATAGTTACAAAGTGACACTATAATAGCACTTATTATACTTTATCCTATTAAAATATTCAACAGGTAAGTGTATTGTAAGATTAAAAATTTTCCCCTGGACTATTAGCTGGGAATCCAGCATTGGACCAAATCAGACCACCTGAACATGGGTCTCAGTTAGAAGGCCTGGGCAGTCTAAGGGACAGTAGAATGTAATCCTTGTGCACAAAAGGACTTTGGGAGCACATTCTCCATGGAGGGATACTCCCTTAACCTAGAGGGAGGGCCAAGTACCTACTCCAAATGACTTGACAGATTTTGTTGCACCCTCTTGGAAGGCATCACCCTCCCCGTGGAGTGTGTGTGTGTGTGTGGAAGGTGGGGGAATGAATGGGATGGGAGGGTTGTTAGGGTTCATGGGAGGGTTGGAGAGAGGGAGGGAAGGATTGGGTATTGGGATCAATACATAAAATCCGAAAAAAAAAATAAAAGTTTCACCAAAATAATAATTTTAATATTCCCTGAGATGATATTAGAAAATAATGAAAATGTGCATAACAATCATGATAAAGAGAACGTGCATGGTCTGAGGCTGTAACTTAGTGGTAGATTAATTGTACAAGGCTCATGTTTAATCCCCATTATCAAAGGAAACAACAAAGATAACCATAATTTTCTTATGGCAAAACAGAATCCAATTTTTAACACTCAGTATGAACAGAAGAAATAACAAATATAGAAATTTCTGAAAAAAGATACATTTTTACTTGAAATTTTTTGTTTTGTCTTAGTATGATATGTGTACAGAATAAGAGCTTGGTACTGTTGGTATAATTGAATGCATTTGATTAGATATCTATCTCTGACAAAGTTAGAGTTTTTATATACTTCACCATTTTTCACTTAGCCAGAAAATTCTATTTTGGAATAAACTAAATAGTAGCACTTACTGTATATAGCAAATAGTTTCAGATTATTATGCTATTATTAAAATACTAAAGAGAGAGAGAGAGACTTTCATTTGGCATAGAACATGGTGCTTGGTACTACAAAACAATTGAAATCTATCCTTGTGAAATGTCTGTCTTTCGTCAATACTTCTTTTAGCAAGAATTGATAAATTGCTGGGCGGTGATAGCACAAGCCTTTAGTCCAAGCACTAGGGAGGCAGAGGTAGGCAGATATCTGTGAGTTTCAGGCCAGCCTGGTCTACAGAGTGAGTTCCAGAGTATCAAAAACTATGCAGAGAAAATCTGTCTTGAAAAACATGATAAATTGATAACCAAGAAATAGCTCCTATTTCTACTTTGCAAATTCCTGTACTAAGCATAAGCTGTGTGGTTGGAAAATAATTCTGTGTTTTCCTTTACTAGAAATTGTCTTTCCATTTTTTGTTATATTTAACCATATTGAAAATCCTCAAGGATCTTGAGCATTAATTTTTATTTTAATATTTGTTTTCTCATATATATTGGTTTTGTTGCTATATTGTCTTTTTTTAAAAACAAAGATAGATGGGTAGGGAGTGGGAAAGGATCTGGAAGGACTTGTGGGAGGGGAAGAATAGAATCAAAGTATATTTAAATTTAATAATTGTCCTATATAATAGATAATATATAAAACATTTTTGTGTGTTGGTGTGTGTTTGTGTGTGTGTGTGCTTGTGTGTGTATGTCTTGAGCTAAGGTATTCATGGGAAACTTTGTTTCTATGAGTTAACAATCAAGAGCTCATTATCACCTAGATCTTTTCTCTGTGCTTTCTCTCCACAGTAAGTTAGATGGAGTAACCCTGGTAAGGAGTCTGCTTTTCCCACAATCTCCTGTGAGCTGGTGTCTTGTTGGCTCATGCCAATGGAAAACACTGGCATTAAAATGATAGCAGAAAGGTTGGGTTGCTCCAATCTACACATTTCTGGCATGTGCTGTGTTAGTGTCAGATGGCTAGAGTTAGTGTCAGATGGCTCATGGTTCTGGGCATTTGTCTTCGGGTTTTAAATTGGTATCATCTTCCTGAATTTTCTAAATCCAGAGTTACCTATCTCCTGTTGTATTTTTCAGATTCTTCACAAGCTAAGGACTTAGTCCTCAGAATTACACTTCCTCCATTCAAAATATCTCCTGTTGTTTCCAGACTCAATCCTGACAATATCAACAGGAAGGGATCTCACAGCAAATAACCTCACTTATAGTTCCACTGAGGTGATGTAATACACCAAGCATCAGTTTCACAAAATATAAGGCTTTATATCTGGTCAGTTTCAGAGGAAGACAATCATTTTGCTCCTGAAAGTTAATTTCAACATCTGGGTTCATATCTATTCTGGGCTCTTCCTTCATGCACTCCCTTTCTCTTTGTATTTCACCTTCTTTCTGCTCTGCAGGGATCTTCTATGTAGCCTTTAAGCAATAGTGACTATCTTATCTTTAACAAATGATTTTGACCAAGATTATTGTCTTTTACTTTTCAGTTATTATCTTCATAAATTACTCATTGGCTTCATTTCAACCTTACAATTCATAACCATTCTGCCTTCACCATTCTAACAAAAGTGTTCTGACAGACATCACTTCAACAAACACGATTATTGTCCATAATTTATCTTTTAAAGTTGCATCTGTCTGTCTGTCTGTCTGTCTGTATGTCTATCTGTCTGTCTGTCTGTGTGCTATATGCTGTGTATATGAGGTTCACTGCAGTGTGCATGTTGAGGTTGGACTTCGCTTTCCTGTCAATTGAATTATTTTATCAGGTTTGGTGATAAGCAATTTTATGTGCAGAGCCATCTTACTGACCCTCACCTAATTTATTTATGTCTAGTTGCAACCTCATCCTCTGCTATCTAACTGAATTTTCTCCTACAGAAGGCTGAGATTAGCTCCTTGCTTTAACAACTGTCTTGGTCATGTAACTATCTCTGTCTAATTCTAATGAGAAGATAATATAAGGAACAGAGGCTTAGAATGTGTTTTCAGTGTACAAATTTCCCCATCACTGTAAGACTGATTTGGTCAGCCAGTTTACTTATCTGAGGGAGGATATAATCAAATGGCATGTGGAGCAGGACTAACACAATAATCTGAAGCCCTTCTCAAGTTGTAACCTCATAAACAGTCAATGCATACCTACATTTGTAGCATATTTGCATTTCAAGGTTGTTTGCTACTGAAACTTTGGAGGGAAATAGTTAACTGGTTTTTTCCCAAGCTGCCTATTATTCTATTTGCAGCAGAAGGTACTATGGACTACGTTTACTTCTTTGGATTTTTGTCTTTTCTAGGCTCTCTCTATTATCTTATAGAATGTAAGGTGGTTTTTGCCTGCCTATTAAATATTGTTTATAAACTGTGTTTGATTCAATTGTCTATTACTTCTGATTTTAAGCTGATTCACAACTGGAGAAGGACAAAGGGGGCTATATCTAGCTCCGAAGTATATACATCATGAAGTTCCCTTATACTTAACTTCAACTTCATTTATGTCCTATCATTATTTGCTCCAATTCTGCTATAACACCTGACTCACAATTTATACATTCAAATATATATATGCCTGAGTTAAACTTTTGTAAGATAAATGGTAGCTGTGATGCCTTTCTGTGTAAATGTTTAACTTTACAGAAAGAAAGAATAAAATCCAAACCTTCCCTCTGCTAAGACAGACCACAACAAAAGTAGCACACCTATGCATATACATGTATATACCTACTTTTAGCTTTTGTTAACTTTTCTTTCCTACTGTAATTTTTCAATTGTTCACTTAATGATACAAAAGTCATTAAATTAAGACACTTTAAAGATGGTAAAGTCAGTGAAAAATATCACAAAAGTTCAGGTATCAGAACTCTAAAGATTCAATCTAAATAGATGACATATATTTACATGTAAATAAAATTAAGGAAAGTAGTTGGATCTGTGTAATTGAACTTTGAAGAACACAAAGCAGCTTTCTCAAAAACTGTAGCATTATTGTAAAATTATTTTGCAAACTACAGTACAGTAAGATTTTCATAAAAAGCAGAAAAAGAATGTATTTGTTTTGGTTCTTTAAAAATTAAAAAAAAACTTAGCTATAGATATGAATTAATGTAATATAAATCTTTATTGTGAAAGTAAAGTTAATTCCTCTCTTTCCTGTGTGAATTAAAATAACCTATAAAATACTTTATGGATTTATAAAAGAAATGTTAAAATAGGTACAAGGAAGCTATTTAGAATGTAAAGCCTCTCACCATTAACTCTAAGACTCATCTATTAAACCTTTGACATTACCAAACAATTCTGTTTCACAAGGTAACATTCCATACAGGATACTATTTAAGAAAATGGCCCTCATTTTCCAGCTTACTGGAAATGATTAATCTTTTCAAAGCTTTGAGGGCTACATCCTTGTGCTGCTACTTTATTGTCTTTTCCACAATGACTACAAGCTGAGAGCAGGCTAGTAAATGTGTTATCGGCCAACCCATTAGAGTTCCATTATTTTCTGTCTTACATGGCTTCATGTAATGAATTTTTATAATTAAACTAATGGCACACAATTTATTTTTCCCCTCCTTACTTTCAGGCCCCATTTCTCTTGCAGCTTCCTTGGAGTTTTATACAAAAGGACGGGAGGAACATCCTCCAAGTGCTTCATTACCTTAATTTCATTATGACATTTTGGAAAGCATTCTCTTTATTTGAGCTCTCTCTTTAATTTGCTGACTTTATTAAAAAGGCTTAAGTAGTGTGTTGTAATTAACAAATGATCCAGCTATCCCAGACTTCTAAGAGAAGCTAGTTGAGAGGGTATAGAAGTGGGTCAGTAGAATGTACCCCCAAAGGAACATCAGAAATCCCCCAAAAGTAGCAATTTCTTGTACCACCATACTCAGATTTCTAGAAATCTTTTCAAACCCCATGAGTTTACTATGGGAGAGTATATTCACAAGTCTCTCTTGTCATGAGATTACATATCTGCATGTTACAAATCAAGAAAAAAATTAACTGTATTCTTCATGATGTATATATAATTTTAAAATCAGATCTACCATTACATAATCCATGTGTGAAATAGACATCCTGAATTGTATACTTAAGTGTTTTTCCTTGAGTATTATCAATGTGTAACCTTTGAAATCCAATTTTGGAACAGTCTCTTCTTTGTGAAATAAAATATCATACTAGTAATAGCAACTTTCCATTATCCATTTCCTTTATCCCCAGTTATTATTTGCATTACCTTTGAACAGAGAAAAAGTTATGTTTGACTCAGTCATATCAATTAACATAATGACTTTGAGGTTTATCTATGCTGTAGTATCAGCATTATGATTAACTTTTATCATTTAGTAATACTTTTCAGATGATGCACATATTTTATATATTCATTTGATGGTGGACAAATGGGTTGATTATACTTTTCAGTATGATGATTAATATTACCATGAACTTCTGTACAAATTTTTGTGTCTATTTTTATTCCTTTGAGTATATATTTAGTAATAGAACACTAATATTTATATAGACTTTAACTGTAGGATATTTTTCCATTGTTTCACAGTTTACTTCACCTATTTGTTCATTCATTTCTTGGTTTTCTTGAGATAGGGTCTTATTACCTAACTCTGGCTGTCATGGAACTTTTTATGTAGAACAGGCTGGCCTTGAATTTGCAGTGATCCCTTTGCCTCTTTGTTGAAACCACTGAGATTTAGGTGTACACTATCACATCCCAACATATTTATGATCTGAAATCCTCATCAAATATACAATGGTTCCAATTATTGTACATTCTTGCTAGTGCTTGTCATAGCCTGACTTTTATTTTAACTATTCTAATACGTATATATTTCACGGTTTTTCATTTATATTTTTTCATCAATAGTGATACATATATTTTGGAGAATTTTCCTGTAAAAATAATTTCTGTAACTATATTTTTATATTTTGTTACTAAGTTATTAGTGTTTATATACATTCTTGAATACATTCTTCATCACAGATACCATTTCAAAATTTTCTTTTTTCCTGTGGAATGTCTTTTAAGTTATTGGCATTGTTTAGAATACAAAAGTTTTGGTCAAGCATAGGTTTTTTGTCTTTTATTTTATTAAATTTATTTTTGGTGCTGCATCTAAGAATTTTATTGCCTAATAATTAGTACCCATAAATTTTCTTGAAATATGTTTTTGTGTGTGCGAGTGTGTATGTGTGTGATGTGTGTGTGTGTGTATGCATGCAGATGAGTATGCCATTTTTTAACCTGTATATGCTGGCCAGAAGATGGTGATTGGTGCCCTAATTTAACACTGTGCATCTGTGCCTTTGAAATAGTGTCTCTCTCCAAATTTGGCTTGATTTTCTTTACTGGGCTGGAAGTTAGCCTCAAGTGATCCTATCCCTGATCCCTTTTAACTAGGTTGACAGGCATTTATTGGACACCCAGATTGTTATGTGGATGCTGGGACCTAAACTCTAGTATTTGTGATTGCACAATAAGTGATTATAAATACTGAGTCATCTTTACTGCCATTAAAATTTTAGTTTTTGTGTTTAGTTTTACATTCATACTGGGATAGGTTATTTTTTCAAGTTATTAGCCTTAAATTATTTTCAATTTAAATGTTTACTGTCAATTAATAAATGAAAATTATAGATTTTATAGGCTATAATGTGATTTGTGTATATATATATGTGTATTGTTACTACTGTATTATAAGTAACTTAATCTGCCATCTTATATAATTTTCAGTTCTTGTCTTTGAGCATTTGAAATGTTGTTTTAACATTTTCAGAGGCATACAATATTTTATTAATAACCACACCAGCTCACTGTGTAATAACTTTGAGAATTTATTCATTCTTACTAAAAACTTGAGATATGGTGTCCACCATAATAGAAGCTTCTTGTAATCACCATTCTTATCTCCACTTGTGTAAGTTTGGAAAGATTAAATTTCATATCTAAATACAAGTGGCATAAAAAGATGTTCATCTTTCTATACTTGTTTATTTTACTTAGTGCAAATCCTTTAAGTTCATTCATGTCGTTACCAATGATAGAATTTATTTCACCGTGTTTTGTATTACACTCACACATACACATACACACACACAAACACACATATATATGTATATATATGTACATACATACCTACATATATATCTATATATTAGTGATAAGTATATCATGTCGTTATTCCAGGGAAAAATATCAGATAGTTTCAGTGGTAAACCTGTCAATATGTCTTTGTAGTAAAACTGAGAATATTTTGTAATTGATTTTAGTCTATATACATAAAAGCAGCTTATTCTTTATTTATTTTGATATGTTTGATTAGTTTGTAAATTTTATTCTACTTTTGGAAAATTTGTAAAAGATGGAGATTAATTATTCTTTAAAAGTTTAGTAGAATTCACTTGTGAAACCCTCTGGACCTGCATGTTTCATTGTGGGGAGACTTAAAACTGATGGTAGCAGATACAGAGACCCATATCCAAATATTTGGTGGAGATAAAAGAGCCCAGCAGAGAAGGAGGAAGGGGTCAAGGATACCACAAGAAAGTAGCTCACAGAATCAACTAAATAGGGACTCACAAAAACTGAATCAAAAATCACAGAGTCTGCATGGGTCTGAGCTACATCCTTTGCATGTATGTTTTGATTGTGTAGCTTGGTGTTCTTGGGGGAATATCAGTGGGAGTAGGCATCTCTCTGACTCTTTTTACTGTTCTTGGAAACCTTTACCTCCTACTGTGGTGCCTCATCTAGTCTTGATATGAGGGTTTGTGTCTAGTTTTATTGTAACTTGTTATTCATGTTTGGTTGATGTCTGTGGAAGGCCTGATGTTTTCTGAAGGGAAATGGAGAATCAGTGGAACTAGGGAAGAGGGGATGTGAGGAGTTGACTAGGAAGAGTGAATAGAGGGGAAACCACAGTTAGGATTTAATATATAGGAGAAGAATAGATAAAGAAAACCCTATCATTATCTTTTCTTATTACAGCTTAATTGTGTTATTTCTTCATTTGTTCATAACATTCTCTATATTTAACTTGATTTCTATAAAATTCATAGTACTATTCCCTTTAATCCCTAAGATTCATCATTTAATCCTTACTTTTCTGTTTTTAAATTTATTTTTTCAGTAAAAGTGTTCTTTCTGTTTCACATAATCACAGTTTTAAATCTTTCTGTATTTAATTTATTTTATTCCTTTCATTATTTTCCCTATAGTGTTCATTATTTCTGGTAATATTAGTATTTTTTTTCTTTGTGTGGTTTCCAATATTAAAAACCTTGGCTATTGGTTAGAGATTTTCCTTCTTTTTTTCACAACAACACATAACATAACATAATATCTTCAGAAGCCTAAGTATTTCATGTTTTTATTTTCATTTTTCTCAAGTTAGTTTTAATTTTAATTAGATTTATTCCCTGGCCCAGTTGTTACATTAGCATTATACTTACAATGTTGTCAGTGTATTCCTGATATTTAATTTTAACTTATATCCATAGTCTCCAGTAAGATTAAATTTTAGAATTTTAACCTGTTTGAATGTGTACTATACATTTGAGAATGTATATTCTGCTTTTATTGTGTAAAAAATTGTAGAGATGGCTACTACAGTTTTTATAATTTTAGTGGTTTTCAAGTATCTGTCCTTAATTTCCTTCCAGATATTCATTTTGTTAATAATGAGAAACAGCTAGCTATATTTTCTTGAACTATTACATCATTTTGGTGTGTTTTTGCTTTATACATTTTCAGATTATTTTCAATTTCTCAGGCTGAATTATATCAATTGACCATTCATCATGGCTGTTTTCTTTCTATGTCTGTCCATTGTGTCTGCAAAGCCAGCATTTCCATTTGGTTCTTGCTTATAATTTTTATATTTATTTTATATTATATTTATATCTACCTTCTCCACAAATATGTCAGAGCAACTAAATCTCAAGATGCCCATTTAAAGTTTTTCTCAAAACCTTCCCAGTGAGCATCATTGTCAGTGTAAAATGCCTTGTTAAATAACTGCTGAGGAGTGACATCTACAATGAACAATAATGTATACTTTTTCCTGGGAACTATTCTATAAGTCAGGTCAAATAAAGACTATACTTGTTTTTAATTTATTTTTTCCAGGGAGCTATAAGACAGCTCAAATAGTGTCAAGACTCTTGGAATCTAGTGTAGGTTTTTGAGGAACACCAATCCTGACAATCTTGAGGGCGAGGAGACTGATAGTTTTCATAAGTACCAGTGGCTCCAAGTCCACTGATCTTCAGGACTACTGTGAAGCTGGAAGAAAATGACAGGAAATATAAAAAGCCTCATATTTTTCTCTTCTTGTGGAAGTATAACACTTCAGAGATTCTAGTTTCAGCAAAGAGAATTTGAAAATTGTTTGACAGAATTTGTTTTTTGTTTTTGTTTTTTGTGGAGGAATGGATTTCTAGATTCATCACCACATATTTTCAAATGCCAAATAAATTAAGCTATGAAGAGAAACCTAGGAGAAATAATGGTGTGATGACAGCATAAAGGCATGCAAGACATGGTATCTCTGCCTTAAATATATGTGTGAGTATCAGGGGAAAGTATCATTTTACTACATATCTTCTATCTTTGATATAATGTATAGACCATAAGTTTGAAGTTGAGTAGCTTCTCACTGCTTTAAGAAGAAAAGTACTATTAATGTATTGATTTTTCTTACTCATGTGGCAGCTTTATTGGGAGAACAATGGTGGGATTTTTAAATGTATGACCAAATGGTAGGCTCTGAAAACAAGATTTCAGACAAAGTTTTTCATTATTAGATTAGAAATCAAACCTTCAAACTACTAGTTTGAGTCAATTTGCAGAAATAACTTTATATAACTAAAAGTATACACATATTTATCAAAATGTGTATGCTTAACATGCATAAAATAAGTCTGTTTCTAACATTATACATATCTATAATGCATACAGGATACTGTCTGGTATGTAAATTTTACCTCCTCCACATAAAATAATATTGTACCATTCATGTTTATCTAAGAAAATCCTTGACTTCTTTCTTCCCACTAAAATAATTTTTGAACCTCAATTAGCCAATGTACCTACTTTAAAGATAGAGAGGGGGTTTAATTTTGAAAATTAATTATAAATACATTGTATATGTGGTCCAGTAAAGGATATATTTAAAACACAATTTCTTTTTTTCAGCCTTGACAATGTTTATTTGATAATATGTAAAATTATTAGATTCCTCACTTGAAATTGTTTCAGGTATTAAATAGCAAAACCAGCTAGGCTCAAACAAGATTTCACTTCTCTATTGAATTCATGTTCATGTACTCATAGCTTAGCCAAACACAAAAGAGCTAATGCCATCATGTTTGAAAAGCTTTTATGCTGAGTTTGACACAAAAGCAATCACAGAGCAGACAAAAAAGGAATTCCTTTTTCAAAGCCTGAAAGGAGAAAAATACATGAAAACTATGAGCCTGGCCACATCTCTCTTGTCACTGGGGAAAATAAAGTTCAAAATGATCAAGAAATAATTTATTTCTCAAAGAACTTCTTGCCAAGTTTGGACCAATCTTACCCTGTTGCACAGGCTATAAACTTAGCCAAGATGGTACCAAATGAAATAAATCCTAGGATGATCAGTGCTGGCAATTCAGATGCCAATGACATACTTCTTTTGATTATATTGAAAGTCCTAAATGGCATCATCACTAATAGTATTCTGCTATGGCTTATTGTTGGGGATTTTGATTAGTGCAGTATCTTGTGTATTATCCCCTATAACAGCTGTCTCATTTAAAAGAGCACTTTTTAAAACCAACTTTTAAAAAGTTGGTTTTAAAAATATATAGACATTATTTGAAAAAATTAAAATATGTATAGATAACAGCTAGAAGAGATTTGAGATGAGGACTAAAGATTATGATCATTAACACATACAGATTGCTCAGGACCTAAATCATTAGAATTTAAGTACGGTAATTGATTAATAGTAGTAAAAAGATCACAGAGTTGTGTTAGCATTTGAAACCAATCTTGTTTACTAAGATAAGTTTGAGGTTTCAACAGGTATGAGAGAGGAAGGGAGGCTGACTGCAGTAACTATGGCTCTCAAACTCTGATTAGTGCCATAGGAGGTTCTATTGGCAATAATGGGCACACAAATATATAGCAATAATTTATGAGGAGGGGGTGCAGGTCATGTTATCCAATGTCTTTTAGTGTCTATTTCCAAACTTTTTTCTTAAAGAAAATTGTAAATGATAAACCTGCCAATATTGCTCACTTAGTGAGAAGACATTCAGCCATGAAAAGCAGATATCTCCATTATTTGTTCCCTAAGTTTGCAAAAAATTAAAAATAGTAATTTCATCTAAATAGAATATAAATTACAATTATCTTCAGCTTTTCAAAGAAGAAAATACTGTAAAAAGGTTTCCATATTGCACTACATATTTACTCTCTTTTTCAGCCAATTGGATTATTTATGATATAATCATATTTGTCAGTTGATAATTACTCTTGTCTATTTCATAGCCTTATTATATTTTATCAATTTATTTAATCCTCACAGACAGTAGGTAGAAGAAAAAATTTGTGATGTCATCTACAAGAATAATTGCTTTAATTTCACCTTTCCAAATCCCTATTCCTATCAAACAAAGTTTCTATGTACAATTAAAAAGGGGCACTTTTCATAAGTAATGGCTGAGATAACCAAACAAAACAATGCATGTAAAATGACTAGCACTCTTTTAGCACACAACAAACATTCAACTTTATTATCAGTAATAGGATTGTTTTAGTATTCATGGATATTATCCAGGAGAGATGGAGAGTGGGAAATTTAAAATTTGGACATCATTATCATCTGCCTTATAATCTTAAACATGTATTGTAACAGCCATGCCTATCATTAAGTTTATAAACTATAATGGCCAAGTCATTTTTATGCAATACTCAAGAGTATTCAAAGCCATTTTAAAACCATTTACAAAGATAGTAATTATAATAAAAATCCTTGTTTTAGATGTAGGAAAACAACTGTTGGACAATTAGACTGTTTTATTTCCCCTCTTCCATATTTGTAAGGAGTACGTTTTTTTCTGCCCACCGCTAACACACAGAGACTCTGTGTTTGATATAATCCTGTTGGCCTGTTACTAGTTTCTTCTCGGCTAGCTCTATCTTAATTATTAACCCATTTCTATGTATTTCCACGAGGTCTTACCGAGAGCGGAGGAATGGCGGTTCTGTTCTCTCCAGACTCTCCATGTGGACTCTTCCTTACTACTTCCTCTTTCCTCCTTGTCTCCTAGTCCCTCTTATCTCCTTTCCTATTGGCCAACAGTGCTTTATTCATTAATCATACAGAATAACATCTCCCATCATCTCCTTTTTTTTGTGTAGATATGATAGGAGATGTCTTTTTCTGAAGAGAAATGTTGGATCCTTTTTCTGAAGGGAAATGAAGGAGTTGATCTGGGAAAGAGAGGAATGGAAGGGGGACTGGGAGGAGATGAGAGAGGGGAAACTGTGCTTAGAATGTAATATATGAAAGAATAATAAAAAGAGAACAGATTAACCATGTGGATTGCATTTCAAATAGTCAGGCCAGGAATTAAGAAAATAATTATTAGGAAATTACTTGTGCTGCCATGCCAGGAAGTTACAATAACAAAGGTTGTGATTAGTCTTAAAATCTATATGCCCTTATATAATTGTGGGTATATGTGAAGATCTTCACAGCATCTTAGATCCTTTAACAATGTAGCTATGATGAAGATTGGCTAAAAGTTTATTAATCCCATTTAGTCTCTTTGAAATTAACTTGGAGAAAGTTCTGGTCAATGAGACATGGTAGAATTCCTAGGCTTGGCTATAAAACTCAATATATTGAACAAACTGTTGATATTTTAGGTTTCATTTCTTAATGAAACTTAACAAAATATAAACAGGCTTAAGAATGAGATATTTTAGGAATAAAAAAAAAAACTAAGAAAATTATATGGATTTTCTTCTTATATGATATAAAATATGTCAGATTCATATCCTTGCTTGGAGGAAAGCCTTTTCTGCTAGATTAAAAACAAAGTAGAGAGTTTTGTATTATGTACTCAATCATGTCACCTTCCAAATCTCATTATTTTGATGGTTTAAATTTTCCTAACAGTATCTACTGTTTAGCATTTAACGCTTCAGATGTCCTATAAATGCAACATTTGAAAGCATCAAATGTGTATACTTTCAACATTTGAAGCCATCATAGCTTCATGCATGGTATTTGATAAAATCAATACACTTTATTTCTTTGCCCTTTTAGCAGTGAGTATTGAATTATCAAGTGGAAACTATTTTAATAGAAATAAGAGGAGAAACAGAGAAGGAGAACTAGGAGGCATAGAAAATGCTGTGCTAATGTCAGAGAGTAGGAGAAGAACATGAGAGAATGTTTAATCCTTATACTTTCTCTGATACTCTTTCATTCCCTTCTCTAGTTAGAGCTCTTGGTAAGGTAAGAGAGTGAAGGATAAGATCTGTTACTTTTTCTAGGAAGACATTAATGACAAATGTTATTTTAAATTTATGCTACCACAAAAGTGTGGTATGCATATCATTTCTTTGAAGTGATCTTAAAATAATGGTGCAATGTAAAATCCAGCTCATGGGGGTGGGTAGGTCACTTAATAGAGTGTTTTCCCAGCATTCAGGAAATCTTGAGTCCAATCCCAAGCAGAGAGTTAGCAGGGTTGCATGACACATCCATGTCATTTCATCACTCAGGAGGTGTAGGCAGGAGGATCAGGAAGGAAGTCAGGAATAGGCTACTTAAAGCCAAAATAGCTCAGTTGGGAGAGTGTTAGACTGAAGAATAGGCTACTTAAGAGCGTGGTTCAATAAAACAGAACAAAAACAAACCATGTCCATACTAAAAGATGAAAATTAACTTTAAAGTTTTCCTCTACCATGTATTAAGTCTCAAAAATTTGAGCAGGTATGTGTGGTGGCATTCACCCATAATTAAATCTTGAAGGAGGATGTTGAGTTTGAGACTTTGTCTCAAAATCAAACAAATAAAAAATTCCACTATGTATTTTTATTTAAACATAATTTGTCATTAAGACCATTCAATTTCTATCTGTGGCATAACTATTTGCTATAACAAATACTTACTTTTAAGATGTTTGACACTAACCTTGGTTTCTGTGATCTTCTTCTGGATTTCATCCATCGTGTGAGAAACCTCTTTCCATGAGTCAAGCTTGGATTTGGCTTGTCCTATGAACTGTTCAACTTTTTCCTTCGCTTCTATCCACTGTGTCGAATCCTTTAACATTTCATTCAACTGCTGTCTCCGGATCTGAAGATGCTCCTGTACCTCATCCCACTGATTCTGAATTCTTTCAACTGGCATAAAAGGAAAGATGGCAGCAAATATTACTCTAGAGAAAACAGTTGAAATTTATCATAAAATTTCTTTTCATATTTTTGTTTCCCATTATAATATTCAATGTGCTTTGGGTTGATAATTAATAAATAATTTCCTTGCTGAGATAGAAATTTTGAGTTTCTATTAAATTATTATTGGTGCTATGGGTAGAAATGTTTTATTCTTACTCTCTAATATCAAAAGAGAATCATCTCTTAGAAAGGTACTATAGAGCTTGATTCTATTATTTATTCATTTGACTTGTGAGTAGAAGAATCTGAGTTTGGAAGTTCCCAAATCACAGTTAAGCTAGAAAACAGAGACAGACTATTTCCTACAGCTGATTGAGTAACTAGTATATACCACTAGGCGACATTTCAATTTAAAGATAGACCTTTTCTCAAAAATCTAGTGGGGGGCAGGAGAGATGGTTCAATGATTTAAGAGCACTGATTGCTGTTCCAGAGGTCCTGAGTTAAATTTCCAGAAACCACATGGTGGCTCACAAGCATCTGTAATTAGATCTGGTGCTCTCTTCTGGCATAAAGGTATAGGTATATATACATGTGGTTAGAACCTCATACATAAAATAAATAAATCTTTTTTTTTATGGTGGGAAATGATGAATACTGAAGCCTGACTCTAGACGTTGTCCTCTGGCGTTCACGATCAAATGAGAACAAATAAAAGAGGGCATTCAACATATATATATATATATATATATATATATATATATATATATATGTGTGTGTGTGTGTGTGTGTGTGTGTGTGTGTGTGTGTGTGTGTGTATCACATATTTGTACAAATATATTTGATGCTTATGGCATTATGAAGACAATTATACACAGTAAACTTCCTAGGTCCATATTACTAAAACCCACAAAAACAGAATTATATTCAGATTTTATGACTTCATGATTCTCAATATATTTTGACATACTATCTTTGCCTTTTCCTATTTGTTATTTTTACAATGAATCTACCAATAAAGCAGATATTCTAAAGAAGGCATATGAGGATCAAACTATGCAAGAGGGTTTATCTGTAAGCTGCTTTTTATATCTGTGGCTTAAGATATACACTTTATTCCTTTTAAGTATATATTTGCTAACTGTATATCCAAACATCATTTTTATAAGTCAAGAGTTCTCCTGATCATCCTTTGTACAGCCATGAACACTTATCATATACTACTATAATTTATATTTTTACTTTCCTATTTCTCATTCTACACGATGTCTACTTCACCAGCAATTATAGGGTTTGTTATAAATTCTGGCAGTAACTAATCTATGTAACCTTAGTGTATAATTTATATATCCTTGGTACTTTCCTTAAGTGCAGGTTAGCAAGCACTTGGCATATGACAAAGCATGAAAGGGTTTATTTTGTTTTTTGTTATTTGTTTCTTTGCATGATCATACATGCAGGGATAGTTAAGGCATAGATAACAGTATTAAGGTACTGACAAATAATATCTGAGAATCCTCCCCTTGAGCCCTCCTAAATGCCTAATCTATTTGGGTCTGTTGATTGCAGAATGGTTAATTTTTATTTCAAAGCTAATGTTCACTTATAAGTGAGTACATACGATGTTTTAGAGGTGGAGAGTACTGAAAGAGTCAACTAGAAAGGGAGGGGTATTTTGAGGTAAGAGTGAAGCATGGCACAATGGAAACTTCCAGGAATCTACATGGATGACTTCAGCTAAGAATCTAAGCAATAGGGGATATGTAGACTAAAATGGCCATCTCCTGTGACCATGCAAGACTTCCAGTGGAGGGTCTGGGACACGAATCCAACCATATAACCTTCAGACTTCGCTGCCTATGGGATGTGCTAGGATAAGGGTGGCACAGAGATTGTAGGACTGAACAATGACTGGTCCAGTCTCAGACACATGCCACAAGAGTGAGCACACCCTTGATACTGCATAGTGTGCCAAAACCCAGAGGCCCTGACAACTAGGACAGAATCAAAGATGACTGGAGAAAAAGAAGTCAATGTAATTATGCCTAATGATTTTCTTCTCTGCTCATTTATTGGTGCCCGATCCAATTGTTATTAAAGAAGATTCATCTGGTAACTGGTGGAAACTATTGCAGAGAGTCAAAGCCAAACATTAGGTCATGGTCAGGGAATCCTGCTGAAGAGAGGAAGCAAGGATTATAAGAGCTGAAAGAGTCAAGGACATCATAAGAAAAATAATAGAACCATTAAACTGGCCCATAGGTGCTCACTGGGATTGAACAATGAACAGGGAGCATTGTAGGAATTCAGTTCATTTAACCAATGGTATTGGAGGCATTAGCCTTATGGGCCTTATGGGCATGGTCTACTGTGGGTATATGATCAGATAAAAAATAAGGACAGGGGCCACGTATTCTCTTGGACAGGAAAGGCTTCTGATGCCACAGCTCAGTGATCTGGTCCAGAGTTTTCCCCATCTTTCCCTAGTGGACAAAGAGGCAGCAGCTGTGTGACTACCTTCTGAATTTCCATTTCATCCCTTAATAAAAAGTCTTCAGTGGATTATCACTTTATCTGGCACCTGAAGTGGGGCACCAAACAATGACCATGACATTAAGAGTCTCATGCTCTATGGACAGATAGTTTCTATCAATAAATATATAACTGAATTCCCAGGACTTGGCCATTATTTCAAATTTTTCTCAGGTTCTCTCAAAGAATACCAGGATCCACCAATCATCAAAAAAGTAGTCTAGAAAATTACACCCAAATTCATAAAATATTGTTTGTGAATGCTTGTTTTCATTTAAGGGGTCTTGGTTATAAGCTGTTATTGGTCATAGTCAATCTCTTTCTAAAATAAGAAAGGGAGATATGATATAGAAATGATGGAGAAAAAGGTAGACTAGTGAATCTACTTTAATCTAAAATCAACTGTTAATCTCAAAATACTTAAATTGGAATAGATTTTAGTTTATTTATATAAATTTAAAGTCAATATTATTATACTGTATATTTATACTCTTGTTTAAGGGATTATAGTTATACAGCTCATTTAAAATATAATGTATAGGTGTCTGGCCCCAGCTAGATCTGCCTATCTGCACGGAAACATCCTGAGTGCTCTGATACACACCCACCCACTCCCACCAAGAGCCTGCCTTCCCCCTACCCTTTGCTCTACCCTGCCAACTTTCCTACCTCTTGGATTGAGCACTGAGACAGAGGGCAGAACCAACAATCCTGCCACCTGCGGGGAAATTCCTGGAGCTGTTCTGAGCACACTAACCCTGCCTATCCATATTGGACCACCCTGAATCCCTACATGCCTGATCTCTGACTCCCCCCACCAGTGCTCTGGTGGAGTTCCCGAGTTCTCCCCTTGGGACCATCCTAAGCCCCTGCCTGCTGGATATTTGACCCCCCCTCATAGGGCCTCTTTTGAAGCTTGAACTTTGACACCAATCACAGGGTCACTGCATGAGGAGAGACCTCCTAGTGAGCTGTGACAACCAAAAGCTACAGACATCAAACTTCTGACCCTCCTAAGCCTACCAGGGGAGCACCACAGAGGGAAAGAGAGACCCCACATGCACCTACTGGAAGAAGTGATGGGAAGACAGCAATGCAAGAAAACACCTAACAATAGACAAGCATGAAACCACAAGAATCAAGGAACTCTACACCAACTAGAACTGAACACCCCAAAGCAGATGAGGCAGAAGATAACGACTTAACAAATAACTTCATAAAATTACAAAGGCCCTCAAAGACGATGTGAGAAAATCCCTTAAAGAAATGGAAGAAAAAACAAACAAAAAATGGTTAGAATTGAACAAATATCTTAAAGAAAGTAATGAAAGACAAGAAAAAAACAATTAAACAGGTGAAGAAAATGGTTCAAGACTTGAAAAACTGAAACAGAGACAACAAACTGAAGGAATGCTAGAAATAAAAAAAAAAAAAAAAAAAAAAAAAAAAACCGGGCAAACGATCAGGAACTATACACACAAGCATAACCAACAGAATACAAGAGATGGAAGAGAGAATCTCAGGCACTGAAGATAAACTACAGGAAATAGAAGCATTGACCAAAGAAAATAGTAAATCCAACAAATCCTTAGCACAAAACATCCAGGAAATGGGGGACACCTTGAAAAGACCAAAGCTAAGAATAATAGGCATAGAGGAAGGTGAAGAAACCCAGCTCAAAAGTCCAGAAAACATATTCAACAAAATCATTGAAGAAAACTTTCCCAATGTGAAGAAGGACATGCCCATGAATGTACAAGAAGCATACTGAACACCAAATAGACTAGACCAAAGATAAAAGACCTCTCGACACATAATAATGAAAACACTTAACATACAGACTAAAGAAAAAATATTAAGAGCAGCGAAGGAAAAGACAGGTAACATATAAAGGCAGACCTATCAAAATTACACCTGACTTCTCCATGGAAACTCTCAAAGACAGAATGTCCTAAATAGATGTTCTACAAAGACTAAGAGTCCACGGATGTCAGCCCAAGCTACTATACACAGCAAATCTTTCAACCACTATAGACGGAGCAAACATGATATTTAATGACAACGCCAGATTTTCACAATATGTATATACAAATCCAGCCCCACAGAACGTTCTGGCATGAAAACTCCAACGCACGGTAATTAACTATGCTCACGAAGACATAAGAAAAAGATAATCCCACTTCACCAGAACCCAAAGGTAAAACAGGGCAAATATATTCACAATACCACCGCCAACAACAAATATAAAACAAACAAGCATTAACAATCAATGGTCCTTACTTTCCCTCAACATTAACAGTCTCAACTAGACTATAAAAAGACACAGGCTAACAGAATAGATATGAAGGCAGAATCAATCCTTCTGCTGCATACAAGAAACACGTCTAAGATAAAAGGCAGGGAAAATTTCTTCCAATCAAATGGACACAAGAAGCAAGCAGGTGTGGCTATCCTAATATCTAACAAGTTAGACTTCAAACCAAAATCAAACAAAAGAGGTGAACACGGTCATTTTGTATTCATCAGAATAGAAATCCATCAGCACAAAGACTCCTTTGTAAAAGAAATGCTACTATAACTCAAACCTCACATAAAACCTCACACCCTAATAGTGGGAGACTTCAACACCGCACTCTCACCACTACACAGGACCACCAATCAGAAACTCAACAAAGAAACAAAAGAACTAACAGAAGTTATGTGTCATCTGGTTTTCAAAGACATCTATAGAACATTACATCCAAACACAAAAGAATATACCTTCTTCTCTGTTCCACATGGAACCTTCTCTAAAATTGTACAAACTTCAACAGATACAAAAAAAATTGGAATAGTCCCCTGTATCTTACCAAACCACCATGCTTTAAAGTTAGAATTCAACAGAAATCGTGTAAACAATACAAACTCATGGAAACTGAACAATGCGTAAATGCACATATCTAGGTCAAAGAAGAAAGAGAGAAAGAAATTAAGGACTTCCTAAAATTCAACAAGAATGAGGACACACCATACCCAAACTTATGGGACACCTTGAAAGCATTGCTATGAGGGAGGTTCATTGCACTAAGTGCCCATGTGAAGAAAATGGAGGATAATGACACAGCACAACTGAAAGCCTTAGAACAAAAAAGAAGCAAACTCACCCCTGAGGAGTAGATGCCACAAGTCAACTCTGAGCTGAACTGGAATCCAGATGCAGAGAGAGAGGACAAGACCAGGCTACAGAAACTCATAGAGACAGATGACCTGAACAAGGAGGAACTAATGGGCCCCCAGACTAATAGTTGGGAATCCAGCATGGGACTGACTCAGACCACCTGAACATGGGTCTCAGCTAGAAGGCCTGAGCAGTCTAAGCGACCTCAGACAGTGGAACTGGCATGTATTCCTTTTGCACAAAAGGACTTTGGAGGCACATACCCCATGGAGGAATACTCCCTTAACTTAGATACAGGAGAGCAGGCCTAGTCCATACTCCTAATAACTTGACAGATTTAGATGACCCCTTCTGGAGGGCATCACCCTGCAGGTGGAGTGCGGAGGGATGGGAGAGGAGGATGGTCGGGGGCATAGAGTTTGGGAGAGAGAGGAAGAGGGAGGGAGAGGGAACTGGGATCTATATATAAAAGAAAAATAAAAAATAAATTAATATAAAAATGTAATATATAATTGGAATTACAGATTAATTAGTAGTCATGTATAGTATTCAAATTTGTATTCATGTTAGGCTTTCTAGGTACAGAAAAAAAATTTTCAAATATGTAGGTAATCTTCAAACACGTCAAAAACCTACATTTTATGGCATTTATAATGTTTTAAATACTTAGGCTTTTGTTAACCATGAGGCACATCTTCTCCTGGAAGCATAAATTACTTCAAAGAGAATGGTGAACACCAAAGAAACTCCTTATGGAATTTGCTTTCAATGTGGTAAGCCTAGCTATTTGGGTAAGAAACAGGTTTGCCTGGACTGTTTGTAAATAGGTTGTATAAACTAGACATGCAGGACACACAGGAGAATAACCACTAAACTTTGCTAAAACAAGGGGGTGGCGATAGCCCTTCAGGTTCTTGATTCACAGAAAAAAATCTGCCAGACATTCTGCAGGACACAGAGGAAAGCATTTAATGAACTTTGCCAATATAGGTGGGATATTCCTACAAATTTACTGCTTCACTAAAGTGCCTGCCAGATACTCTAGGCTTGTAAGATGAAGAGGGATACCTCGATGCTACAGAAGAATTTTGGTTGACTGTCCAGGTAGCAAGATGTCTCTGTCATCTCTAGAAGTTTGGAAGTTTCTTTCAATATACTTTGTTTACTCAGGTAATATTATATCCTTCTGGGTCTTTGATAGAACTGAAGACAAGATAGTTATAGTTTTACTTAGTAATGATAAAAGGTAAATTACTTATGAAACTTCAGGCTCACAAAGATAGGATAGATGATAGTATATTTCTTTAATTTAGTCAAATACAAATAGAGTAAATATTGTAACTGTAATTCTCACTAGATAATTGTTTTATTATATGTAATTTTAAGTTGAAGTTAAATCATTCCTTTCTGATTAGATAGAAAGGTGAAATGCTGTGAGATATCTTTCTGTATGCTGTGAATGTATGTTGCTCTTATTGGTTGATAAATAAGTAAAGCAGAACAGAGTCAGGAGGAAAATCCAAGCAGAGATATAGAAGAAGGCCAGAGACAGAGAGAGTCCAGCAGCTTCCCAAGGAGCAATATGCAAGATCACCACCTGTAAGCTTTGGGCCATGTGGTGATACACAGATTAATATAAATGGGTTCATTTAAATATAAGCATGAGCCATCATCCAAATATTTATAATTAACAATAAGCCTCTGAATGATCATTTAGATATAGCTGTGAGGCTGAGCAGGGTAGAAAATCCTCCAGTTACAAAGGAGCCTGCATGGTACTGGCCAGGCCATCTGCATATAGGTTACAGTGTAGCTTGGTCTTCTTGTGGGACTCCTAACAGTGAGAGTAGGGGCTGTCTCTGACTCTTTAGCTGATATTTAGGATCTTATTACCCATGTTGGCTTCAATTAAAGGAGGAGTGCTTAGTCTTACTACAACTTGATATGCCATGTTCGACTGGTATCCATGGGAGTCCTGATATTTATAGAATAGAAATGGAGGAGGAGAGGGTTGAGTTTGGGGCCTACAAGAGGTGGCAGGCAGGGGAGATTTGGAAGGGAGAAGGAAGGGAAAATTTCTTCAGGTTTTCTGATAAATAAATTACAAAATTAAAACATCAAATTAAACAAAAAGAAATAAGTCATAAAATCTAAAGATCATCAAAGCAAAGCTACTATCCTGTATATGTTTCCGTGTTATAGTTGAACAGCATACAGACATAGAAATTGTCCATAATGGCCAGCAATTCAAATTACAGAATTTTATCACACTTGCAATATTTTCCCCATGAGATTGATTGATCAAAGATGTATTATGGCAATGCCCTTGTTCACTAGAGCCCATACTGTTAGATTTACATTTACACAAGATTCCACTGACATAGAAAAGTGAAATAATAATAAAATATATGCACATAAAACCAGACAATCTGTGCATGTGTGTAATTGAAAAGAAAGCCAGATATACACATTTTTTTTTCTCCTAGAGGTCTATTGCTGAAAGCTTCTCAACGGATTTACACAGTAAATAGATGCTGGGTAATGAAGGGAAGTAAATAACCAGAGCTATGACATTAGATGACAGACTGGGACACAGCATGTGTGCTGATTTACAGGTCTCTAGAACTGTCAAATTAGAAACCCAGTAATCATGCTAAAAATCACAATATTGCAGAAAAAGGAATAGTTCAGTTGATTAAGTACTAACCAATTCTTCACTTCAAGTTTTAAATGAGCTGTGTTTTACTATCAATATACATTCTTGGCTGAAATGAATTCCTACACCTTTCCCAGGAAGGACTGCTATTTTTAAAAAAGAAACGATTGCTACTTTGAACATACACTGCTACTGAACAAAGAATAGCAATTCAGTACTGATGCTGTAGCCTGAGAATTAGGAGTTAGTACTATTGAATTGTAGAACTTAATCTTGATTTTTTGGTGTGGCCTGAATTACAGCCTTTTATTAAGTTTTGTATTAAAATAGCAAAGTTGATTCCCTAGGCAAACTTAAGTTTTCCCAATTACAGAAGTAAAATAATTAACATATGGCTAGGCACAATATTATTGTGATGGTCAGACTCAGTAATGGACACAAGCATAAAGAACTTTGTTAATCAAGGTGATGCAACATTTCTACATGGGGAAGGATAAAGAACAGATTTAGTCTTATCACATATCCATGATCTACTAGGGGTATATACACCCTGTGGATCTTAATGATTACATAGAGAATTCAAGTATTCCAAGTAGAAAATACCAAGTTGCAACACTTACACTGTAGGGAAATATGAGTTCACTTAAGCAAGTAAAGAGAACAGATATGCTCAATTGTGAACAGATATAAAAAAAATCATTTCAACTACAGTCAAGATAATGAACTCTGAATCAACTTTGTGTGTCTAGGAAAAACATGGTGACTCACAGACTGTATCCTGGGGCAATAAATCAAAGAAATCACTATTACTGTACTCCTATACTAAGCTAAAGAAAACTGTACAAAGAGTAATGTTTGACCTTCAGAAACTTAAAAGAAACCAAGGCAAAGTAAAAATGATATTAACAAAAATTATAGGTGATATTATGTATATCCCTCTGGCTTTTAGAAAGTAACTAGATGTGATTCAGTGGAAGATATATCAATATGTAAGCTCTACAAAACGAAGTCTCAACTCAACTCCATGAAGAAGAGTAAGAAGCATATATGATAAAAACATGGTTGGTGTGAAAGTAGCTTTATTCTTTTTAGGAAGAAGAGAGGAAGAATGTGGTTGCAGTGAAAATAAAGTGTAAAGTGTCCATGCTGTAACATAATGGAAACGAAGGAACTTATGGGACCTAATGTTTTCTTAGTCACTATTGTCAAGTAGTATTTGCTTTATCCCATGTCTAAAGAAATCTACATTTCAGGGATAACCAAGCATTTAGATCCACAGAAGGGAGAAACAAAGTAAGTAATTGAATTAAAAATGTTCAGAATATCAACAAACATTTAACATTTGCATGGAACATGGAGGTCATTATTAATTTACTATTATTTTTGTACTATATGTATTGTTAATACATAGGTAATAAAATTTGTAATCTACAGGGTTGAAATTTATTATGAGTATCTTGTCTCTAACTTGCACTCAATTATAGGGGTGAAGATAGGCAATTATATACTTATGTAGTATTTCTCCATGCTTCTAAAATTCTGAGTGATGAAATAAGGAACAAGCAGATTGGCTATGCCCTGGGGATCTTTCTAGCTCTGCCAATCTGTGACATGCCTGTCTCCTGATGCTTTTGCCAGAGGAGGATTGTGAAGAATTTAGTGAATACTGTAACTGCATGGGCAAATAGCAAATCAAGAGCCATATTATTTCCCTAGATTGTCACTATGCATGTTTTATCTTGGTAACCTTATGGTCATACACTCAGTCATGGTGAAAGTCTGTTAAAGTAATCTTAAGCCACCCTTAAAAACTGTTGTCTTTTTCTAGATTCACGGTATTTTTCTCTTTTTATCTTGATATAGGCATACACCACATAGGTATGTTTTATTCATCAAACCTCATCAAACGGAATACTTAGATATATGCTATACAAAAGCTGGCATAGGTAAAAGAAATGTTATTGAATAATGAGTCTAGATAAAGACATATGTTGTATATGTCAGAATATGAATTTATATCACCAGATTTCTTTGGAAATTATCAGAAAATAATACAGACTGTGCATAGACAAAGAGATAAAGTGATAAAGACAGGTTTTAGATTATAAATGATGGATTTGTGGATATTTACTGCAATGATTTCAGTTTTATGTCCCCTTTTAAACATTTCAAAATATTAGTTTGTAAAGTAAAATACTCCTCCATAGCCCAGCAGCATACTACTTAAGTAGTTGTAGAATTTGCAGATACCCCTTTACAATGTTGAAAAATACATATTTCAGAAAATGGAAGTTTAAAAGATATTAAACAGGCTTTATATTTATACAACAGCAAAATTCTTTGTTTATAATCATGCTCTCTGTGCATGGAGTGGAGATAGACATGGGCTACAGACCAGTCTCTTAATTTTCCAATCAACAGGTTAGAAAAGAATGGGTAATAATTTTAAAAGTACAGTACATAGTCCTATGAAGAAGATAATGTGTAAGTCTTATAAAGTTTTGTTTTCTTCTTTAGCTTATTAATCATGTGAAATTTTTCATTATGAAAGATGATTTTTAAAATGGTGAGACTTTTAGTTTACATGAAAGCCTGAAGTTAGGAGAGCAAAAATTTACAAACACTTGCAAATGCCCATGTGTTAAATGCTTCATCTCCAGCTTAGCCCTGTTAACAGAGTCTGGAAATATTTAACAGGCATGCCCTAGGTTCTGGATAATTGAATACTAACCATAAATGAGGATAATAGATACTTCTTTTACTGTCATTTTCTTCCTGATGATGAGATGATTAGTGGTTTTGTTTCCTTGTGCTTCCTGACATATTGTGCTTCACTACACACAAAACCACTAAGAGCCCTACCTAGAAATCATTGCAGTGGCAGAAAGCTGATTATTATAATAACTGTATAATATTTTAGTTTCTTATTCTAGGTCACTTGTAAGTCACAATAAGAAACTATCTAGATTTGTTATAAAGACAGCATATTGTTGGATAACCCATCTGTCCAATAACCCAGTAACTGCTTAGTTAGGAGTCAAGTATCGCAAATAAAATGTTCTCAGCATGAAAAGGTATAGAAAGAGATCATTGCAGCATAGTTAAAGAGTCCAATTACAATTCCAGCACCACAGATTTGTTTAACATGCCAAACACATGCAATGTACATAACAACACCCATCCATCACTGTGAATTTGCACAAAGTTTAAGAATTCATTGGAATACAATTTTTTCTCCCCTAACACACACACACACACACACACACACACACACAAAAAAAAATTCCATTTGTACACCCTACTCTAAAACTTGTTTTTAAATGAATGAACAAAGTAAATGATATCAGATAACTGATGTGGTCTCAATATCATTGTTGTATGAACACTTCACAGATTCTTCATTCAAATTTTACAATAAAAGTAAAGGAAATATAATTCACTGAATGTGTATGAGTGTGCGTGCATGTGTGTGTGTGTGTATGTGTGTGTGTGTGTGTGTGTGTGTGTGTGTGTTCTTCCTCACCTCTTTCTGTTCAGATTGAGACTCTCTTCTGCCCCACCTGGATCCATTCTTATATTCTATTTTTTCTATTTAATTATTAGTTTTTCATTATTTTATATACTGACCACCATTTTTCCTACCTACAGGTCTCTCCTCCCATCTATCAGTCTCTATTTTGTATTCTGTCCTACTTCTTGATGGTAGCTATTCATTTTCATAACTTTCTGTATCTCTAATCTCAGTCTAGGACACACTTCTATTGTGTAAAAGTAAATAATAAGAATCAAACAAATCAACATGCACCATAGTTTATTCTTTCCCTTCTACCCACCTGGCAAAATCAACATTCCCCATAGAGTTTCCTTTTTTCCCCAACCACATGGCAAATCATGTCTTTCTCTTCCACAGAACTGTTGTTTATACACAGTGCTGCTTAAAAAGATGGCTTGTATCACAGAAGCATTTTTTTTATATACTTGTAAGTTTGATGACATTATGCAATCTCAGGCTTTCCCTTCAATTTTCTAAATCGGGATCTTCATTTTAAACAAGATTCCTTAGGTAATATAATATTCATGGTAAAGTTTGAGAAGCACTAGACTCCACCCATAATTTCCACAGTAATATCTCAGGTGATATTTCCAATCCAATGCAAATTGATTTTTGGTACTGAAATTATTTTGCTGGTGATGATAGCAAAAACCTTCAAGTTGCTGTATTATTGTAGCCTGTAGAGTGTGTATTTATTTTCACAAAGTGCCTTTTATTATGTTTCATTACTGAGAAAGGCTTAAATCTGCTTTTGTGAGAATGGAGCTCTGCTTTCATTTTATTCTAATACTTTGGCCACTTCTCAGATTGTTCTGCCCACCCCTTAAATATTGCTATTCATTAGGGGTCTCTTTTTAATTTCCCCTTCATTTATGTATTCTCCCTGGTGAATTCATTTACATATACTGTTTCATCTATGGTGGGTTAACTAAAATTTCTGTATTAAACAAATCCTGAGGTTCACAAAGCCAAACATCTACTAAATCACTTTTAAAGTACAGCATATCCAAATTCTAGCATAATACCTTCAACCTTAGTTTGTCTAACTACTGTTCCTCTATGTCAGAACTTAAGGAAAAATGTACAAACTATCCTCAAATTCACTTACCTTCTGTCCTTTAACCAAGATTATAAGACTTTGCCAAGTCATATAAATTTTCACAGTTTTTAATTACTCTTCTAACTTCTCTATCATCTGATTCTCTCTTGTTCCACTTTAACTACCCCCCATTGCTTTCTCTAATTGTTAGATCATAAGATTCTCTACACATTTGTATTACCTGGAGAACTTTAGAAAATACTAGTGCCTGGGACTTAGTCTCAAAGTTTCTGAATTAATTGGGTTGGGGTGGAATCAAGGCAACAACATTTTGAAAGCTTCCTGTAGTGATTTTACTATGTATCTAAAAATGTAAATTATTACTCTAATATGTGCCTTTTGTACTTTTTTCCATCTTTATTACTTTGGTCAAAGAAGCCTTTAGAAGATTAAAATCTAATTCTGTCTATCATCATGTCTAAAATTTGATTCATTTTATATTCCTGTGCTTTATAGGTGTAATTAAAATGACACACTGGCTTATGAGACCATTGAAGTAGACTTTATATACTTTTTGTAGTTTCTTAGTTTCTGATGTTTGATTTAATGCCCATTTTCACATGGTATACACATGTATGATTTTTCAGCATATGTTATGTTACATAGATACTTCACTCATGTGTGTTTACAATTTATTCTGAAATTTCCCTACTTTTGCAGATGGCACAGTCTGTTCCAACATCATTGTCATTAGTCTTCTTGACCATTTCCTTAGACTAAATCCAAGGTTGATACTGCTCTACTGTTTGAGTTTCTTAATCATTTTCTCTTTGTTTGCTTACCTTAACTCAGAACACACTGATTGTACTGTTTAATAATTCTCTCTCTAATGTTTATCTTACCCATTAAATGTTAGTTACCTGATGATGGGCAAAAAATTTATGTATTATGTATTTAGGAAAAACAATAAGTATGGCAGATAAGAGGAGATTTTAAAAATATGTAGAAAGGACAGAGGCCATGTGTACAACCTCAATAAATTGTTACTATAAAAGCAAAAATCCTCAAATATATATTTGAGCTACATACATGTAATGAGGGACATCAGGGACATGAAAATAAAATACATCAAATAATTGTCAAAAATTGGGTTTGTTTATTAAGGGGATATGGAAGTGTAGCCCAATTCTTCAGATTCTATTGTACAAAAACAAAATACTGGGTTACATGTAAATATCAATGCATTATGGGTCATTTAGTGTATATATATAAGCAATTCTATTTAAGGCAAAGACAGTGTCATAAATTATAAAATATATTTTGTTGTAAAGCATTAAGTGAAAGGTTTAAAAGTAAAAGACATGAAAAACTGGAACTGACATTTATAGGCCCCATTTTCATTTTTTAATAATTTTGCATTTTGAAACCTAAGCAATTCATGAACTTTAAGAGTAAGTACATTGTGTGAAATGTAATGTGTACAAGCAAAATTATTTGCCACTTCTAATGATGACAATGACAAATAGTGATAATAGTAACAAAATAGTGTAAATCAAATTATGTAAATTAAACTCTGAATTTTAATACAACTTGTAAAGTATCATTGCGACTTCTAAATGAAACATTTGAATTTATAGAAAACAAAACAAAAATGTGTTATATAGATGCTACATTTTCCATTTAAGTTGGGGTAAATTACAGCCATAGATTCAGAGAAGAAATACCCATGAGAGAGACAATACCATGATGAAACATATGGCTAAGAATTATACAAAAAGCGTAGTATAATTTCCTTAAATCTAAAAGGAAATTCTTCCAAAACAGAATTCCCATAGTAAAGAAAACAGAAAAACTGTAACAAGACATGATCTGTATGGAAAATGCTTTGTGAATTTCATACTGAAAGTAAATATAAAGTACGTAGCTGTTTTCCTTAAAATAAGGAATAACATCATAATTGTGCAATTGAAGCAAGCGAACAATTCTTTGAAAAGAGAAAACTGTTGTATTTTAACCTAAGCAAAACAATGCAAAATATCTACTAAACTTGGTATCAATCAACAGAATATTTTTCTCTACGTTCTTAGACAAGAAAAGCAATTGGAGCATCTGACAATCATTTCTCTTTATATTTGTATGTTATGTGTATATTCATGTCTTTGTTCAAATGTGTATTAATTCATCACAAATTTTCATCGATAACACATCATGTATCTGAGATTAATTTAGAATATATATAAACATCAATTAATAAATAATATGTTGTATAATAACCTATACCTATTTCTTAAGTAAATATTTTATAAGTAAATGATTTAGTTTCATATTTACTTGTATTGGAATCACTTTTTATGTTAGGTTTTCAATATAAGATTTATTTAAATGCATCACAGATGAGAAAGAAAATATAAGAGTTGATTTATATAGTTCCCTGGGATCTTTGGTATTATGGTAAAGATGGAGGGGGTGTTCTTTCTCAGTGCAGTGTGAATGATAGGGAGTTATATTATTAAATCTGAAGAATAGACATGACACTAACTGAAGAATAGACTTGGAGTTGAGACTAAAAAGATAGAATCTCAGAAGAAGAAATGAAGCAAAACATCCAGGCATAGCCTTATGGTGGGTGATAAACAGTAAGAATTTATGAACAATATATCAGAGGATGAAAAGTATGGGGCAGTACCAAACTCTGGACAATGTCCACAATTCACTGCTGGGTATATGCTAGATGCAATATCTTCAAAGAATCTAAGTCCCAACAGCCATGCCCAAAAACAATTTGAGGAGAGAGGGGTTTATTATAGCTTATAGCTGTAATCTGTCATAAAGACAAGCCAGGGCAGGAACTGAAGTAGTGATCATGGATAAATGCTGTTTAATGTCTTGATCTCCATGGTTTTCCTAGTTTGCTTTTTTTACAACCCAATTTCCAGGAATTGCACAGATCACAGTGAGCTGTGCTCTCTCATATTAACTCTTAACCAACAAAATGTCAGAATTGCCTACAGAACAATTAATTGAAGTAACTGATGTTCCTTGTTCCCAGATGATCCTAGCTTAATAAACCAAAAAATCCTTTTTCAGGAATGAAATGTAACTGATTGACTATGAACATTGTTTTTAATATGCACATATCACTGTTCCCCTTCTAGAATATAAACTGCATGCAATATCAGCAAAACTCTTGCTGATGGACTCTGTGTTAGGAACTTCCATGCCTGATTCTCTTAAAAGCTCAATTGTAATTTATTTGTAGATAAATAAGAAAACTGGCACTGTCTCTTTCAGAAAGTGAAAAGATTTCTGTTGTAAACAAAATGAACTCACAACTTCATGTTGAATATTCGGTTACGGTTGTCCCTAAGATGCCAAGTCATGAAGACATTTTTCATATGGCATTGATTATTGTCTGAATAGAGTTGGTTCAAATGTAAAACTTAAAATGTAAAACTCAACAATGGTTCTATATTTTTCCTGCATTTATAACAGGATGTTCTAAAGACAAAAAATGTCTTGGACCCTTAAGTAAAATAACTGTAGACATCGCGTGGTCACTAATATTTCCATGATTGACTAGTGAGAATATGGGATTAAAGAATGAGAAGTCATGAAATTAATAGACATGCTTAGAGTACTCATTGTGGAAGGTAAAAGGAAAAATCCAATTGGCTATGGAAGGAACATAGGCTGTGGGAGAAACCCTTGAAATAGGGGAAAAAGAAGAGGAATGTTATGGGAAATATTAGGGAGGCAGGTCAATAGAACATTAAGTTGGGATTATAGGGGTAAAGTTTTTCTCTGAAAATTCTGTTTATTTTACAAAACACATGGCAAAACAAAAAAGCTTTCAGAAGTGATTGAACTCATTAGCCATCAAGTTCAGAACATGGATTTGCTTGAAATGACTTACTTATTGATTGTAATTAGTGTTAGTACGAAATTCTTGTTATGACAAGCATTTCATTATATTAGTAGAAAAAACTTCTCCCATTGAGAAGAGTGATAGTAATGATCCAATTTTCTCAGCTTGAAAAATTATTATACCATTCTGAAAGGTAGAGATAGGTATTACATAAAGAAATATAAAGTATATACTAACTTATACCTTTCTTTAACTTCATCCCTATTAATAGTCTTATACTTTGAGTATAGTTGAGGGGAAAACCTTTTCCTTAACTATTGGTGCACACACACATAATGTTAAGTTTTTTCATGCTAAGCAGTAGAAAGATGTACAGAACAAAGTTAGCTTAGTTGCTTCCAACAAAACATATCTGATATAAACCTGCTGCTGCTGGTTGCAAAGGTGCTACTGACCTTTCCATCTCAATGCTTTATTTTTTGTTCATCCTCTTATTTTTTTTCTACTAAATCTCAATATCTTGCTGCTTAATAAGCTAGCTGTTATTTGGAACCTAATGAAAGGATTTCTCCCCTCAGTCCAAAACCTCCTAAATAGCCTGTTCATTATTCTGTTCACTTTGAACATTAAAAAGCTGAAATAGCTAATGTGAGAAATCCATGAAAACCTTCACTTAGGATAGCGTCATCCTAATTGCTTTCCAGCCTGCTGCGCTGCTGAGCACCTCGTCTACCTGTCCTAGTTTTCTCAAACTTAAAAGTTAAAACTTCTGTGTTGTGAACTAACCAACAATAAAACAATATAGTATCAAACCAAAACAAACAAAGATAAAACCCACCAGTTTCAAATTAACCTTAGAATTATCAGATGCCTTTTTCTAGTTGTCAGAATGTAGAAAATTTCCTACAAGATAGCATGAATTTGTAGAATTTCAGTTAACAATTTAATAGCCATTATGGATCTATGAATAGAGGATGTTAAGCCAGCATCTCCACCATAATTCCAAAGTGATTAAAAGAAAATAAATATATGTAGAAATAAACAATGTGTCAAGGAAAGATTCAGAAATAAGATGAAGAAGTAGATATATTCATGGAAGATGTACTAAATTGTGTTCAATTTTGTACATTTCTGATGATAGTCACAAAATGGAAAAACCCTCAATTGAGAATATTAGTAAGTATTCATTCATTAATAATATTCCTAAACTAGACACTTAATTTTCAAGTGTCTGGAAAACTGAAACAACAATTTGAATGTTTAGTCATCACTTTTCAATTTTCTAGGCAATGTTTTACAAAGTACTTGGGTTGTTCCTACCTCAAACTTAGTCAAGTATATCTGTATCACGGGCACTTGCCTGAATGTCAAAGATGCCAGAAAATGAATAAACAGATACCACTGAAAGACAGATTTCTTAGATATGACTAAAGTATAAAATGACTTACTGTATTCTAAAGGGCTATGATGTGAAAATATAAAGAGTATATGTGTTTGATATTTTAAAGAGTATAAAATGAGTTTTAGTAAGATAGAATTTGAGAAAAAGTTTGAGAAACTCTATAATAATACAATATATTTATATGTTATGAGTATATGGAAAACACAAATGGCAACTAAGGAAAAACTAAGTGCACATAAATTTCATAAATAATAATTGTTAAATATTGAAATGTGTTGTCAAATTATAATGTCTTTTGACTCTTTTTTTCTTTTCTTTTTTTTTTTTTTGACTTTTTTTTATAAAGTTAGGGTCACAGACATGAAAAAGTCTATATTCTATTTTTCTTTTATCATTAATATCTATTACCATAGATAAAAATTGCCATTTGAATCCTCTTCTGATGAGCCTTGAAACATTCTGTGGCAAGAATGAACTACTCCCTTGATTTGGCAGTGCTGGGGAACAAACCCAGGACATTGCTCATGGTAGGTAAACACTCTTACTGAACTTCATTCTCACATAATTATAAAATCTGAAAGAAATTTTCTAAAAAAATTAAATTAGCCCCTTCATTACATTGTTATCACAAAATTCTGTATCTTTGAGCAATTTTGCAATTAGTAATTCAATTATAAATTTAAATAAATGCTAGCTACTGAGACGTTTAATGACCACATTTCTTATTCAATTTTCATTTTTCTCAAGCCAGGCATTTTATATTCTCCTTTGTCTTTCTCTTTCCTTTCCTGTTCTCACTTTCTTGCTTATTTTGAGGATTTCATTTTTCAAATCAACCTTTCTAGACAGCCTAATATTAGTCCTATGCTTCCCTTTGCAGTGTTAGAGGGTCAAATCAGTCAGTAAGTGATAAGTTCAAGAAGTGTCACCCTTACACATATGAACTGGGGCTTTTCATTTTTCTTTTCTTCTAATCTGATACTTCATTCGGCTTTATGATAATACAATAGGAATTGATTTTTGTTTTACTTGAGATTATTATTTGAGGATCATTCTAGAGAAAAATTAGTAAAAGAGTGTGAAAGCTTAATATATATATATATATATATTTTAATTTCACCAGATAAGGAGTACTTATTATAAGCATTATTGATGTAGGCATGTCTCAGAAATAAATGTATTTATTTCATTCAAATTTTATATCATGTTCTTTTGACCAGTGAGAATTCTTTACATCAATGCTTTATATTTATATTTATATATATAATTTCTTTACTGTTTTAAATAGCACATTTCTATGTAAAATACATATTTCTATTCTCAATCTTGATTACATATTTATATGTTTTTCACCAACATATCTCATAGTATCACTTTATATATACAAGTTCACAGGAACATAAATTATCAGAAATAAAATAAAAAGACTCTTCTTTCATTAAAAATAGGAATAAAATGGTGTTAGATATTATTAGCCATATTCCAAATATAGGCTGGCTGAGAGTGTATTAACTGAGGAAATCTTAAAATTTTAGTGTTCCAAAACCTTATTATTATATCAAAACTTCTCATGGTGTGGTGAGAAGCTCCATAAATTTTCAGTAAGTCTTAAATCTTTGTAGGGACACTTATTTCACAAATGTTTACTAGTGTGCATCATCACAATGTAGTTATTCACAATAATAGGTCAGTCAGAATAGTAATGGGTAATAATATGGCTAATATAAATCTTCAAAGCACTAGTTCATATTAAGGTATTTAAGTTTTATTTGGGGCATAACTGTGGAGAGCAAGGATAAGCACGTCTCTCTCTCTCTCTCTCTCTCTCTCTCTCTCTCTCTGTGTGTGTGTGTGTGTGTGTGTGTGTGTGTGTGTGTGTGTGTGTGTGTGTGTGTGTGTGTGTGCATGTGTATGGGCACATATGCATGTATGCATCTTTGTGTGCCTCTCTGTGTCTGTGATACAAGTGGGGAGTGGGTTACTTTTTGAAGTCTGAAAGAAAAACCAGTAAACAAGTATGTGCCATTATGTCCTTGGTACCATATAAGGTAAATGGTTTTCTTCTTTGTTTATCTTAAAGATGGTTAAGTTTATCTTGCTTCTCTCACTTAGGAAGCCATTCTGCAACACTAGTTTATTAGCTTTGTGAAATCTTGGAATCAAGCTTTGCAATTTATAATTTTTTCTTGGGCATCATGAGAAAAAATAGTATTGTAATGTTATAATGTTAGAGTTCAAAATTTTCATTCCTTTTTTTCAAATGGTTTTGATGGCAATATTATGACTTTTCAGTTTGTGTAGATGGGCAAATCCCAGAGAGTGATTATCTTTAAGTAAATTTTCAAAATCTGATTGCAGCAAATTTGAGGACTAGACAACTAGGATTGCCTGATATTGACATTATCAATGAGGCTTTTTAAAAAAATGACTTACATCATGAACTTTTTAAAAATCACCAAATAACAACGATTAATAATATAAACCTGAGAGAAGAATACAGGATAAATTAAAATCCTGTATGAGTTGAAAGTCTGAGGTCCATTAGCTCCCCGTTGTTCAAATCATCTGTTTCTGTGGGTTTCTCCAGGCTGGTCTTGACCCCTTTGCTCATCACTCCTCTCTCTCTACAACTGGATTCCAATAGTTGGCTCAGTGTTTAGCTCTGGGTGTCTGTTTCTGCTTCCATCAGCATAGGACCAATGCAGACCCTCTGAATGTGGGTGTCAGTTAGGAGGACTGGGCCTCTGGTAGTGGATCAGTATACATCCCTAGTATATGAATGGACTGTGGGAGCCCATTCGACTTAGAGAGATACTCTCTCAGCCTAGACTAATTGGGAAGGGCCTAGGCTCTGCTCCAAATGTTATGACTTTGAAGATCCCCATTTGAAGGCCTTACCCTTTCTGGGGAACAAAAAGAGGATGGGATGGAAGGTAGTGGAGAGCAAGGGAGGAGGATAGGGAGAGGAAACTGGTATTGACATGTAAAACAAGATTGTTTCAAATTTAAATGAAAAAAGGGAAAAATAAAATAAGGAAGAGGAAAAAACGATTGAACGATTGAATTATTTTTATCTTTGGTTATATCTATATAATCGTATCTTAACAGCTATACATCACAAAGATATTAAGAAGAAAACTCATTAGTAATTAGAACAATTAAGGAAAAAGCATTGGAGTCCAGAAATCCTTGATCAATGATAAATTAGTGATATTCAATATAAAAGCATATTTGACTGTAGACCAAGAAATACTTTTTAATTCATACCTGAGGTTCCTAAATTTATTTCTGATATTCTCTAAATGTTTTCTCAGAATATAGTAACATTCATATCTACTTATAACAACCATCAGTTAATTATCTTCTAAATCAATCTGAGGACATAATGATAGAATTTACAACTATAGAAAGATGGTTTCCTCTTTTATATACCCCCTTCCATATAAAAGTTATTAAGAAAGAGTCTGCTGCTAAGGAAACACTCAATTTGGCACCATCTGTATTCGAAATTTAATTGCTGCAAACCTTCAGCTAATCTCCGGTTTTTAATTGGCAGACCTTCCCAGAATGCTTTACAATTTTTTTTCTTTTTAAAGCCAAACCATAAAGCATACCACATTGTAAAATATAAGGATGCCTGACAATGAAAGGTTCACCCCATTATCTTTATATCATACTTGTGAAGTAGCAAAAAATCAGGCTTTCTGATAATTACTTGGCATGTGCTTATGGCCCAATATTAATTGCCAAATTATTTTCTCTGTGAAATGGATTTTACATTTTTTCTTACTCTCTTTAAAAAGTGACTTATGTATTAGCAAAACATTGAAAAGAAACCCCCATGGAAATCTTTATTGAAATGTGCAGTTGAAAATGTTGAACACACAGGTTAGGGATGAATATTTCAGAATCAGTCAAACTGAGGTCAGATATTAATTATAATAGCCACCTGTTATTTAACTCTACCTTTCTACATCATCATCCTTAAAGGATCTACCATGAGGATGCAAAGGATGTGTTTTGGGCAATATGCATTTATTACATATATTTATAACTACATTTGAAAATCTGTCAGTCCATATGATTTTGAATAATAATCTTCTGGAGTGTTAACTGCCTATGTGTAACAAATACTGTATGTATAACCTATGTATAACAAAATTCATATGTTAGATAGTTTAACACTAGAATTATTTGAAATATTATTAACTAAATGAAACACTAGAATTATTTGAAATATTATTAACTAAGTGAATGAAATAGATGCTTCTTCAGTAAGGAAAATTTGTTTTAAGGAAGAAAATGCCAAAAACTAAATAAAATATGCACAGCTATATGTTTAACACTGACATTTTCATGTGATACAGTCATAACATGCCATGAATGACCATTGGTTTAAATTATTGGTAGGATCTACCAAGCTATCATAATTGTTTTATTCAAGCAGGCATTAAGATGATATGAGATTAATTCTCAGAGCTTCACAGTACAGCATGCCTGTTCTACTACCATTGCCATATTTCTTAGCAATCAGTCTTTTTCCATAATCCTTCAAAATTTCAGCTACATGATTTACTGCTCCTAGATTACACAAGGTTTTAAACACTCATGTCACTCACAGATAATGTTATTAGTATGAAGATTATTCTAACCTATTCATATTCTCTATTTCAGCGACAAGTGATTGTGATATACGGGATTTGTTAACAATTTACTATGTTACTTTTGTGTTGCTCCTGGTGTGAACTTATTTATAGATTTATTTGCAAAAGAAATTTAAATGCATAAATTTTATGAGGACTAATAAGGATTTTTATGGCATATATGTAGAGAGGAGATTTTATTACTTTTATTTCTCCTTATATCTTTGCTTAAGTTTCCTGTTGCATGAGAAATTTTTATGTCACTTTTTGGTCATCATAAGCTAGTACTAAATCCAGTTATTATTTTAAGACATTAAATTTGGAGTGTGTAGTCAAATACTTTAAAACTTTAAATTTATTAACATATAATATTTCTTCACCAAGTAAGAAAGGATGTAAGTAAGCATGTTACTTCACAACTTGAGTAGTAATTTGTTGTGTGATTTCATTCCTCTTCTCTGACTTCCAAGTCATCTGGCTTATTTACCAGAAGCTACGTTAGTTTTTATTTATTGATGTTTTAAACATAATATTCTTATCATTTTTTGATAATTTTATACATGCATACAACAAACATTTCTCCTAGATCCACTCCTACTTTTTTCTCTTCTAAACATTGTGTCCATTTATTATATTACATACCAAGTTTGTTTTTGAGGCAAAGAATGACATAGAGCAGAGTCACCTTGAACTTGCTACAGAGCTGAGGATGATCTTAAGCTTCTGATTTCCTGTCTCACATTCCTCCAATTTTCTCATGATACTTGGACATAACCCAAGAACTCTACCAACTAAGCTGTATCTCCAAAGCCTTCTTTTCTTTTCTGCATTCCAGTGATGATGTCAGAGATTGTTCTCTGCCTTACATTCCATCTTGCTTTCTGGAACTGCTACAGCTTCATAAAGCTTCCATTTGCTATCAATGGGAATAGAGGGAAGAGTGAGAGAAATAAAAACTTATCTGATTTAACTTAGTACTGTCATTGTTAGAATGTGTTTGTGCTTCTTGGCTCTAACTGAAAATGTTTCCTTTAGCCCTAAGATCCAGGTTCAACTTTTCTGTGCCTTTGGTTTGCAATATAATTCATAGACAATCAACTCAAAGTAATAAAAACTGATTTGGTGCTCACCACTGACTTAGGTTTTAGGAAATTTACTGTGAAACAAAGCAGAATATTATTGCCCACATTAGATCAAATCTCTTTTGTCTTTGTACTTTTTTGTTGTTGTTACTGTTGCTTCTACCTAATTTTTCATTTGTGTCAAAGTTATTTTCAGTATTCTCATAATTTCTAGCTTGCCAACTCCTTTACAAAGCAATCTACTTATTCAATGCAATTTCCATCAAACTTCCAAGACGATGCTTCACAGACCCCAAAAGAAAAATACACTTCATAAGGAAAAGCATAAAAAAAGCTCAGGATAGCTAAAACAATACTGTATAATAAGGAACTTCCAGAGGCATCACCATTGCTGACTTCTAGTTCTACTAAAGATAACCATGGTATATACTCACTCATAAGTGAATATTAGAGGTAAAGCAAAAGATAACCAGGCTACAAACCATAGCGCCACAGATGCCAGGTAACAAGTAAGACCCTAAAAGGCATATGTAGATTTCCCTGGGAAAGGGGAATAGATGAGATATGCTGGGTAAACTGAGGGCATGGATGGGAAGTGGAGGAGGGGAAGACGGGATGCAAACATGAGGGATAGAGCTGGTTGAAATGGGGGGTAGGATAGAGGGGGAGAGTAATGAAAGAGATATCTTGATAGAGGGGGCCATTTGGGGTTTTGGGAGAATTGTGGTGCTAGGGAAATTCCCAGGAATCCACAGGATGATCCCAGCTAAGACTCTTAGCAGTAGTGGATAGAGTGCCTGAACTGGCCTTTCCCTATAACCAGATCAGTGACTATTCTAATGGTTATCAGAGAGCCTTCATCCAGTAACTGATGGAAGCAGATGCAGAGATCCATAGCAAGCACTTGGCCCAGCTCCAAGAGTCCAGTTGAAGAGAGGGAGGAGGGATTGTGTGAGCAAGGAAGAGTCAAGATCATGTTGGGAAAAACCACAGAGACAGTTGACCTATGTTGGTGGGAACTCCCAGACTCTGAACCTACAGCTAGGAAGACTGCATGGAACTAGGCTAGGCCCTCTGCATGTGGTTGAAGGTTGTATAGGTATGTCTGTTTGTGGGGCCCCAAGCAATAGGATAAGCACCATTCCCCAGGCATTTGCTAGAATTGTGGAACCTATTCCCCATGCTGGGATGTCTTGCCCAAACATGATGCAGGGGGAGGAGCTTGGTCCTCTCTCTATTGATATGCCATGCTTTGTTGACTCCCATGGGAGGACTCTCCTTTCTGAAAGGAGAGTGAGAGGATAGGTGGAGATAGGCAGGAGGTGGGAGAGGGGGCAGGAAGATAGGAGGGAAGGGAAACATATTGGTATGTAAAATAAATGAAAATGTTTAATACAAAAGAGAAAAGGAAACAATAAAAAATCCAACAAAGTGATTACCTTATACATCTTCTTTACCTTTAGCTGAGTAGTTATTATTGAATGAAGTAATGAGTGATAAATGAATGGGTGTAGAGAACTGAATGAATAAAACATACAGCATAAGCACAATGTTTATATTTTCCTTATAGTGCACATATACTATGTAAAATACAATGCTGTTTTAACTTTCATACCTAGCAATACCTGTTGAAACAATATGCACACTCTTAAATACATAATGAACACTGATTAATATATATCTGAACAAAACTTTTAGTATATTCTACGCATATTTTCAATTAATTGAACTTATATATTCATACAAATTATTAAGGAAAAGTTTAAGTCATATTCTTAAATTAATGTAGTATATTATGGTGAAGTAAGTAAAATTATTTTTAGGTCAGTTTGATTAGGTTCTACAAATTAAATTACTAAGCATTGTAGACTTATACATATATACAGAAAAGCTACAACTCTTAGAAGTGCTTAGAATTCTGAATTCATTTTTTTCATTAAACTTGAAAGTGAACAAAAATGTTTTGAGGTAGGGTTTCTTTATGTAGTAGCCTAGGCTGGCATCACAAATTAAGTATGCCTAACTTTAAAAGCTTTAAATCAACATTTGATGATTGTCTTCTAGATACTAATATTAATTTATATGTTCTTTAAGGAAGATGCTGCTACCTAGTTATATGAGAAAGTTGGAACAACCACTATTGAATGTATTTTTCTAATTAAATCAGTTGAGAGCACAATCATGCAATTTTATTATTCTTACAGTATGCGTGTTTAATATGAAATATACTTTTTCAATAAAATAGCTATCCGAATTGCTTTAGCATGTGAAATAGGAAATACTATACGAAGCTAACACAGATACAGAAAGAAAGATTGTGCACATTTTCTAAATATAGTTTTGAATAAATAAGTTTTGAATATGTCATTCATATTGATCAATTATTCCAAAATTGGTTTAAAATAAGAAGTTGATATTCACCCAGCTAGATCTGCCTATCAGTGCAGAAACATCTTGATATCAGCCGAGTCTTTGTCCCCATCAACAGGCCTTGGCTAGAGGTGAGTCTGGGACCAATTTGCATCGACTCTCACCTACACCCTTCCCCAGGAACTCCCTGGGTTGGCCATGGATCTCGCTGCCCATTTGTCCTGTCCCTGGACAAATTCTGGATAACTATCACTTACCAAAATTAGATCAAAAATAGACAAACAACATAAATAAACCTATAACCCCCAATGAAATAGAAGCAGTCACCAAAAGCCTTCCAAACAACAACAAAACAAACAAATAAACAAACAAATAAAAAAAATCCAGGGACAGATGGCTTCAGTGCAGAATTCTACTAGAAATTCAAGGAAGAGCTAATACGAATACCCCTCAAATTGTTCCATACAATAGAAACAGAAGGCTAATTACCAAACTCTTTCTAAGAGGCCACAATCACCTTGGTAAACAAGCCTCACAAAGACACAATAAGAAAGAAAATTACAGACGAATATCTCTGATGAACATCAATGCAAAAATACTCAATAAAATACTGGCAAACAGAATCCAAGAATACATCAGAGAAATCATCCATTATGACCAAGTAGGCTTCATCCCTGGGTTGCTAGAAAGGTTTAGCATACGAAAATCTATCAATGTGATCCATCATATAAACAAATTGAAAAAGAAAAACCCTATGATCACCTCCCTGGATGCTGAAAATGCCTTTGACAAATTTCAAAACCTTTTCTTGATAAAGGTTTTGGAAAGATCAGGGATAACAGTAACATACCTAAATATAATAAGCGCAATATACAGTAAACCAACAGCAAACATCAAACTGAATGGAGAGAAGCTTAAGGCAATTCCTCTAAAATCAGTAACAAAACAAGGCTGTCCTTTCTCTCCATATCACTTCAATATTTTACTTAAAGTTCTAGCTAAAGATATAAGACAACAAAAGGAGATGAAGGGGATCCAAGTTGAAAAGGAAGTCTATTTGGAGATGATATGATAGTTTACATAGGCGTCCCAATAAACTCTACCAGGGAACCCCTACAGCTGATAAACACCTTCAGCAAACTAGCAGGATACAAGATAAACTAAAAAAAAAAAAAAAAAAAAAAAAAAGTCAGTAGCCCTACTTTATTCAGATGACTAAGAGGCTGAGAAAGAAATCAGAGAAACATTACCATTTACAATAGCCATAAACAACATAAAGTATCTTGCGGTAATGCTTACCAAGCAAGTGAAACACCCACATAACAAGAATTTTGTGGCTTTAAAGAAAGAAATTAAAGAAAATACCAGAAAATGGAAAGATCTCCCATGATCTTGGATAGGTAGGATAAATATAGAAAAATTGGCAATCTAGCCAAAAGCAGTCTACAGATTGAATGCAATCGCCATTAAAATCCTAGCACAATTCTTCACTGACCTTGAAAGGATAATAATCAACTATATATGGAAAAACAACCCAGGATAGCCAAAACAACCCTGTACAATAAAAGAACTTCAGGAGTCATCACCATCCCAGACTTTATGCACTACTATAGAGCTATGGTTCTGAAAATAGCCTTGTATTGGCACAAAAATAGACAGGTAGACCATTGGAATGGAATCAAAAATAATGACATTAACCCATACACCTATGAACACACGATTTTTTGACAATACAGCTAAAAGAATACAAGGGGTGGAGGAAACCATCTTCAACAAATTGTGCTGGCACAATTGGATGAGTGTGTGTAGAAGACTGCAGATAGACCCATGTCTGTCACCATGTACAAAACTCATGTCCAAATGGATCAAAGACCTCAACATAAATCCAGCCACATTGAAACTATTAGAAGAGAAAGTAGGAGGTACCCTTGAACAAATTGGTATAAGAAACTGCTTCCTGAACATAACTCCAATAGCATATACACTGAGAACAACAATTAATAAATGGGACCTCCACTAATTTAGAAGCTTCTGTAAGGCAAAGGACACAGTGGACATGACCAAACGACAGCCCACAGACTGGCAAAAGATTTTTACCAATCCTACATCTGACAAAGGGCTTATCAAACTACATCAACAAAACACCAAATAACCCTATGAAAAAATGGGGTACAGAACTGAAGAAAGAATTCTCAATAGAGGAAATCAAAAAGGCTGAAAGACACTTAAAAATGTGCTCAACATCCTTAGCTATCAGAGAAATGCAAATCAAAACAACTTTGAGATACCATCTTACTCCTGCCAAAATGGCTAAAATTAGAAACACCAATGACAGCTGATGCTGGAGAGCATGTGGAGAAACAGAGAACACTCCTCCACTTTTGTTGGTAGTGCAAATTCGTACAGCCATTTTGGGGATCAGTATGGTGGTTCCTCAGGAAAATGGGAATTAGTTTACCACAGGACCCGGCAACCCCCCTCTTAAGCATATACCCAAATGATCCACATCCATGGAGCAAAGACATACTCAACTATGTTCAAAGCAGCATTATTCCAGCAAGAACCTGGAAGCAACCTAGATGCACCTCAACTGAAGAACGGATAAAGAAGATGTGGCACATCTACACAATGGAATATTATTCTGCAGAAAAAAATAATTGTATCTTGAAATTCATAGGCACGTGGATAGAACTTGAAGAAACCATCCTGAATGAGGTAACCAAGTCACAAAAAAGGAACCTGGTATGTACTCATTCATATATGGATTGTAGACCTAGAGCAAAGGATCACCAGCCTATAATTCACACCACCAGAGGAACTAGGATATATGGTGTATTCTATGAGATTCATATATGGTCCTTCACAAAAGGGGGAAGGGACAGTCCCCCAGCGCACATGGATGTGGGGGGAGGCAGTGAATGGAGAGGGAACTAGGAGATAGAGAAGGGGAGGAAAAGAAGCCCATGTGAGTAGGAGGATTGAGTCAGGGTAGGAAAGAAGACAGACAGACAGACAGACAGACACACACACACACACACAGAGAGAGAGAGAGAGAGAGAGAGAGAGAGAGAGAGAGAAAGAGAGAGAGAACATTAAAGAGGGAGCCATTGTTGGTTTGAAGACGAAACTGAACCTAAAGAAAGGTCTAGACACCTACAAATCTCACTCCAGCTAACAACTTGAGCAATGCCAGAATCTGTCATATGAACTCTATTAGAAGGAAATTTAGCCTTGAATTTGTAGTAAAACATGAGTGTGCCAAATATTAACTGAAAAGAGCAGATATCAATGAATTTGTTTTATATAATAAGACTTATAACTATTTTTAGACCTAATCATTGAGTTCTATTACTACTAGTGAGGAAAATGGTTATTTACTGGATTTTCTCAAGACAGAATGCAATAACTACATATATTTTTTCCAAACTGTTCAATATTATGAGCTGGGATTTACCAAGTATGGAAATGTATTAATATAATATCACATGTATTAAATATTTTCTCTATTTAAATGATTCTTTTAAAGAATTTCTAGATGATATAGGGCAATAAAAAGGAAGACCAAAACAATAAATGAGCAAATACAAATTTATAAACAAGTATTTTATTCTTATCCTATCCTTGAAAACAAATTTTATATGAAGAAAGATTATATTTTGAGCACTAATGTAACTTTATGAGTATTGAATTTCCACCAGATTTCATAGATTTGAAATAGGGAAATAAATTAGAACATAGCAGTGCTACAAATGACATTGTTTAGCTAAACATATCTTGTCAGAATTATCATAGTGGCAGCAATAGCAACTCTATGAATGTTCAGAAGTGAGATTGCAGTTTTGCTTTAATGCCCAGCATCACATGATTCAATGGACTATTTAAATTAAATTGGTCTCTTATGCTGGAGTCATTTAAAAACATCTCATTTATAAAAGAAAAAGCTTTGAAAAACAGTTATTCAAATCACTAAATATTGGTTAAGAAATACACGCTTGCACTCTGGTCACTCAGTTGAAATCCATATCATGAAAAAATACAAAAAAAATATATAGGAAAAAAGATTGACAGGGAAATAGAAAATTTGTATCTGATATTTAATAGATATTGCAAATTATATTAATTCTAACTTTCTATTAGACAAAGGCATTTATTATTTATTAGCAAAATAAAAAAATGACTAAGAGTCTTGTTAGATTTGCATAAATGTCTTTACTAATTTTTTGTATTTTCTCAGGCAAGAAATAATGCATTTGCATATTAATTGAGCTGGTATATAGTAGCCTGGTAGAGAATTATAAGGGTCCTATTTGGGGAAGTTAAGTTCTGATAACATCAATTAAACAACTCACTGTTGATTGTTACATCATTCTTTTAATTCTAATTATACAAATGACATCGTGAAATCTAATGTAGGAATATAGATCCCATATTTGTTATTTATCCAAAAAATAGTGGGAAAAAACTGCCTAGTTTCTTTCCAAATTGTTACTCTTTTTCCTGGGCTCAATACTGGTACTAATTTCACACTATCTTTACAGACATGGGCTCTTGTCATATGACACAAACAGCAGACTATAAACATGAGTGGATACTGCTTTTATGGTTGCCTCATGACAAGTTATCATAAGCAATATTCATTCCATATCTGCTTATTACATGCATAAGATGTTCTGGATACAAAAGCATGGAAGTAATGTGGGTTTACGGCTATCATAAATGCCCTTCCCGGAGAGTGAGATCAACAACTAACTTATCCATGTAGCCCTCAACTAATGCCTGTTGAATACAGGATCAAACACCCATACATAAACACTGAGTTGAATTAGAACCCAGATCCAGATGGAGAGGACAAGACCAGGCAGCAGAAAAACATACAGATAGCTTACCTGAACAAGGAGGAGCTAATGGCCACTAGACTGACAGCAGGGAAGCCAGCATGGGACCTCAGGCCCCCTGAATATGGGTCTCAGCCAGAAGGACTGAGCAGTCTAAGGGACCTCAGACAGTGGAGCCAGGATGTATCCCTGGTGCACAAAAGGACTTTGCGAACACATCCCCCATGGAGGGATAACTGCCTTAATCTAGAGACAGGAGAGAAGCCCTGGTCCCTATTTCACATGACCTGTCAGATCTACATGACCCCAACTGGATGGCATTCCCCTACATATGGAATTGGGGTGGGGGGATGGGAGGGGAGGGTGGTTAGAGTGCATGTGAGAGGGTAAAAGGGAGAGAAGAAGGGAGGGAGAGAGGAGGGGAGGGAGGGAGGGAGAGGGAACTGGGATCGACATGTAAAATAATAAATTAAATTAAAAAAAAAATGCTTTGACTCCAAAATTTAAGTTCAAGGACAAGCTACTGGTGAAAAGGATTTCTATTTTTGTTTCCACAGAAAATGAAAAGATGTGGATTCCTTCAAGACTAATGTGGTTTGATCAAGCCAGACCGCCTGCAACAGAGTACCAGGTGATCCTACATTCAAAACAGCTGGACAAAGCAGCTTTACAGACTACAGCCAGGATTTCTGAATCTTCTTTGAATCCCTCATGACAGCGCCCCTTACCTGAAGGAAGTAGTTTGGAAAGAACAATGCCCAAATTCCCAAATATTGTCTATAAATGTTTGTTTTCATTTAAATGGACTTTGTTATATAAAATAAATAAAAAAAATTAAACAAAGAAAGAAATGTGGGTTTCCACATGATTTCATAGATCGCATTTGGGGACTGAATCCGAATAAACTAGTAAACTTTTACTACAGAAAGTCAGCAAAATTTGAGAGCTCACTAGTCATAGTGATTAATGTTTTTCATCTAGTTCATTGGTTTGTATATAAATTCATAGTTTGAACAACAATCAATGTTTAGATTTTACAACTATGAACAAGCTATTTAAATTAACATCACAACAAATGGAAGAGACAGTGTCTCTAAGGAAGTAGATCAAGCCATACATAATTGCAGAACTTAAGTATATTTATTTCCAGTGATCATATTGAAATCATAAAAAAATAGTAGTGATATAATAATCAAAGGATCAGGCTGTCAAATCTTAAAGGAACTTGCAAATTCTGAGCTATGTTCTTTGTTTTGAAAGCTTGAACAACCTGAGTAACTTGGAGCCCAATTACTTGTATACCAAAAAAAAAAAAAAAAAAAAAAAAAAGATGAAATTGCATAAGATGACTTTGTAAAGACATGATAAGTACATGTATAATTTCTGATATTTATAAGATATGTAATAAATGATAGCTAATAGAGGGACACTGCAGACAGATATTAAAGATAGTTCACATAACAAATGTTAGCTTGGACCAACAACCAAGACTATGAGAGAGAGGGGAGAGAGGGAAGAAGGGAGGGAGGGAAGTAAGGAGGGAGAGTCTGGAAACTACATGAACACCATCTCAGATAGATGATACTTCAGGAGACAGTAACCCTTCAGACTACGTTTACCACAGTAACCATGCAATGCCGTGAGACTATGTACGTCCTGACTTCACAAAAATCATAATTTGCAATTCATTGGAGTTATATTCAGTTATTGCATGACTTTTTAAACTGAAAATGTTCTTCAGTGATAAAGTTACCATACTCAAATATTTCACATTTTCTATACTTTGAGCTATTATTGAGAGTTCCATGTGTCTGGTCTTAACTTTCCCTGGCCCATTAAGAGACTTACTTTGATCAGTTATTATTGTTCTGGCTTCTTGATTGCTGGTTTTGTTTTTCAAATTCTGGGCAGCTGTAATGAGTTCTTCCAACTGGGGGCGTTTCTGCTCCAAATCTTGTAGAGTTGCCTGAAAAAGAAAATATCTCTTGCATTGGCAGTTCTCCTGCATTGTATAGTCCTTTTATAGAGCATAAAGGAAAAGTGCTATTTTCAAATAAGCCAAAACACTTCTAGAAATTAAAAGATGTAACAGGATATGAACCCCGGCTTATAAGGCTTTATAGAAAATAACTGACTGTGAAATACATTTCATTCTTAGATAGAAGATGATTTCAAGTGAAAATCTTATTAGAGACTTGTTTCTCTACCTAGGAATTAAGATGGAGTAATTTCAGAGTAAATGTACACTGTATTGTAAAAGGGTTAGTTATGTTTGTAATCATATCAACCTACAAATTTAACATGAATATATATTTTAGAAAAAGAAAACGTATATATATATATTTAAGATATATTATTTAACTTCTTTGTAACTGAATCTTGCTACATATAAAATGAGAAGATGATATAAGTCAACTGCAGCAAGTATCTTTAAAGTTGCCTATCTATTTCAGACTTAATGAATTAATAAAGCACATATAATATTCATTTTTAATAAATTATCTACTATACCATATGATTATAAATTGTTTGATTGAATCACTTAAACTCTAGCCCCCAGACTTGTCCTTTATATATATTGGTGTATATGTATTATATGTGTTATATGTACACATGTGTGTGAATATCTATGGTCACAGGAGTTTATAGTATCATTCTCTGCCTTAGTACTTTGAGATAAGATTTTTCCAAAAATGTATTTCTCATTATTTTCAGATGAACTGGCAACGAGAAAGCCTCAGTTGTTCTCATTATCCCCTGGAAGATGGAATCCTGGAAGCTGGAATGCAAATTCTAATCTTCATGGCTGTGCTCTTAACCAATGAGGCATCTCTCCAACCCTCATATAAATAATTTTAATTTAATAGCAACTTATATAAAACCATGCAAAATAATAAATTAAACATTAAAAAACATTTTAAGTATAAATGTGAATCAGTAATTACTTCCTTTTTTCTTCAAGCATCAATCTCCTCTATTTGCCATCTTAGTCTTTATATTCAATTGCCCAAACCTTAGAAATATGAACAAAGTATGGGAGAAAAGTCAATCTATGTTGTTTTGGTTCTAAAACTTAATACATCTTACTATAGTTTGGTAAAGTAAACCTTAATTTTCATTTATTAACAATCATTCTGACAGATGTTATTCATTAATTTCTTTTTGTTTGTTTGTTTTGTTTTTTGTTTGTTTGTTTTTGTATTTTGACCACAGGTCCCTAGATAATCTATTTTCGGGTTCTTGGTCATCCTAGCAATGTCACATATGAGTTACATGTCATGAAGTTTGAAGTTGGCCTTGAGTAAAATGAGACATTGGTTGATTACTCCCACAAGTGTTGTGACTGCATTGTACTGGTATACCCTGCAGATAGGACCAGATGGTTTGTGGCTATGGTGGTGTTTATTTTCAGAGTACCTTCCTGTACCAAAGAACACTCAAAATTATTTTTGCTATCTTTGTTTGAGGTGTGTGTATGTGTGTGTGGTTGGGGTATTTCTATGTGAAACTGAAAATTATTTTTGAAGGTCGGTGTAGAATTGAAGGTCTGTTGGAATTTGGTGCGGATTGCCTTGAATCTGTAGTTTCTTTTGGTAAGATGGCCATTCTTACTATAGTTTTCTTACCTATTCATGAGTATGGGAGATGTTTCCATTTTCTGATATATTCTTCAAAGACTTGAAATTATTCCCATACAGATCTTTCACTTGCTTGGTTAAAGTTACCCCCAGATATTTTATATTATTTGAGGCTATTGTGAAAAGTGTTGCTTTCCTAATTTTTTCTTAGTGCATATGTCAGTTGTATATAGGAGAGCTGATTCTGATTACCTGTAGGAATTTCCTGATGGAATGTTCAGGGTCACTTATGGATACTATCATATCTGCAAGTAAGGCTGTTTTGAGCTCTTCTTTTCCAATAAAAGTGAAGATCTGCAGTTATCATATCATTTTCCCTGGTCTAAATGACCTATTGGGCTCCATGAAGTGTCAGTTGGGGTTGTGGGCTTGGAATAAAGGAAGATTAGGAAGGAAAGACTTGTATGATCCACTGGAGAGTGGGTTGGGGAGAAAAGGGAGGCTACAGCTGCAAAAGAGATGAGGATGAGACTGGGGGTTAGGATTTAGAGAAGAAGAGGGAGAAGTGATGATCTAAGCTTAGCCAATCTGTTCCTCTGTCCAGAATGCACCTCTTAGTTTTGTTCTCTTAATCACTAAGCTAAACATTGCGAGACTTTAAATGTGATGAAAATAAAAGTGAAGAGATCCAATTTGGTACCTAGTAATATTTCTTATCTCTTATGTTATTTGGTAGCAGATAAGGATTTTAGTTTTGGAAAGGGCAAATCTGCATTTCCTTTTTGAATAGGTAAGGAAATCAGTTTTCAGATTTAGTCTCAATGAGTTCTTGTAATATTAAAATAGTATGAGAAACTTATTCAAATAATATACATTTATTTAGAGTACCTTTTGTGTTTCAAAAAAATCAGAGGGGCTAGATTTTAACAAATCTTCTGCATTGGTAAGTTGTGATTGCTCAGAAGAAAAATACAATTTTCAGGTTTCTAACTTTTATGGTTTCTTTATATAAAAGTGTGTTTGAAATATGGAACAAATTGCCAAATATAACCATTGAAGTAAGTACCATAAAGAAGTTGGACAGTGCTGAAATAAAAATTTAAAATAGGAACAACAATTGCAGATAGATTTTATAAAATGAGACATATTCCAGGGTTGGAATGTTAAAAGTTGATCATGTATAATACAGCCAGTTGAAAAGTTGCTTTAGTAATATATCTTCTCAACAGCAGGGTTATGGTTAATCGATCATATACTTTTCCAATGTTATGCTAAAACTATAGATAATGCCAAACACTTAGCTTGACTATGATGCATATAGTTAAAAGGATGTAAATTAATCCATACATTTACTTCATCAATTATGTTATTACTTTTTTTGTTTGTTGTTTCAAATCATAGATTTTGTAGGGTCTTTGGATGTGGCAGTGAACAAACACTTTTAGTATGGTTGCATAACTAGTGAAAATTATTTCTAACAATTGAAAAGTTTTCTATAAGAAGTAACTCTCAGATTGTCTTTTTAAATTTCATATTAATTCATGTTCAAATGTTAGTAGCTTTTTTACTTGCAGGAACATTACTTGATGCTTGCTCTACTTTTGTTACTTTTAGGATTTTCATGTTATTTTGAGAAGTGTGTTGTAAAAGTAACTCCATCAACTTTCATTTGAATTTTCCCAAACTCTAAATTAAACCTGACCAGAAGGAACAGTTTTTACTGCTGAAATTAGCAAGCATGTCAATTTAGGCTTAAAACAAGTTATTTTCCCCTCTAATGAACATAATTCATCTCAAGCTATCGTAAAACCTGTTCTCTAGTTGGGTGATTCTCTAATTCTTCTGACAGACACATGCTTTGTAATCAGCCAAGATTATTAATGACGTCCTTTAAAAAAAGTAAAATCAGGAAGACTTTCATAATTGTAATATAGCTGTGTATTCCTGAACAAAATCTCTAATCATTATTGCACCACATTGTCAAGACATACAAACATCTATTTCAAAAACAGTTTGTGTAATAAATTATTTTGCTGTGGAATTCACCAGAAACTAATATTTTGTGTTTAAAATATTATTTCTATATGGTAGAATAAGAACATTGTTTTAGTTTCTTTATAGAAAAAAAGGATTTGAATAATCAATGCGTTCAAGTATTTTTCATTAGTACATTAAAAAATAACAACTGAAGGACATTTTGTAAGAAAAAGAACACTATAATATAATGTGTATAAAGGTTATTTTTTCATTTATTTTCCCTTTATGTATATTTTATTTATTTGTTTTTATTTCTTTGACTTAGCATGTTAAATGAATTCCACAACATGTCAAATGCAAGAAGTTTTGTCTCCTATAGAGGTACCCAAATGTTAGAAAACCCTTGGTTAAATCATTACTCAAATTACCTATCACCTAATTATCTTTCTTCCAACTTCCATTCTGTGATCCCATCGGCTGTTCTTACCAATCCTACCCTCTCAAACACAGTGCAACATTAATCTATATCCTCAGATGAACTCAGGGTGCCTCTATCTTTTACTTCCCTTAGTGTAATTTTACTCATGCTAAACAAGTAAAATCCTAAATGCTCTTATTCATTTCTCTGCTATGAGCTAAGATATTTGTTTCATATTTACCTGAACAAAACTATAGCCATTACATGCTTAAAAATACTTAAGCATTAAAACTTATTGTGTCTACATGGATTCTATCATTCTACCAGAAACAAAAACAGGAAAAGGAAGGAAATGATTCTATTTCTAAGAAGGCCTAAGGCAGCTATCAGACTTTACTATAAACAGCTTACCCCTTGGAGATGAAAAGTCATCATGGATTCCACTAGCTGAGCAAAGGTGGAGGGAAAAAATAACTTCAAATACAAAGTGAATAAGAAATCTTTAATCCTATTAAATCCCCCCAGGGTTAAGGGAAGTGGTTATAAATAGAAATCCTATAAAAAGGGAGTTAAACAACGAAACCACATATACTATAAAGTAGGTCATTTTAGGCTCTTAACAAAAATAAAAGAAAAAAGTGTATATATATATAGTCATACTCCTTTAAAAAAGGAATTATACCTAAATACTAAAATAAAAAAACTAGACTTAATTGAATAATTTATTTCTTATATATCTATGGAAAGATCTTAGTCAAGTTTTTTTAGTAACAAAAGTGTTTTCCTATCGTTTCAGTTAAAACAAATGTTGACCATTATGTTCAATTATTGCCATTTTCAAGGTAGAAACATGAATTAACCTTAAGTATAATGATAAAAATTATAGATTTATAATTATTCAGTCTGTGGAGGTAGAATGGTTTATGGTACCCTCTCATATATGGGAAGTGATAAACATTTGGGTGAGGAAGTTACTATGTAAACTTTGTGTAACTGAAAGTGCTTTTCCTTTATCCCATTGAGCACCTTTAGTTTGCCTTCTCACATTCCATGCTGTTAGCTGCTACTCCAATTAGACTGGCTAACCTCAAATTTTCCCTGTTTGCCCTCACTTCACCATTTCTCACATTTAAAGCAGTTTGAATATTTTCCTATGTGGCATAATCCCCCCCAAACTTATTCTCCAAATGATGAGCATATTAACTGATAACTTCTTCATAAACACTTCATAAATGTGGTTAACCCTTTGTCCATTATTCATCAAAGAAATTACTCATGAATATTTTCATGTGATTTTGAACTTTCAGAAATACATACAAGAAATCTCCAAAAACTCCCCTATTCTCTTTACCCAGATTTATAGTAAACATATAGCGACATCAGTCAGTGTGTGTGTGTGTGTGTGTGTGTGTATAAAATCTATAAACAAAATACTACATTTCTTTGTGAACAACTTGAGAAAACCTGAAAATACCATATCTCTTAAGCAGGATATGGTGTCATATAGCAGTAACTCCAGCATTTTTGATAGTGGATCAGGAAGACTGCCATGACAAATGTGGAATGCCATGCCAGTCAGACCTAATCACATCCCTGCTCTTCCTGGTTTTCCCATTTCCTATTTTCTCAAAGAATATGTTCTATGTGGCCCTCTTTACCCCATATATATGGTATTTCTTATATGTAACTGAAGAAGGGATGAAGGGATGAAGGGAAGGGGGTTGTATCAGTGAATAAGAAAGACTTTTCTCAGGTCTAGAGAACTACAAGACTGCTCCCAACAAACAATTTGAGCTTCCGTGGAAAGGCTATCATAAATGCCCTTCACGGAGAGTGAGATCAACAACTAACTTATATATGGAGCCCTCAACTAATGCCTGTTGGAAACAGGATCAAACACCCATACATAAACACTGAGTCGAACTAGAACCCAGATGCAGTTAGAGAGGACAAGACCAGGCGGCAGAAACACATACAGACAGCTTACCTGAACAAGGAGGAGCTAATGGCCACTAGACTGATAGCTGGGAAGCCAGCATGGAACTGACTCAGGCCCCCCTGAATATGGTCTCAGCCAGAAGGACTGAGCAGTCTAAGGGACCTCAGACAGTGGAGCCAGGATGTATCCCTGGTTCTGTTTTTGTTTCCACAGAAAATGAAAAGACGTGGATTCCACCCCAGACTAATGTGGTTTGATCAAGCCAGACCACCTGCAACAGAGTTCCAGGTGATCCTACATTCAAAACAGCTGGACAAAGCAGCCTTACACACTATAGCCAGGATTTCTGAATCTTCTTCGAATCCCCCATGACAGTGCCCCTTACCAGCAGTAAGTAGTTTGGAAAGAACAATGCCCCAATTCCCAAATATTGTCTATAAATGTTTGTTTTCATTTAAATGGACTTTGTTATATAACATAAATTAAAAAAATAAAAAAAGAAAGACTTTTCTCTTTGAACTGCAGTAATAATTGAGCCAAACCGTACATAAGCAAACAAAATAAACATGGGTATTATTGTAGGGGAAACATGACACATGGCAAAGGTATCCAAAAAACATTATGGACAAAGGTGTGTCTTTGTTGGGAGGACAACTTCAATGGCACTTAGCTATTATTCATTTTGTATTAAACAAAATGATTTAAATTAAGTTACTAACAGCTACTGAGATGACTGTGAAAATGCGTGGGCCTTTTACTTCTTAGAAATGACCTTTGCTGCTATGTACTGAAACACGTCACTGTATTACACCAAAAATGGTCTTCCTGCACATTGTTCTGTGCTGAAGTCACAATGTGTTGGCAATAGCAAAACCTTTGCTTGGTAAATACTGAACTGTAGCCTCAGTACTCTCAAACAAATTTTCAACAGTGACATGTTTCCACACAAACTATTATGATGTCAGGTCCACTTTAGAATCCCGTGGCTCAAAAACCTTCCCTGAATTCTTTCCATTTTGCTTTCACAAATATTTTCCCCTAATACTTTCTCGTTTGTCTTAATAACACACATGTGACTTCAGATCATAATATACCCATTTCTTCAGCTTCATTATTAAGTTTCTCATTAATGTTTGGAATACACAACATATTATGATTCGATGATATTTTCATGTACTTACCAATTACAGGACACTAGGAAACATTGTTCTCTACATGTGTTTTATGGACTGATCATTTAATATCCAATTCAATTACATTAGTATGTTAAATTATCTGTTTTATGAAACCATTGTTCCTTATTTAAGTTAGTTAATATTATTATTTCCAAACTGTAATTGTGAAAAATATTTGGATATATTTCAGTAATAACAATAGCGTTCCATTCTACTTATTCAGCTTAAGTTCTCTGGTAATTAATACAAGTAAAAGAGAATTCTTTGTATATAACAATAATTAGACTGGTTGGATGAATTAACAAAAGACATAGAGTATGTTATCAAACAAGGGAAGATAACTTCTTTGGATGATAATTTACCATTGGCAGACTGAGGCCTCAATCAAGGTCAGCTTTCAGGAATTTGGAATACATGGAAAGGGTTCCTACCTTCATTTAAAAAACACACATTTGTAAATATTTTTTATTAACAAAGGATATGTCCACCAATTACATATATCATCTTGTCTTTAAAACTCTTAGGTTGGTAAAAAATTAAAAGTCGTGAGTCTTGGTTGATCCAATTGCTAATTGTTAATTGCTTAATAATTTATTTTATTTTATTCTTGATTATTTAAGCAATAATTAAAAGATATCATGCAAATGTATCTTGTTTAGTTCTGGGAGATATATTTGAATTTTTGAGAAGATCAATCACAAGCTTTAAAAAGTGTATATATAGGTTGGGGGAGAAATCTCTTTTGGCTCCAGGAAAATATAATATATTGAATTAGTCAGTTTTCTGTAGCAAACAAGATTCAAAGTGGAATGGGGAAAATATCCTCTCCACAACTTGAAAAACTAAGGAAAGATGAACAGTAAGTAGAATCTGAAGAAGAGGAACAGGGAGATAACTTAGTGATTTGAGATGTGGAAATCACCGAAGGGGCCCAACTATTCTTTGCCTGACCCTCCTCCCTTGTGGAGATCTGTTAGAAGCACTCACCAAGGGGGTATTGGTAATGGATGAGTCCATTATTGAGGACCATACTGGTGAAGAGCTCAGGGTACAAAGAAAGTTAAAGACTTGAATGTAACAAGTAAAATCCAGCAAAAATACTAAAGCAAATGGTAATGACATTAACAATTCTTACAATGAATGAAGTAAGGAACAACAGCATTTGAAGTATATGAGAAGCAATTTCATATAAGGACTGGCACTATATGTAAACCGTGGAAAATTTAAGTAAGGCACAAGAAGGAGAAAAAGCATGAGCTTATCACAGAAATAAATGTTTCAAATGGGCTTTACAAAGCATAAGATTCTTTGAAAATAATTGTATATAAGCTAATATAAATCAGTTTTTTGTTTGTTTTCAATTTGTAATTGACACATAGTAATTTTTCTATGGCTGACTTTGGAAAAATTAACTAAAATGGATTATATCACATCACTGTTAAGGAACAATATATTCTGGACAAACTAATGAAACTGTAGAACAGAACTTTAGTGCTTCAATGTAAAAACAATATTTGGATAACATTAAAATTGCTGTAGCTACTTAAGACACTAATATTAACTACTATTATTTTTAAACTGGTGGTAGACTAGTTTCTGGAATGTATTTCCTCTATTCCTTTAAAACAATGATTTTTTTTTGGTTGATATTTTTTAGAGTCTGAAAAATTGTTAGCCTATCAAATTTAATGCCTTTCCTGAATAGCATAATCCCAAGTTAATCTACTTATTAGCATGTAATTTTGAAAGAAAAATTATTTTCCCTGTCCAAAAAAATTAAGGCAGATCATTTAAAGTTATTGTGCAATAGGAAACTCAAAGGGTTGATTTACTTGTCATTTCATAAAACTCTTGACATGCAGAAAAATAAAATCCTCAGTTATGAGAGCCAGGAAGTAATGAGTTCTGAGTGGAGGATCAAGAAGTATAATTCCAAAGTCAATAAGAAAGAATATTAGGCTACAATTTGTTGATAATAATTTACAAATATATTTCTAAAAGGATACAAAGAATACTGATATTTTTAGCTATCATCTATTAGATCTATTAGTTATTCTACATTGTTCACATTTCATGAAATAACATTGTTCTGTAAATTTGGCATATTAACAAAGGATAAGTGGGACTTTTGTCATATGCATCACATTTGTTAGCTTCTAGTGTATGAGCCAGTAATTAATACAATATTTCCACATTACAGATAATTTAGAGTATATAAAACGACAAAGCATCTTATGAACATACATATTTTGAGATTTTGTAGCTCATGACTTTTAGTATTATTGTCTATTTTGTCTTGAGTAGCACCATTTTTGGAATATTTCTAACTTCAGTGCATCAAGCTAAATTGTTGTGTCTATTTGGAGCACCCTATAAAGCAAATTGAGTCATAATTATGCAACTTTAACAAAATAGAGGCTAAATTGCAAATTATGAACATCAAAATGTAACTATCTGACAGCATTGCTTATATGTTCCCTGGTACAGATGATCCCTTATTTGCACACCAAGGGCGCTGCATAAAGCCCACAGAAACCCCCAAATAAAACAAGGCTAAAATGTACAGTAATTATGCACTGATAAAACACAAGAGCAGAAATAATTATTGACAGAATTCCATGAATAATATATAACAGTGAGAACTGTGCCTTGTGACTGATGGTTGATGACATAAAACAGAATCCACAGTTAAGTTACTGAAATTTCAGTGCAACTGGGGAGATGACCTGAAGATTCACTCAGGTGTGTTCACACATACAGCTATGCATTAACAGAATATTTTAGGGAAATGATCAAAGAAACTGTCTAAAGAGAACAGAGTCTATCCTAAAGGGATGATGAAGGATGAAATTTTAATGAGATTATGTCCAGGGCAAGTGTCATAGATAAGCAAAAATCTGAACTTGGAGGATAAACAAGATTATTAATGATTCCTTGATGAGAGAGAAGAAAGTATGGGACCAAAACTGAATTCGTCCTAAAATATCAGGGTAAAAAAACAGAAGTTTACTGGCAAAGAGGAGGAAGACCAGTTTGGTAGTGAACAGAAATAGGATAACTTTGACAAAATAGATCAGGGATGAGACAGAGATGGTTGTGAACAACAAAGGACAATGATGGCAACAGGGAGTTTTTGGGGGGGGGTCATGGAAGAAGACTATTACAACAAAAGTGAAATTTCAGAAATAATACCACAACCTCAAACATCTGCTCCATGAGGGAACTTTCTAAGTACTATGATAACCCCACTCCCAAAGCCTTAATTGTCCTGAAAACAAGTAACACAATTTAAATATAATTTCATCTGTCTTTTTGCTTAAAAATCTCTCTATTGCACACAGATAAAAATAAATTAAACTTCATTAATTGTAAAAAAAAATAACTGTCCATGAGAAGTATTAAATGCCTTTGCTTAACTGATTTGTAATACTACATTAAAATGGATAGGGTAGAGAGAGATGCTAATATTATTTCAGAAAGATTATTTCATTGAATTTTTAAATTCCTGCTTTAAAAGATAAACTGACTTTTAGACCATGAAAGAAAATAGGAATGTCTCCAAAAATATTAGTTCAAAGATTATGGTCAGTATTGGTAATACTTATCAAGGTAACTTTATGTTGACTCTTTTGTGAAGCTAACTTTTTTGTATTAAGCCTATATTATTTATGAACTGAGTACTCAGACTCAGATAGTCACTTTTCTATAGAAAAGGGAGTATGTAATGGTTTTAATAATCTCTTCAAATACCAAACAAAATATTATGTTAATACCTATTTGGCCTTAGATGGAATGATGCTTCAGCTATTAAAGGATTCACAACCAAAAATACATATTTGTTTGTGTGAGCACGTGTGTGTGTATGTGTGTGTGTGTGTGTGTGTGTGTGTGTGTGTGTATGCATATGTAAAGGACAGAGGTCTACTTTGTGTATCTCCCTCTGTTGCTTTCTACCATATTTAACCCAGACATAATTGTTTCAGATGCATTGGCTGGACACCAAACCACCACTCCAGGATATGCCTTTCTCCACACATACCCAACACTGAATTATAAGCATACACCACCACATTTGGCCTTGTTATATTGGTGGTGGAGATCTGAAATTAAGTGTTCGTGCTAATGTATGTAGCAAGAAGTTAATGTGATGTGTAATTTTCTGAGCCCAAAGTCTTTGCCTTTTATAAAAAGTACTTATTTATATACCAATACCAAACCCTTGGAACTGATTTCCAACTGTAGCTATTAACGAACTTATGTAGAGCAATAGATGCTACTCTTCTGTGGCAAGAGAAGTGGAGAAATGAGTGATTATTTAGGGAGACTACAGTGTTATACATAGTTGATCAGGAGAATTCAAACCATATTGTCTTCTTTTCCTGTCTTTAGAAGCTTGAAATTAAGTTTTTAATCAAAATAATTGATACAGCTGTTCAGTACATGCTACAAATACCGGGATTGAATCATGATCAGTTCACTCATCTGTAAAATAAGGATAATTACATTTATGTCAACCAATCTTCATGTGATGTGATTAAAGAAGTAGATTTGCCTATGTACATTAAAGTATGTTAGGCAGAAATCACTTAAATATGACAAGCCAGGCATTTTATTACTCAGAATATTTTATTTACACTATGTTTAATCCTCAGGCTTTAAATTTATGGTTTTGCCAAATTCTGAGACTGTTAAAAAGCAAAGGAGGTATATAGTTAATGAATACTAATGTGGTTACCCTAAAGGATGGTATCTAGTAGTTTGGAAAACTATTTTACTCACACATAAGGGGGACTATCCAAATGAAGAGCAGTGTGAACACATATGCATCATACTTCTGTTTTTAAGTGGCAGGTAAATTTCATTTGAACACATATAATGGACAAATGGTGAATAATTGGGTCTAACTCTTCAAAATCAACTTCATTTGTACATTTCCTTGGTGGCTGCTACAGAGAGCAATATTAATCTATACTTTTTCCTCTCAGAAATTATATGACTGGGGAAAAGATAAAAATTGTCTTTGATTGGGTGTTATATGTCTAAGCCATGGTTTAACTGTAAATCAGTTGTCTTCATAGGTGAGTAGAGTTGCTATTACAGAGTGTTAATACACTTGCAAGAAGTGTTGCTGGGAGTAGAAGGTGTTAGACATTGATCATGAGTTTAAGAAATGGGCTATTTACTCTGGCTCTTCTTCGAGAAAAAAATCTTCCTGTTAATACAATGATTGTTTCTCCATAAAGAAAAGAAAAATATGCCATTGCATGACATAAAAGCCTCTTTAGTAAACTAAGACTTATTGGGAAATATAAAAATTACAATAGAAAATGTTTCCCTATAGGAACACAAATGCCTTTAACTCTCAATGGGAACTCACAGTATGACAAATTTTAAAAGAGATAGCATAGTTTTGGGGAGGGGCTCTGATATGATTTTCTATTCCTCTGACCACCCTAGCTCTTTTTCTATAATGAGGGTCTGCATTAGCTTATTTTGCCAGTAAATCACAAAGTTGCACAGCACCCTGAATAAAGATACTAGTTAGAGAGAGAAGTACTTTATATGACATAGTTCCAAGAAAACACATGGCTTAGATGAAGCTGGGTCTGAGGAGCATGAACACTTTAGGTCATGTTTGAGAGGAAAGAGAGTGCAGCTTGTAAGCTGTGAGCTTCTTGCAAATTCAAGAAAAGCAAATATCATCAGTGCTTAAATGGTTTGGTAGTTCTGCATGCTTAATCAAACCATTTACATTACAAGACTGTGTTGAGTTCAGTTATCTGCTTTATTGGGATGGTTACTATTAGCACTAATTTCAGTGAATTTTAAGTAATTTAAATATAAGCAATGATGATAAAACACATACACACACACACACAAATTGGTCAACAATCTTCTCTTTGTCTTTAGTCTTTTTCTATTAAAAGATAAAAAAGGAGGAAGACAATTCAAACACAAAATCAACTGACATTATTTTAATTAAGTCTGAAGTTTATAGCATTCTTGTACATTACATTGCCACTCAAAAGAGAGTAAAAAATAATCAAATTCATTGTTATTTGAATTAATTATTCAAAATAAAATTTACACTCAAAATATTAGGTATCTTGATATTCACAGGCAAGTGGATGGCACTTAAAGAAACCATCCTGAATGAGGTAACCCAGTCACAAAAAGAGGAACACAGTATATGTACTCACCCATATATGGATTTTAGACCTAGAGCAAAGGATCACCAGCCTATAATTCACATCACCAGAGGAACTAGGATACAAGGTGTATTTAAGAGATTCATATAAAGTCCCTCACAGAACTAGGAAGGGACAAGTCCCCCAGAGCTCAGGTAAAGTGGGGGGGGCAGCAAATGGAGAGAGAAGTAGGAGAAAATGAGGGAGAGGAAAGGAAAACATGTGCGACAAGGAAGATTGAGCCTGGTTAGGAATAGAAGATAGGAAAGAGAGAGAGAGAGAGAGAGGCAGAGACAGAGAGAGAGAACATAAAAGAGGGAGCCAATATTGGTTTGAAGATAAAATTGAACACAAGACTGCTCCCAACTAACAATTTGAGCTTCCGTGGAAAGGCTATCATAAACGCCCTTCCCAGAGAGTGAGATCAACAACTAACTTTTCCATGGAGCCCTCAACTAATGGCTGTTGAAAACAGGATCAAACACCCATACATAAACACTGAGTCGAACTAGAACCCAGATGCAGATGGAGAGGACAAGACCATGCGGCAGAAACACATACAGACAGCTTACCTGAACAAGGAGGAGCTAATGGCCACTAGACTGATAGCTGGGAAGCCAGCATGGGACTGACTCAGGCCCCCCTGAATATGGGTCTCAGCCAGAAGGACTGAGCAGTCTAAGGGACCTCAGACAGTGGAGCCAGGATGTATCCCTGGTGCACAAAAGAACTTTGCGAACACATCCCCCATGGAGGGATAACTGCCTTAGTCTAGAGACAGGAGAGAAGACCTAGACCCTACTTCACATGACCTGTCAGATCTACATGACCCCAACTGGATGGCATTCCCCTACATATGGAATTGGGGTGGGGGGATGGGAGGGGAGGGTGGTTAGAGTGCATGTGAGAGGGCAGAGAGGGTAATAGGGAGAGAAGGAAGGAGGGAGGGAGGGAGAGGGAACTGGGATCGACATGTAAAATAATAAATTAAATTAAAAAAATGCTTTGACTCCAAAATTTAAGTTCAAGGACAAGCTACTGGTGAAAAGGATTTCTATTTTTGTTTCCACAGAAAATGAAAAGATGTGGATTCCTTCCAGACTAATGTGGTTTGATCATGCCAGACCGCCTGAAGCAGAACACAAGGTGATCCTACATTCAAAACAGCTGGACAAAGCAGCCCTACATACCACAGCCAGGATTTCTGAATCTTCTTCGTTTCCCCATGACAGCGCCCCTTACCAGCAGGAAGTAGTTTGGAAAGAACGATGCCCAAATTCCCAAATATTGTGTATAAATGTTTGTTTTCATTTAATTGGATTTTGTTATATAAAATAAAAAAATACTAAAAAATAAAGAGACAAAAATATTATCTTCTATAGAAGCAATGTTATGAGAAGCATTTCTGACAAATTGGTTAGGATTATGCAATGATTTTTTATCATGATATTATTATGATATTGGGGGATGAGACTAGCCAAAAAAAGTTGCTACTCTAGATCTCTGACCCAAGTGTGGAGAGTAGTACCAAGCAGTTCAAACTCTAGTCCTCTTACAAACTCAATTAAATTCAGAAAAGCCCTCTCATGATAAAATGATCTGTAGTTTTTCACTTCCTGGCAAAGTGAAACTAACTGAAAATCTCTGACAACTAGGCAGAGAAAGACAGCATCAGACACATAGCAGTAGAATGACAGGAACAGGAGACTCACCCTGATTTAGAGGACACCATCTTTGCTGATTTAGCATGAAAATATTTTCAATTTGCCACTTCACTTCAGAACATACCATAAAAAAGGATGCATAACAACCATATTGCAAACTATTAAATACACAGATAACAAGATGACTTTTATGAAAAGAAAACAATATGCTCCTTTCATAACATAAACTGCAGGTTTCATTAAACAAAGTTGTTGGGAAAGCTACATATCTTTTCAAATTCTCAGTTATTGCAGAATCTGTAAATCCTATGCTCCATTACTCCACTACAACCTAGGGAGATGCTCTCATATAATAGCATTTCATTCATGATTGAATTGACACCGAATGGTTACCTCTTTGCAATATATCCAAAGAATTTCTGATTTAGGAGCTTTGTATTGGTTTTATTGTTGGACTGCGAAAAGAAAAAAAAAAACAATATAGTTTCTTTTTTTTTCTTTATTGAAAATAGTTTCTGTCATCATACATTATATCTGGATTTCAGTTCCCCTTCCTCCCCTCCTCCCATCCCCTACCCACCTTACCTGCTTACTGGTATGCATGTCATTAGAAAAGAACAAGTTTCTAAACAATAAGCACCAAAACTGACAAAAAGAAATACAATAAGCAAAAACCACCATAGCTAGCACATAAAGAAAGATGAAAGAAGTGTACCATTTAAAGTATGTATCAGTTGTATTGAAGTGTGTTATGATGGCTTTAATTCACATTAACCTAGATCAACACAGGTATTACATAATATATTATGGCATTAGCAGTCACTTACTAAAATCAGGAATTCTTATGGGGTCTGGTTCAGAATTTAATCAGAAAGAGCAGACTCCTGAAACAGACTTACAGGATTCACATGAACACAGTGAATGTTCGGAGTTTTCACTAATGGAATTAGTGTTATTTAATGTACATGTTTTGGTTCAAATATTTGAGAGCTACTACTTTTAAAGGACTGAACATAAAGACTCAGAAGCTATAAAGCATCAGATGTGCTATGCTTTGAGAGGTCTGCCCATTTCTGAATGGAGACGGAGGAAGAGTACATACAGAGGTGGTTAGACAGACAGAAAGCAGCGGGAGGGACTTGGAGAAGAGTAGAGAGCAGAAACTGTAGTTGGTATGTAAAGCAAATAAAAATGTTATTTAAATAAAATAAAAACTAAAAACTTTTGTAAATTTTGAAATCTTGAACAAGAATTAATCAATCTGTCATTTCATATTCTTTTAAAGAATCTGGTTATTGATACCTTCTCTAAGATTCATTTAACCTTGTCTCTAGTATCTAAAATGATGGTAACATCTCATAGTTAGGGAGCAACTGTTACCTAATCTTTTAAGGTATTTAAGGTATTGCTATGATTTTAATTGGCCAACATAATCCACGTGAATAATAATACTAATTTAGAATTCATTACATAAGGCACAACTTTGAATTAAAACATAACAAATTGTGCCAATATAAAAGCAGCTGTCGCCTATAATCTTCATATATTTTCATTCAACAACACACTTAATTTTATTCTAGCAATCTAATATTAAATTTCTCTTGACTATATTTGTCCAACATGGTTTAATTACCATATCATTAAAGATATTGTTCAATCTATATATAGCATTTCTGTTATATGGGCAAATCTTATGTTACCTTTCCTATTGGGGATGCCACTCAGATAGTTATTTTTCTAAGTAATAGCCAGAGTTAATACATCATAAAGTCAGTATTTATATAATTATATTTTAAAGACATGCATGAACAAGTATACACATACATGCACTTACATGCATACATATAGAGAGGGTAGGTTCTATAAAACACTCTTACACCTTGCAAGGAATAATTTTAAGAGAAAGCAGTAATCAGGAATTTTGACATAGGACTATGAGGAAACAGTTTTCAGTCACTATCAAAAAGGAATCTTTGGCTGCCAACACATACTGCACTGGGAGTTGAATATAGATCTTTCTACATGTCAAAAATGTGCTATACCCCTGATCTATATCCATAGCCCTCTCTCTGACACTGTTATCTTAACTCCTCAATGAATTCTTAGTTGCCTCTCTCCTCAAAATTTATGATGCCTTCCATTACTCATCTGGGTATCTGTAAAAATAGAGGGCAATAAAAAGATGAAACCTTTTGGATTATGAAATCATGCTAAAAAATGTTTCTGACTTTAGACTTTCTTATAGGGATAATCAACCAGTAAAATCTATAAATTTCCAAATTCAGAAAACCTACAAAATATGGAAGACTTCTTTTGGAAAAGGGACACATAATGTGTATCATCTTTCTAAAGCAAACATGTTTTGGCACTTTTTATTGCACAGACTTGCTCTAAAAGCCATTTTCGATTATTAAATTGTATCATAAGTACTTCATTGTATCTATTTATAATGTATCACTAGTGCTCAATTCAACAGCACATATACTAAAACTGGAATGATACAAAGAAGATTAACAAGGCCCCTGTGCAAGCATGGCATGCAAATTTGTGAAGTGTTCCACATTTTTAGAGGGCTGATCTCTAAATTATACAAAGAACTCAAGAAACTAGTCTATAAAACACCAAATAACCCTATTAAAAAGTAGTGTGAAGAACTGAATAGAGAAATCTCAATAGAGGAATGCAAAATGACTGAAAAACACTTAAGTTCTCAAAATCCTTATCCATCAGGGCAATGCAAATCAAAACAACTCTGAGATAACATCTTACTCCCCTCATAGAAACACCAATGCCATCTTATGCTAGAGAGGATGTGGAAAACAGGGAACACTCATCCAGTGCTGGTGGGACTGAAAACTTGTACAGCCATTTTGGGGAACTGTATGGTGCTTTCTCAGAAAAATAGGAATCAGTCTATTGTATGACCTGGCAATCCCTCTCTTAGGCATAAACCCAAATGATCCACATCCATGCAACTAAGATATGTGTTCAACTACGTTCATAGCACCATTATTTGTAATAGCAAGAAACTGAAAGAAACCTAGATGCTGCTCAACTGAATAATGGATAAAGAAGATATGGTACATTTACACAATGGAATACTATTCATTGCAAAAAAAAATAGAATCTTGAAATTTGTAGGCAAATGGATGGAACTTGAAGAAAACCATCCTGAGTGAGGTAACCCATCAGAATGAGAGGAACTTGGTTTTGTACTCACTCATACATGGATTTTAGTCATAAAGCAAAAGATCGCCAGCCTATAATTCACATCACCAGAGAAACTGGGATTCAAGGAGGAACCTAAGAGATTCATATAAGGTCCCTAACAGAAGGGAAAAGGGAGAAGATCTCCTGAGAATAATAGGATCATGGAAGTGGAGAAGGACGTAGGAGAAAGAGAAAGGGAGGATTGGAGAATATATGGGACCAGGAATATTGAATCAGGGGTAGAATAGACAAGACCAAAAAAAAAAAAAAAAAAGATAAAGAAAAAGAAAGAAAGAAAGACCATAATAGAGGGATCCATTATAGGTTTGAAGAGAAAACTTACACTAGAGAAATGTTTAGAGACCTACAAGGATGATCCCAACTAACAATCTGAGCAACAGTGGAGAGGCTACTATAAACGTCCTTCCCTGATAATGAAATTGAAAACTAAGTTAAATGCCATGCTAGAACCAACATGTATTAGCTGTTGGAAACAGAAGCAGACACCCACAGCTAAATACTGAGCCCAACTCCTAGAAACCAGTTGCAGAGAGGGAGAAGTAATGACCAAAGGGGTCAAGACCAGGCTACAGAAACACACAGAGACAGCTGGCATGAACAGGGGGAAGATCATGGTCCCTTAGACTGATAGCTGGGAAACCAGCATAGGACTAACTCAGACCCCTGAACATGGGTGTCAGGTAAAAGGCCTGGCAGTCTAAGGGACTTCTGACAGTGGAACCAGGATGTACCCCTGGTGCATGAATATACATTGGGAACATATTCCCCATGGAGGGATAATTCCTTAGCCTAGAGATAGGAGAGAGGCCCTAGACCCTACTCCAAATGGCTTGACAGATTTGGATGATCCCTACTGGAAGGCCACACTCTCCATATGAAGTGGGTGGGGAATGGTATAGGAGGGGTTTCAGGGAGCATGGGGGTGGGAGGGAGAGGGAACTGGGATTGATATGTAAGAATATTAAAATATATTTAAATAAAAATGTCATATCTCCAATTTGATCATGTGTGAATATATTTGTATATATTGCTTTTGGACAAGTTAGTTTAATTTTTCTAGGTCTCTCCTTTGAAAATCTCCTACACCATTAGAGGTCATGCTGGTATCCAGAACCCCAGACAGCATACCAGTACCTGGAACCCCATAGCCCATACTGGTATCAAGAACCCTAGAGACCACATCAGTATCCAGAACCCCAGAGAATACACCCTCTGCTAGAACTTCAGAAACACAGAGGGAATGTTTTTATTCCAAACAACAGAGGTCATACAGGCTGCCAAATCCCCAGTGGAGACCCTCCAGACCTGAGGACTATCCAGTCACCAGAACAACAGTCCACTCAGTCTAGAATACCACAGAGAAAACAGAAACCACAAAGAAAAACTCAGAAATTTACACTTAAACCTATCATTATCTTAAATTCAAATGCTTAGAGGCCAGCATAATACAAATAACAATAGCCAGGGCAACATGCAACCACCAGAGCCAAGCTATTTTACCACAGCAAATCCTCAATATTTAAACACACCTGAAGCTTAAGGAAATGACCTTAAAACTAACTTTATGAATATGATAGAAGCCCCTAAGTAGAGATGAGTAAATCTATAAAAGAAATACAAGAAAATACAAACAATGGGAGGAAATGAGTAAATCCTTAAAGAAAGCCAAGAAAACCAAGAATAAAAAACAGGTGAAGGAAATGAATAAAACTGTTCAAGTCCTGAAAATGGAAATAGAAACAATAAAGAAAACACAAACAGGGAATTTGGAGAGGGAAATCTATGTAAATGAATAAGTACTACAGTCCCATGCAACACCAGCAGCATACAGGATGAACTAGAGAAAGGCATTGGAGACAAGATCAATAAATAAATACATTGATAAAAGAAAATGTTAAATCTAAACAATTCTTGAAACAAAACATCCAGGAAATCTGAGATACTAGGAGAATAATAGGAATCAAAGGAGAAGAACTCAGTTCAAAGGCTTTAAAAATATTATATATACATATATATATATATATATATATATATATACTTATTTTACATACTGATCCCAGTTACCTCTCCCCCTTCCCTCCCTCCCATGCCCCCAATCCCCTCCTCCCATCCCACCACCACAGGGTGATGCCTCCTAGGAGGGATCATCAAAATCTGTCAAGCCATTTGGACTAGGGTATAGGCCCTCCCTCCTGCCTCTAGGCTAAGAAAGTATCCCACTATGGGGAATGTGCTCCCAAAGTACTTTTGTGCACCAGGGATTCATACTGGTTCCACTGTCAGAGGTCTCTTAGACTGCCCAGACTGAGACCCATGTTCAAGGGGTTTGAGTCCATACAATGCTGGTTTTCCAGCTAAGAGTCAGAGCGTTCATGAGCTCTGCCTTGTTCAGATCAGTTGTCTCTGGGTTTCTGTAGCCTGGTCTATTAGTTAGCTATCAATCTCATTACTGGGGATGGGAAATTAAGGTAGCCTCTCCTCTGTTGTTCAGATTGTTAGTTGGGGTCATCCTTGTAGGTCTCTGAATATTTCTCTAGAGTCAGTTTTCTCTTCAAACCTATAGTGGCTCCCTCTATTATTGTATCTGTCTCTCTCTCTTTTTCTTTTCACTCTCATCTATTCGTCCCCTGACTCAATCTTTCTGGTCCCAGAAGTTCTCTTCTCTGCCCCTTCTCTTTCTCCTAACTCCCTCTCCACTCAGTGCTCCCCCACTCCTAATATGTTCAGAAGATCTTGTCCCGTTTTCCTTCTGTCTCTTAGGTTCTTCCTTCTACCCTAGTTTCTCTGGTGGTATAAAATATAGGCAAAATAGAATACAATCAGGGACATATATATATATATATATATATATATATATATATATATATGAAAATTTTCTTAACCTATGAGAGGAGATGCCTATAATGATATTAGAAGCTTACAGAACACCAAATATATTAGACTACAAAATAAAGTCCCTCAACACAAAAATCAAAACACTAAACATAGAAATAAGAATGTTAAAAACTGCAAGAGGAAAAAGGTCAAATAATATATAAAGGCATTATCAACAGAGAATCTAAATTCAAATGGGCCTGGAATAGTATGTTACAGATGATAAAAGACCACAGATACCAGCCAGGAATACTATACCCAGAATAACTTTCCATCACCATAGATGGAGAATGCAAGATATTCCATGATAAAGTCAAATTTACACAATATCTAGTCACAAATTCAGCCCTGCAGAGAATAACACACACATCTACTACTACCAACAAAATAACAGGAATTAACACTCACTGGTCATTAATATCTCTGAAAATAAATGTACTCAATTCCAAATAAAAAGACACAAACTAAAAGAATGGATGAGAAAACAGAATCCATTCTTCTTCTGCATACAAGAAACAAACCTCAACATCAAAGGTAGATATTTCCTTATAGAAAAGGGTTGTAAAAAAAAGCCTTTCCAAGGCTATCATAAATGCCCTTCCCGGAGAGTGAGATCAACAACTAACTTCTCCATGGAGTCCTCAACTAATGCCTGTTGAAAACAGGAGCAAACACCCATACATAAACACTGAGTCAAACTAGAACCCAGAAGCAGATGGAGAGGACAAGACCATGCGGTAGAAGTACATAGAGACAGCTTACCTGAACAAGGAGGAGCTAAGGGCCACTAGACTGATAGCTGGGAAGCCAACAGGGGTCTGACTCGGACCCCCTGAATATGGGTCTCAGCCAGAAGGTCTGAGCAGTCTAAGAGACCTCAGACAGTGGAGCCAGGATGTATCCCTGGTGCACAAAAGGACTTTGCAAACATATCCCCCATGGAGGGATAACTGCCTTATTATAGAGATAGGAGAGAAGCCCTAGTCCCTACTTCACAGGACCTGTCAGATCTACATGACCCCAACTGGATGGCATTCCCCTACATATTGTATTGTGGTGGGGGGGTTGGGAGGGAGGGTGTTTAGAGTGCATGGGAGAGGGTAGAGAGGGCAAAAGTGAGGGAAGGAGGGAGGGAGGCTTGGGGGGAGGGAGGGAGGGAGGGAGAGGGAACTGGGATCGACATGTAAAATAAAAAAAAAAAACAAAACAAACAAAAAAAAAAAAAAACGCTTTGACTCCAAAATATAAGTTGAAGAACAAGTTACTGGGGAAAAGTATTTCTATTTTTGTTTCCACAGAAAATGAAAAGATGTGGATTCCTTCCAGACTAATGTGGTTTGATCACACCAGACCGCCTGAAACAGAGTACAAGCTGATCCTACATTCCAAACAGCTGGACAAAACAGCCCTACAGACTACAGCTAGGATATCTGAATCTTCTTCGAATCCCCCAAGACAGCGCCCTTACCAGCAGGAAGTAGTTTGGAAAGAACGACGCCCAAATTCCCAAATATTGTGTATAAATGTTTGTTTTCATTTAATTGGACTTTGTTATATAAAATTAAATAAAAAATACTCTATATGCATAAAAAAAAAAGCCTTTCCAAGCAGATGGTCCCAAGAAGAAAGCTGGTTTAAGCATTCTAATATCAACAAATTAAACCCCTAACCAAAGTTAATGAAAAAATACAGGGAAATGACTCTTCATAGTCTTCAAAGGAAAATAATACACCACGATGAAGTCTCAGTTCTGAACATATATCCCCCAAATGCAAGGGCATCTGCATTTGTAAAAGAAACATTAATAAAGCTTAAATCACACACCAAACCCCACACATTGATAGCAGGAAACTTCCATAACCAACTCACATCAATGGACAGATCATCCAGCCAAAATTAACAAGAAAATTACTGGAGGTAACAGTTGTTATGAAACAAATGGATCTATAGAATAGCTACAGAACATTTCACCCAAACACAAATTAACATGTCTTCTTAGCATGTCACTAAACATTCTCCAAAATTCACCACACACTTGATAAAAGGGTAAGTTTCAACAGATACAAGAAAATTGTGATAACCCCCAGTATTCTTTCAGACCAGCTTAGATCAAAACTGGATTTACAAATAACAACAGAAAGCTTATGATCTCATGGAAACTAAACAACTTCCTACTTAATGACTGTTGGGCAAGGTAGAAATAAATGTACAACATACCCAAAACATATTGATATTCATGACAAGAAGATAATTCATGGCACTAAGTCCCCCCAAAATAAATGAGAGAATTCTCATACTAAAAAAAAGAAGCAAACACTCTCGAGTACTATTTACCAAAGTTAAATCAAGATTAGATAACTGATTTAAACAGACCCGTAATCCCCAGTTAAATAAAAACAGTCATCAAGAGTCTCCCAAAAAAGCCTAAGTCTAGATAGTTTCAGTACAGAAATTTATCAGACTTTCAAAGAAGAGCTAAAGCCAGTACTCCTCAAATTATTCTATGCATTAGAATATGTGACCATATTCACCCTATACCCAAACCACATAAAGACTCAGCAAATAGAATTACAGATCATTTCCCTCATGAACATAGATGCAAAAATGAGAAAGTACTGGCAAGCTGAATCCAAGAACACAACAAAAATCATTCACCATATCAAGTAGGCTTCATCCTAGAGATGAAGGGATGATTCATCATAAAATAATCTGACAATGTAATCCACCATATAAACAAACTGAAAGGAAAACAAGACAAAACAAAACAAAACATGGGATCATCTCATTAGATGCTGAAAATCCTTTGACATAATCCAACACTTCCTGATGATAAAAGTCTTGGGGATATAGGGGATACAAAAATCTTATCTAAATATAATAAAGGCAATATACAGCAAGGCAGTAAACAACATAAAATTAAATGGAGATAAATTTAAAGCAATTCCACTATGTTCAGTATTAAGTCAAGGCTATCTACTCTGTATCAATTCAAGATAGCTTGCAATTCTAGCTAGAGCAATAAAACAACCTAAAAAGAGATCAAGAGGATCGAAATTGGAAATGAAGAAACCAAAGCATCAGTATTTGCAGACGATATAATAGTATATATAAGCTGTCGCAAAAATTCTACCAGCGGGAATCTACATCTGATAAACATCATCAGGAAACTGGCTGCATACACTATTAACTCCAAAAAATCAGTAGCTCTCCTGAACACACATAACACATGGGCTGATAAAGAAATCAGGGAAATGGCACCCTTTGCTATAGCCACAAACAATATAAAATATCTTAAGTCAAACCAAGCAAGGGAAAAAGTAGTATGACAATAACTGAGGCTAGTGTTTGAAGAAAGAAATCAAAGAAGATATAGTATGATGCAAAGGTCTCCCATGCTCATGAATCAGTAGGATTGACATAGTAAAAATGCCCATCTGAGCAAAAGCAATCTGTACATGTAACACAATCCTCATCAAAATTCCAGCACGATTTTTTAAGACCTTGAAAGAACAACATTAAACTTTGTATGAACAAAACAAACAAAAACATAAAATAAAAACCATGATAGCTAACACAATCCTGTACAATAAAAGAGCTTCCAAAGTTATCACCACCCCTGATTTCAAGCTCTACTACAGAGCTACAGTAATAAAAGCCACAAAAAAACCCAACAACCTTAGATCATGAGGGGAGGTGCCTAGTCGTACTACAACTTAATATGCTATGTTTGGTTGATAGCCCTGGAAAACTTGCACTTTTTTTTTTTTTTTAAGGAAACAGTTCCCAATAGAAATAATGAGCCTATTTGTAGTAAAAATCTGTGATATACTATGCTATTTCCCCTTTAGAAATGATGGATGTCTACATCTTCAGCAGTACTGATAGGTATTTTCCCATCTCTAAGGAGTCATGATGGTTGAAAGCCTTCAAGTGTCAACTTATCTTAGTCTACTTGAACTAATTTCTCTAAATAACTTAAAATCATTAATTTATAAATTATATAACAGAATTTATTGCTGATAGTTCCATGGACTGAGAAACTCAATATGATGATGTCAGCAAAGTATCTAACAAGAATCCATTCCTTTTGAAGCTCCCTCTCCCTCCTGTCCTCCCATGTAACCAGCCATCCCCCATCCCAAACCCCAACCACTCCTCAGGGAGGGTGAGGCGTCTCAGCGGGAATCATCAAAGTCTGTAATATCATTTGGGGCAGGACCTAGGCCCTCCCCCATGTATCTAGGCTGATAGTATCTCTCCATAGAGAGTGGGCTCCCAAAACCCATTCGTGCACTAGGAATAATGATTCCAAGGGTTTTTAAATATTACACTATAATGGCCATGCTTTCAATTCTCTCTGAGACATTAAATTTTTATTTGTATAACATATTAATTTTTAACATAGGATGCAAAGTGTTAGTCCATCACAACATTCTCAAACAAAGTGTTTCTATTAGATTCTCCTTTCTCCCCATGTTTCTTACCACATGTTACCCTGATCTCATGTTTGCAAATCATGTCCCATTTCTTCTTTACCACACCTCCCATCCTACCATGGCACCTATAATTGGACTTGTAGGAGTCTGTCATTTTCTTTAAAACAAGGACACTACCATGATTATGCAGAGAAAATGACATGCAAACTACTTAGTAACCTAAAATTCATATTTGTTTTGAAGTATGACTATGATTAATTTGAAATAAAATACAAAATGTAATAGTTATAGTAGACCAAAACTAAAATATAAAAAAATGAGGGTTTCCCAGAGGTTAGCACAACAATCACAAGAAAGTCTTAAAGAATATAGCTGGATGGTGGTGGCACATGCCTTTAATCCCAGCACTGGGGAAGCAGAGGCAGAGTTAGAGGCAGAAGGATCTCAGTGAGTTCAAGGTTATCCTGGTGTACAGAGTGAGCTCCAGGACAGTCATGGTTTCAAGACAGAGAAAGCCTGGAAACCCTGACTTGAAAAATTAATATATGTGTGTGTTTGTGTGTGTGTGTGTGTATGTATGTGTGTGTGTTAAATTTACCACCAGATTTGAAATTTAAAAAAGATTTTCTTTTTATTGAGTGTGTGCATGTAGCATACATACAAGTGTACAAGTAGGCAAGAAGAGGGTGCCATATCTCCTAGAAATGATGTTTCAGTAAATTGTGAACCAAAAATCAAGGGTGCTGGTTTACTGAACTAGCAGGCAGTACTGTTAATCATGAAGCAGCACTAGTATATAGTGCACTTTATTGCAATTCTCAGCTCTTATTATGAATAAAATCTCCTATTTTGACATGTCATTGAAAAATGTAACAAAGAACCAAATAGTTTTGTGTGAAATAAAAGAATAAAATAAGGTAATGACAAAATGCTTCCTGTTTGTCACTGCTGAAAATCATTTTTATATGTTTATTAAATTCATTATCCTTTGCCTGATGGGTAGTGAAATAAAATGAATATTTATGTTCATTTATTTCTTTTAAAATGACAAAAGAGATGGTGTTCTGTTCGTCTTTTCCTTTCTAGCCTGCTATTCCACATTTATTTATAGAACCCTACTAAGAAATAAGAAAGTAGCACATAAACAAAGAAACTCCCACATTTTAAGATTGTTATTCTAAATAAAAAGGATAATATTTGGTTCAGATACTGACTCTTCTTGAAATCCTGTATTAAACAACCATAAGCCCCATTCTGTCAATGAGTACATACTAAATATAGGTTGATAATACTCCCAGAATCCTTTTCTTAGCAGCTAGGAACATAGGTAGAAGTTCTTTTTTTTTTTTTTTTTTTTTTTTTTACTTATTTTCTCTTCTATTGATGTGGTAAAATACTCGAGCCAAAGGAAATTAAAAGAGAAAGGGTTTGTATTGGTTTATATTTCCAGAGGGATCAAGTCCATCATAGTGGGGAAGGCATGGCAGCAATGGCAGGCAGTTAGTCATACTGTATCCTCAGACCACAATCAGAGAGTGAACAAGAAGTGGGTCAAGGCTGTAGAACCACAGACTTGTTATGTTTCCACCTCTCAAATGATCCATAACCTTCCCAATCAGTGCCACCAAGTAAGAACCCAATGTTGAAACACCCAAGCCTATCGGGAAATATTTCAGATTCAAGCCATAATATTTGGCTCCCAATCTCTATAGACACATGGCTAATTTATGATATTCAGTGAATTGAGTTCAACTTCAGACACCCCCCCATATCATTTTAACATTTTCAACAAAGTTGAAACATCAAAGCCTCTTCTGGGACTCAATGTCATCATTTAACTGTGTATCCCTGTAAAATTGAAAGCTAAATTAGATACTTCAATATACAGTGGCACATAATATTTATTTCCATTCTAAAAGGGAGAAATTGAGACATTGTGAAGGAAGATTGGATGAAAGAAATATGGTTGAAACTTAACAAGGAAAATACCAAATCCTAAATTGGAGCTGTTAGTGGAATCTTGCTGACACATCTTTCTTATTGTTTCAATATAGAATAGGAGGCTTCCAGTTAACAGCGCTAATCTCTTTAACAATTATAGCCTCTTATTCTTTACAATCTTTGGCTGTAACTTTAAGTTACCTAGTGCTCTTTTATTATGCCAGCTGTTCACTTTTATTCCTTTCTACCTAGTTGTTGCTCTTTTTCATTATAGACCTGCATAAGAATATTCAATAGTAAACAATTCCCCTGACCTAATGTTATGCCTCTTTGAAATTTCATATATCAAAAAAATTAGTCTATTAGACAAACTTAATTCAGAGAGTGTATGTACAATTACATATTCTAGACCTGAAAAGATGTAGGCTATACAGTATTAGAAAATAATAATCTAAAGGGAAAAGGGCAGCAAAACAAAGTTTTAGCCTTGAGATTAATGTTTTTGTTTAAATACCTGGTACTACCACGATTATGATGATGTGTTATCACAAGATTAAATGTTATATGAAACATTTCAGTGTGTTCTTATATATAAAAATGCATAAAGATGGCCTGGAGAAATGAATCAACAGGTAAGAATACTATCTCTTCTTCCAGAGAGCCCAAGTTTTGTTTCCTAGCACACATGTCAGATGGCTTACAACCCCCTAAAGCTCCAGCTTGAGGGAACTGAATACTTTCTTCTAGCCTCTATAGGCAACTGCATACATATGTATTTTCACTCATACAGATACACAAACATACACATAAAAATTATTCTAAAAATGTACAAGTGTTCAAAACAATGAATTGAACTAAAATCCACAAAGATATGCACTTTATTGGCCTACATAGTTCCTTAAACTTGGGAGATATGTTTGTGTCTTATTAATTCCCTACATAAAATCTGGTGACTACATAGCATATATATTGAGACAAATGTATATTTTTAGATCTTGTCAGGCTATGCAAGCTATTATAGCAGTGATGTTTTTTATTTCTCTAATTTAAAAAATATTGAGATGGAACATGACAGATATTACTCTTTCCTAATTTTACTTTGATATATGAAACAAATTTAAAGGAATCATATATTGAGATCCATCAGTAACAATTTTCCATATCCATGCTGTTCAATATGGCAGCCCCTGACTATTAAGCATTTGAAATGTGGCCAGTATCAGTGAAGAAGTTATTTAAAATTTTAGTTAACTGAACTTCAAATAGACACATATGGCTAGTGGGCACTGTAGTGGCTAACACAGATTTCCAGAGATTTGTTGACATAAGTGCTTGTTGTAGAAGGTTTTAGGAATAAAAGAGAAAAAATATCACTATAGATAGTTACAATTTTTCTTTTACACCATTGCCAGTGACTTCTGTAAGGTAACATGGAATTATAAATTTACCAACATCTAACACTACACATTATTAGTAGAATCACCCCTTTACATTTATGCCATCATACCATGTTTGTAACGAGCAAATTAAGGTGACAGACTGAATCTAAATACTTGCCAGGCACAGCAAGTTGGATATATAGTATCCATTATTTCTTTATTAAGTAAAAGAAACACAAATATTATTCATAATAGATAGGTTTTAAAAATAGGTCACTGATTTTCTCATTTTGAATATAGAAACACACTCTAAGAAAACATTCAACCATCCTAGGATGTTTGGGATGGTTTGGAGTAGGTAGACTTTTGTATGAGGCTGCCAGAATCTTTTACTTTCCTTAGAAATAGTGACCTACTTAGAACATGTTCTTACTTGTCCCATTTCCTCCATCTTCCATTTTAAACACAGGCATGGTACCTGCAGTCAGAGTAGCTGCCTCAAGGACACTGGAAAGAAAAGCCACATTTTGAACTTGTTTGAGGGTAGAGAAAGGGAGTGGGATATATGACTTATGGTATTATCACAAACCTGGCATGCATAATTCTGGTTTTTACCTTGTGAAAATAATATTGTCCTATATAGACAAATCACTTGTAGTATTTTGTCATATGCATCCAGCCAAAGGCAAACTGAAAAAGTACTGATTAGTGGCAAAAGCCATTAGCTTCCAAAATTCTTAGAGTTTTAGATGTTTAATTGCTTTTTCTAAATGTGGTAAATTTAATTCTCAAAAAATTTTCATTCATTGACTAAGACCAAAGACAAACTGTGCTGAATTCAACAACTAAAATAAACAAAGATATGAATATGCCTCTATGACAAACTGTTAAACTCCAAAGGCCAAGTAAAACTATTCTGTTCATGAAAATAAAGTAATACCAAATATTTTCAAAACGTAATGTCTTCAGCCTATTTTTAAGGAGGTTTAAATCCATTTCAAGTGGTAAGGCATAAAGATACAAAACATCAATATCAAAAAAGAACAGGTCAAGCAAAGTAGAAGTGATTCATGAAAGAAAAAAAAAACTATAGTAAATGGAGAAATTTTATTTACATGGCACCATTAATTTAAAAGACCAAAATTAGAATGTTCAAAATATATTTCATGAAAAAGTCAGAAATTCACCTCAAAGGCTTCAATGCTCTGAGCATTTAGTCTACTACATATTTCTCCTCATTACAATCAACTTGTAGGAGTTTGAACATTTTCCTTGGTATGGTCACTTCACGTTTAGATCTTAAAGAAATCTGAACCTTGAAATAACTGCAAGATTTTCATCTTAAAAGTGTCTTGATATTAAATAATCTACATTCTTACTTTTTTAGATAACATTTTAGCTGAAAATGATCCTTATAGATAGGTTCTTGCGTCCATTCTCTACAAATACTCTTATCTGGCCATAATAACTATCTTCTTCTAGTGTGTAATGCCTATTATGTAACTTCAAGAAAACCACAAATACAATAGAAATTGTGTAAGAATAGTAAAAGAGCAGTCTGATGTTTCTATTACTCAAATCAATCTCTAGAATCTCTTAAAAATCCCCTATGCTATGAAATGACAAAACGTTTTGCTGCAAAAGAGTTTCTACAGATTATATCATCCTCTCTTCATGATTTAGTTCTTTTTATATGTAGAATAAAATCATTAATGTGTCTATTAAAGATATTTTTCTCTATTTAAAAAAATGGAATCAACTTAGTTTATCTTTAGCATGCATCTACTTACCCACAGGGGCATGTTCCAAAACCCATAATGTCAGCCTAAAACTTCAGATTATTTAAATTTTGTGAGCTAATATTATTCCTACATCTTTACTGAGCATTCATATTATATTATGGATTTCACATTTGTGTTCAAAGTGAGGTACAAAAAAACAAGCATTAATTTCCACAGTCTTTTGCTCTTACTATAAACTATAGTAAGCTCTGTAATGATATATTATTTATGATTTATTAAAGCTTGTCTAAGAATTCTGAAAAGCAAAGTCAGCTTCCATTTATAGAAGCCAGGCAGACACACACCTTTATTCCAAGTAGACAGAATCTAGGAGGTGCTGGTACACACCTTTAATCTTAGGACTCAGGATTAAGCAATAGATGGATCTCTCTGAGTTCAAGACCACCCAGGGATACATGAGACTATATCTGTCTGAAAGAGTAATAGGTCATAGACCTTTAATTCCAGCACTAGAGTGGTATAAAATCTATAAGCAGGGTCTTCTGTGTTCAGTAAGAGGCATTCATTCTCCAGTCACTCTGAGGAGAGGGTACAGTCTGAGGTTTGGTGAGAGCTTGTGGAGACAAGATCAGCCTATTAAGTCTGAGATAGTGGTAAGAAGTGAGTGGCCAGCTCCTTTCCTTTTCTGTTATTTCAGCTTGAAGTTGAACCCCAATATCAGTCTCTTAGTCATTTATTTATTCATGTTACAAAGCTCATTATATGATATTTCCCACTCCTCAACAAAGAGCTTTCATCTTTCAACATAAAGAAAACATTCATCTTTACTTTGATGATGTTGAAATTGCTAGCATCACTACCTTTGAACCTTAGGACAATTGTGAAGTGAACTAGGGTTTAAATTTGAACAAGCAGTGTGATATCAACATAGGCTCTAATTATCAACACAGATACCAAAAGACCAGCAGGAATGCAGTATGGACACATGGGACAAAGTGATTGGTGACATACAGCATGGTGTTTAAGCAGTGACTAATTGAAAAGTATAAACAGTTTAATTTTGAAAGAAATTCACGTAAAACTTGCTTCATGACTGTCCGTATGTAACTTAAGCCATCTAAATTAAAACTGTTGATGAGAATTACTAACATATATTTCTTTACTTCAAGTCTCTCCATTAATTTTATTTTTATTATTTCTTTTTGGAGGGCTTACCCATTAGAAAAGAGACTGGTATACATAAATTTGTATGGTACAGAATGTAAAACATGAAATGAACCTAAAACTGTTTGCATATTATTAGGATTATATTCAGTTATTTTATAGGTTGAATAAAATAATTCACATAATTTTAAAAGCCACATATTTTCATTAAATACATAAAAAGGTGTAACACAAGTTCTAATGGATCTTAATAATAAAAATCCAGAGTTAGATATTGGAGCAAATGCTGAAAGGTCATAGAAGAAAAGGAGCCAGCCACAACAGAGTCCTCTATGGAATTCTCAGATCAAAGGGGTGATCTGGTCCATACAAATCCTCAGAATGAATGAAATGAGCTCCTGTCTGCTCCTACCTTATATTCCTCTCTCTGCCCAGCCATATCACTCCTATCTCCAGCTCCCAAGTGCTAGGATTACAGATATGAGTTTGCTCTGTTTCTCTTTTATACTGGATCAATCTCCTGTAGACTATGGTGGCCTTGAACTCACAGAGATCCATCTGCCTCTGCCAACTAGGTCCTAGGATTTATTATCATATACAAAGAAATAAAATTGAAACCCAAAATTCTACATAGCTCTCTCTTTCATTTTTTTTCCATGGTCCCATACTTGATTCTAAATTGAGTTGTTAATATAGGGCTTTAAATCCTAACAGAAGGCATAAAGAACACTATAACCATATACTTAATATACCATTAGCCCTATATGTCCTAGCATTAAGAGTAAAAAGAATTATATCCTAAGATTTTGTAACTTCAATAATATTAAATATTTGACCTTAAGGTAAAGCACAAAACCCCAAAAATCAGGTATTAAAATTTAGGATATAATACCATCCTCATTTTAAAAATTAGAGCAGAAAATATTCTACTTTCCTTATTGTCTGTAAATAGTAGTTAGGTGATAATAAAATAGTTTGAAAATAATAAAAACAATTTGCTTTAAAGAAACCCCAGACTCAAGCAAGGAAATTTATAAGAAGGATTCAGTATTAACAAGGGCAAGTATTTTATGAGAATCCTATGGGCATGTCCTTGAAAATACACTGTTATAGCCTTTATCTGAACTCATTGAAATAGCACAATTCAAAATTTCTTGACAATATTTTGACAAAAAATTACAAAATGTATTGAACTGGATTATTCAAAGTTATGTATTTGTGTTAGTGATTTTGAAATATCTAGCTTCATATAGCTCGATTATCTTTTAAAAATATGCATGTGGTATCACTTTCCATATGAAGTTTATAATAAGTTATAAGAATTGTATTTTCCTGTGTGTTTTGGATTCATGACTTTTTTACTTAAAGAAACTTTACTTTTATCATTATTATATTACTGACATGGATCTTTATATCATTCAGTGAAAATAATAGTGAATTTGGTTCCTATTAGCTAAGGAAAGGAAGCTGAGTGAATGCAAAGCAGTGTGATCCAAGGGTAACAAGCTGTCTACTGGAAACATATTCATTTGATGGAAGATAATTGAAGCACAAAATTTGCAAATCTCTCTTACCAGACAAGATATGACATTATTTTTGCAGAATGCAAAATATAGCAGCTGTGTATGCAAGAATATCATATTTGTTATGCTGTTTCAGAAGGTTGTACAGAAAAAATTGATGATAAAGGATGGATAGTTGTTTTATGAAAAGGAACACAAAACCTGAATAAGCATTAACCTTGCCTAAGACAGCTTTTGTGCAGCATATGAAAACTCTAAGATAACTTCAGGAATTAACCGAGTTTAATTCATTGTGTTCTTGTTTTTCCTATAAAACAGAAAATATAAACAAATGAACCAGAGCAAAAAGAAAATAAATACTTTCTTCTTTTGAAAAAATTCTAGATTTTTGTTAGGACAATTACATTTACTAAATGACCTTAGACCAATCCTCTAAAATGTCTATAACTCTTCTGAATTGTTCAGTTCTGAAAGCATGTATGTCATAGATCTTGGCAGAAAATTAGAACAAACTCTAAAACACCATTCAGTTTTGTTTTAACTTTAGTTTCAACTATCAATGCTATTTTAATCTCCTCAGATTAGTCCACCAATATAATTTCAGTCTCTGGAGAAACTTTTTGTAATCAAATTTTAGATACATGTATTTAACATGAATTATATAAATTATTATAAAACCACTCATTGGATAGTTTCTGTAGAGATATGGCCAGAGTTAAAAAATAACTATTTCACTAGGATTTTGATTTTTGCTGACAGCAAAAATTCAACACATACAAGTAATTATTTCAAATTTCAATACACACAGATCCCACAAAACTGCATAATCTTTGAGTAATGGAACCCTATATGCAGGAGTGTAAATGTACAGTTCAAAGTTAATATTGAACAGTATTATTATCATCATCTTCTCCAGATTGGCCAATTTGTATCAAACCAAACTGGAGGTCTTATTAAAACATAAAGCACCTTTGCCAGTTAAATTCTTTATTCAATACAAGTGGTGTGTTTTAGATTTAGTCATGAATTTCCATAAACACCTGGCCCAAATGACCTGAAAAATATTATAATTACTTAGAGTCTCAGATATTAGCACCACAAAAGATAGTTAACATAACATAAATTTTATCCCAGTTTTCACTGTTAGAATTTTTCTTCAAATTTCTTGTTCATTACTTTGTTCTCCCATCTTCCCCCATTCCTTCATTCCCTACTTCCTTTCAGTTTTGTTCCTTTAAATTTTTCTTCCCTTCATTGACTCCTACCTTGCCTGTTAATGGTTACATGGAATAAAAGTTGTATGGAAAATAGTATAAACATACATTCCTTTTCATCAAAAGTCATATAAGAAGATTATTACATATTTTTGTTTGACAAATTTTGCTTGTAAGCAATTACACTTAAACATATGTTAAAAAGGGAATAGCATTTATCAGTCAGATTTATATGATAGTAAAATACATGTTAAATCCTATGTATGTTATTATTTTGAACTTTTAGGAAGTAAACTTTTAACTTCATTCAAATTCTACTTTTAAAGTTTAATTTGTATATAATTAATAATTAATGTGTATATGATTAATTTGTATATAATTATAATAATAATATAATTAATATATAATTTGTATATAATTATAATCTCCATTCCTCAGAAAGATAGTCTATTTCCTAGTCTAAAACTTATCAGTAGAATTGCTTAATTTTTCAAATGGTCACATAATCATTTTCTAATAAAGTTTTAATTTTAACTTTCATCTTCATTTGCTTAACATAGTTCACTTAGTAAAATTATTTGCACTTCAAAACTCTAGCTGCCCCTTATATCCAAAGATGGGGATTTATTTTAAAAAAATGAAGAAGAAAAGCTTAGTATAAAATAAAAAAAATAAATTTCAAATTCTAAATCTACTAAAAGCTAGTTCATTCAAATGCTATAAACTTGTAGCATTTCTCAGACTAATACATGGCTTCATTGATGATTAAATTATTATCTGAATCACTAACTCAATCCTATCTTCTCCTTGGGCCATAATGTTGATTGTTTTCATCACTGTACCTAACTTATGATTCCTTGTGGTTACAAATCATAACCTATCTCCAGATTGCAATATGTTAAAAATGGAAACTCCTCATCACATTTCATTCCATTATCCACCAACCAATCTACACTTACCAAAAAAAAAATTTCTGAATTAAATGATCCAGCAAATTTGTAGGTGGGTTAAGGCATACAAGTTATTTTTCTTTTGGGTCTGAACACATCATAGTTGAGGTAGGTAACCATTTGCTACGTAATGAGGACCATATCGCAATAAACCCTATTTGCTCTGTCCTCTAACTTGCTCTATATATTCTTATCTCAGGTCAGTGGACATTGATTATTTATTGGTTGCTGAGCATCTTTTTCTTATTAATTTTCAATAGATTCCAAGTTCCTTGAGAAAAAATTTCCTCTGGCTAAATGTGAGGGACTTTGGACTTTAAAGGTTCTGTACTTTCCTCTGGTTAGGTGACTGGTGTGACCCAAGTAACTCAGTTGGAGGTTCTGCAGAGTCACAAAGTATGCAGATAATAATGTATTACAAAGAGACTTGATTAGCTCCTGGTAGTCATGTGTCCAGGCATATTCAGGTTGTTTCGTTTTTCTAGTTCTTGCTCCTTGCTTATATCTGTGTTCATCTATATTATTTAATTTAATAAAATAATGATTTATGTTGCTTTCATCCAAAGAACCTTGACAGACAACTAACTAAACTATATCTTGATATCATTATTCTGCTAAAAAAACAAAAAAGCCCTTAATGATAGTCAGTATATGCCAAGGCCCTCAAAGAAGTTCATTTGTTATGGGACCCCCATTGCATAGCCTTACTCTTGTCTGTTTAGTCTCATCATTTTTATTATCATAACTTGAACTGCCATGACAACATATCACAACTTCGGCAACAAGTGGCTTTCTTCCATCTCTTTTGTAAAGAGAAATTTGTTCCTTCTGTTTGTTTTGTCACCGTTTCCTCTAAATAATTAATTCTAATCTGTTGTCCAATGTTTTGCTTAACTTCTTTAAGAAGTCATTCCTAATTGTGTTATCTTCCATGGTTACATTTTCACTGGATTTAGTTCTGAGATTAATACCCAAACAAACTCAGGGGAGTAGAAAACCATATTTAATAGTCAGGACTCTGGAACTAGACTCCTCAAGTTCAAATACCATCACCCTCGCTCCCTTTAACTTGGGCACAAGTATTTAATTGTATAATTGTATTTGTTTCTGAAATTATTGTAAACATTAAATGCTGTGCATAACATACTATATCTTATAATGTGTGATCAGTGACTAGCATAATATGAGTGATAAATAAGTTGTAGCTATTATTCTAAAATATATCTATGGTGGTTACAATAAAATCAGTGCCCATATGCTCATAGGTTTAAATCCTTGGTTCCCATTTAGTTGACTTTTGGGAAAGATTAGGAGCCTTGCTAGAGTAGGTTGGCTTTGTTGGGAAAATTGTGCCACTGGTAGTGGGCTTTGAGGCCCAGTGAGTGTCTTTCTCTCTCTCTGTCTCTCTTTCTCTCTCTCTCTCCCTGTCTCTGTCTCCTGCCTGTGGATCAGGATATGAAGCTCTCAGCTACAGCTCCATTAACCTGTCTACTTGCTTCTCATCATGAAGATAATACACTCTCTAAAAGTGTAAGCAAGCCTCAAATTAAATTTTTTCATTTATAAAAGCTGACTTGTTCATGGAGTCTCTTTTCTTTAATAGAAATGTAACTAAGACAATACCCCACAGTATTTTTTTTTCATTCCAACATTTTAAATGTTTGCTTCCCTATATATCATGAGCACTTGAGGTAACAGCTCAATAAAAGTCTTCAATACAATAGTGGCTAGCTTTTAACTCAAATTTTTTCTTGAGATCCCTAACCACCACATCAGCTTCAAAGTCGTTTAAATGTTACTAATTTCAAGTCATCAAATTCATTTTATCAATACTGAATTGCTGAAGTTCCCTTAGCTCTGAGTTGTTCCCTACTTGACATTCAAAAGAAAGAAAAAAAGTTTCTGTAAAATTCATCAAAACACATTTAGTACAACTTATTGTTTCTTTAGAAATACTTCAATTAAAATGGTTATCATGTATAAAACTTGCAAAAGTATTTCTTACCCATAAAGGAAAACAAAACCACGTAGCATCCAGGTAAAGATTATAGCAATGGGTTCTTGAGTTTCTAATTGATTGGATAATTTTACCAAACATATTTCAATGAGGGTGAGAGCTTGCGTTATTAAAATATGTTTATTTGAATATGGTGAGGCATAAAACCTAATATTGAAATCCAGAGTATTTAAAATGTGTTGCATTTTTTAAAATTTGTCTGATTTATTTGTAACTCTCAATTATCCTTACCTCTTGAGGTAGAATACTGGCACAGACAATTCAGAGGAGTGGATAACAAACAAGTCCCAGATTATTATCTTTGCCTTTGTAATATGTTATGCTTGCATAGTGACAAAACAGTTTAAATGTAATCAGCTCAATTGAGCTATTTTGTATTAAAGGCATTTGAAATATCACTTGTTTAGTGAATTTAACCTAGCCATCTATACTTGTAATGTTTATGTGTTTTGCTCTCAACCCATGCTGAATTATGGTGACTTTGGATAATTAATTCATGTTTTTGATCATATTTGGGTTAAACGGAATAGTGCGAGTAGTGTGTTTGTTAACAACAACAACAACAAAAGGTAGCCTAAGAACTAGTGGTAAACCATAAGGGAGAGGAAAATGATAAGTGAAAATGCATACTTTAAAGAAAAATCTCTGGCATGTTTTCTATTTATTGTTTTGTCCATACCTTTTGTTTGATGATCATCTCATTGATGTCTTCCAGATCACCCACCATCACCCGCTGTGATTTTATAACTCGATCAAGCAGAGAAAGCCAGTCCGTAAGTTCTGTCCAAGCTTGGTTGAAGTCTGCCAGAGCAGGTACCTCCAACAGCAAAGAAGATGGCATTTCTAGTTTGGAGATGGCAGTTTCCTTGGTAACCACAGGCTGTGTCACTAGAGTAACAGTCTGACTAGAAGCTAATGTTTTTGAAAGAAGGAAGAAAAGAAAAGAGGAAACATGAGAAACATAAACAAAATAGCCAATTTCAGTAACAATAAAGGAACATTAGCTGATAGTCAACAGTTTGAGTCAAGATTTCTGGCAATATATCTAACACTGGATACTTTATAGGGCATATATCATAGACAATTCAAACATTTTAAATAATATTTGAAGATATTTATCTTATTTTTATGCCTTAACAATTTAAATTTTTTCAGTAAAAATCATATAGATCATGAAGTTTATAAACAATGTTCTTGGGACATTTCAAAGTAAGATTTATTTATTGCTCATTCAAATATGAAAAGGATAACCTAAAGATTGTATAAGGTCATGTTTCTGAATTCTGGTTTACTTGAATAGTAAAAGTACATAGTGGGCAGAAACTGTCTCTTACAGTGGGAACACTTAACATTTTATCTACTGTTTTGGCATTAAAGTAGGTAACAGTGAAGAAAAAACAATGTGTATTATTTTTGAAAAGTGATAGGTAGTAAAGCTTTCCTTTTCAATATGAAACACTATTTCAAGGTCATTTAAATGCTAAATTAAATTTAATAGCATTGAGTACTTTAATGGATAAGATGTGAAGTATCCGGGTGAGACACATGGGTGACAATCCTGCTGTCTGCCTCAGGAAATCTGAGACCTTGGTTAATATATTCAAGCTCTCTAATCTTTAGCTTTTCATCTTAATAATGGAAGGAAAAAAATAACCGAATAAATATTGCAGTTGAAGTTGTCTGAACTCAATGATAATACAAGCAATGTATACCCAGCAATGTCATACAATGTCATTATTGTTGTCATAATCTTCATCTTCTTCTTCATCATCATTGTCCTTATCGTCATTATCACAATATTAATGAGGTGATAATAAGCTAGGTAATAATGTTAAATATTGTTGTTTTAAATACTTGGTTTACTACAAAGTACTTTTAAAAATATGGTGAGAAATGAGTGATGAAAATTGGAAACAGAAAATTGGGGGAAACTTGTGCAGTCTATATGCTACCCTCTATTGACTAAATGTTGCTGAGATGAATTTGCTTGTTTGAAATGATTACTGGTAACAATCTACAGAAGGATGATCAGACGTCAGTGACAAAAGCAAGCAACAGTTAACCTGTTTTAAAGACAAAGTTGACAGCAGCATCATAAACAAGAGTGCAGCAGCAATTAAATACTGGACTATGTGGTTCAGAAGGGAAGCTTTCAGAGAAAGCTGGAAATGCCATCTTGGTAGAAGATCTCATAGGTGTAGAAAAGGGAGCTATTCAAACAACATAAAAAAATAAGCTGTGCACATTTATACTCTGAGGTGGCAATGTGTTCATTTCAGTGGTTGTATTATTGTTCATACTTTTTAGTATCATTAAAAAGATGGGAGAGGTGAAAGAATGCTTATTCTAAATTCTCAGGGACATCTAGAACTTTGCACAAAAGAGTAAGGCAGAATGAAAAATGTTGAACATGTCAGAATTGAAACATAATGCATAAAAGTAATAAGTAAAAGGGGAACACTGAGGAAATTAAAAGACATTCTTTTTCAAGACATCACACTACTATGAGGGCATTTCTGAAAAGAAAGAAGCCGACATATTATGTTGTGGTCTATAGTACAGAGTTGCTGATACACTCACACCTTCCTCCCCTATTGTAAATTAGGACTAGGAATTATAAAATCAATTCCAGCTAAGGAGGTGGACTGGAAATGATGTATGGGTATGGTTGAAAAGAGCCAAGAATAAAACTATAACTGTAGAATTTCACTGTAGTTCATTAGGGGTGATGGAAGACATGCTCCAAAAGTAAATACACACTGACTTATAAGCATTATAGAACAGACTAAGAAGATTTCAAGGTTTTTTTCTGACAGTTCTTCCCTTAAGTTTTATATTGTTTGAAAAATTCATACATAGATATACTAAGTTTTAATTAACTGCACCATCTCCCATTTTTTCTCTTTCAACTGCTCCTCTACCCTCAATCCCTTTTCCTTCCCAATTTCAAGTGCTTAAAAAACAGAATTAATTTGTGCTGTGTGTATATATGTGGGCATAGGATGATCTGCTGGAACATGTGTCATTATCAGAGTTCACATCCCTGAGGAAACCCCTCTCTGTCTCTCTCTCAGCAGCTATTAAATGCCCATAGCTTCTTAGCTTCTTAGTTGTGGGTGGCGGTGGGACTTTCTGATATTCTCCAGACTCTATGCTGGGATTTTGACTGTTCTGATCATGTGCAAGTCTTGTACATACAGTCATAGATATTGTGAATTCATATTTTCAATGGCCTTACTCTAGTCCCAGAAATTACACTTTGCTGCAGACCTCTATTACTAGTTGTTATAATCTTTCTACCCCATCTCCAATGAAGATACCAAAATCTTAGGGGGGAGAGGTATGTAATATGCAAACTCCTATTAGGTAAACATTGTCCATTTGTGGGCAACTGTATTGACTACAAAAATTCTCTAATGAAAGCTGAGATCTGTACTATGCTATGAATACAGAAATTTGTATTTAGAAGGTAGTTAGATACTAAGTCCATTTAGCACAGTAATATTTTTATTGTCTATGATCTAAGCAGCTACAGGTTTCTCATCTATCTACATGTACCACACATGAGTTCTGTCTTATGGAACAGATTTTATAACTGGTTATTAGTATTCATGCCACAATCATATCAGTGGACTTACCTTACTAGGCCAGTCATTATTTAACTTACGGTGTAATACCTTTAAACTATGACTAATATCATTTCTCCCTGAGTTGCGTATGTAGAACTTTTCAACACTATAAAAAACTATCAAGATGGTTGATGTAAGGAAGACAGGGAGTTAATTTCTCTTCAAGGTTATTACGACAGATAACTCTAACATGGTCCAGTGGATGCCCAAGAGAATATAGGCAGCACTAATTGTACTCAATGGATTATCATTTTTTATGAGGACATAAAATCAGGTTGGTATGGAAAGGAGAATAATCAGAGAGGAGCTGTGGGATACCATCACTATAATACATGACATTTCTAAATATTTCATTAAAATATGTAGTTTCAAAACCTATATTCCTTAAACATTTTCGTATATTTAAGTCATGTCTGTAGTGAATCATAAATTTCACTACAGACTGTAACTATAAGTTTCCAGAAGGGCAAAATATACTATACATCTAAGTTTTTTGCTATTTGGGTTATTTTAACTATTTCCTTTAAATATTTATTTTAATTTGTGTATATGTATGTTACATGACTTCTTAATATGCCAGAGCAAAGTGCAGAGAAAAAATCCCCATGTGCCATACTTACTGTTGGTAAAATAATAGAATGTGATTTATTGTATAGTACAACATCAGCTACTTAGGACAATTCCTTGATGTCAATAATATTCTTATTGCATTGGTAAAGACTGAGGATGAGATGTACAGTTTAGCAACAATGACACAATATTTTACTTTACCATTAGTAATAGAGATTACCAATCTAATGCTGTGTTTGAACAAATGGTCAGGACAACCAACTATCCAAGAGAGAGATATACTGTCACAATCACACAGTATAACTGAAACTCAAGAGGGTTTAAATAATTCGCCAAAGGTTACACAGCTAAGATATGGCAGAATAAGTGTTTAATACCAGAAATCTAGACTTAAAATGATTTTTGTTAAAGTAATTCCTTAACCCATGTTTTTTCAGCTTAAATGAAAGTCAGTGAGATGTGTTGATGAGTAAATATACTTTTCACTGAGCCTTACAGCTTGAGTTTGATCCCTGTGGCCACATGGTGAAAGGATAAAAACCTACTTCCACAAGCTTTCCCCATTCATGTGTGCCATTGTCAAGTGGTTATTGGCTCTTCAGTAGCATTGTGTTATAGAATCTATATTCTGAACCTAGATTGAAACCCCAGCATCAGATCCCTCTTCCATTCTAGTGTACTTCTGTATACTTGATTCTGCATCATCCAATTGACACAAGTCATTAGACACTTTTATATCCTTCCACCCCCTGTTTTTTCTTTAAACTTTTTTTTTACCCATTTCCACACAAAATGTCATATCCTCTTCAATTATTGAAGGCAAATGTGTCTTATTTCAAAGGATCAGGTTCAGTTTCTAAAAGAAGTTTCAATCAGGCAGAAAACAGCACTTCTGGAACACAAACATTGTATATTGCTTAACATTTTCTTGTTTAACAAACCTACATGCAAGAAAAATGTGTATTATTTATAGTCTCCACATTCTATACCAATCTACAAATTGGAATATATACTCTATTACTTTGTATTACTTGTGCTGTATATCATATTTCTCTTACTCTCATTCCCTTGTTTTGCTTTGTTCTCTTATCTTCATATATTTACCTTTTTAAAGTTTGCACGTATAAATCTTATCATTCAGGTTTTTTTATATATGGTTTATTTCACTTAGCATAAAGTCCTTAATTCTCATCTGGGTTGTAGGTAATGACAGCCCCTTTGTGGATGCTCTAAATGATATGTACATATCAACCTTAAATGCTAACGACCACATGAAATGTTACACTTCCTGGGTCTGGGTTACCTTAATCAGGATTTTTTTTCCTAGCTCCAACTACCTACCAACGAATTTTCACTTTTCTTTTAATAGCTGAATAACATCCTATCATGTACTATAGTTTCATTTACCATTCATTTGTTGATGGACACACATCTAGGCTGTTTCCAATTCCTGACTATTATGAACACAGATGAGATAGTATCTCTGTAGTAAGATGCGCTGTCTTTTTTGTATATGCCCAAGAGCTTATAGTCTTTGGAGGAAGAAAAAGCTACAACAAATTCCATAGTTGCTGTACCAGTTTGCAATTCAAGTAGCAATGAATATGTCGCTCCCTCATCCTCATCAAAGAAACTTATTCCTCCAGTAGATGGTAATTAAGATACAGACCCATAACTGGGCACTGTGTATTAAATAATTAAGGGACTTTGGAACTCTCAGTCTCAAATGGAGTGTTTTTAACCACACTTATTCCCTCAAGGGTCAAGGAACTATTTGGAAGAGGAGTCAGAATGGTTTGAAGAGTCAGAGATAGTAGATGAGTCCAAGGAATCAGCATTGTCCAAACCGTGGAAGAGGAGATGCACATATGAACTCACAGAGACTGTGATAGCATCCATGAGACCTACACAAACTCAAGCCAGACAAAAATTCCATCACAGAGACAGGGAAATGGGTACAAAGTCCCACTCTTAACTAAGAAACTATTTGTAGCTGACACCAGCTGGAAGAGTGAAAATCACTTTTCTTCAATGGAGTGACACTAGATATATAAACCATATTCCATGACAGGCCTTGTGCTAAGGAGTAGTACAACACAAAATAGATTTCATGCTCTTTTTATATGATTTTTCCTGTTGTATTTTTTGAAAGAGAGAGTAATAACAGAGATGTCTGATTAGGGAGAAGTGAAGGACCTGAGAGGAAGTATAGGAGAAGGAAAATGGGATTAAAATGCATTGTTTGAAATTTTCAAAATGAAAATATTTTAAAAAGAAAATGACAGCACATTACTCATTTTAGTGATTCATAATTATCCTTGTATACAAGCATGATGTTTGCTTTTATCAAATTGTTCAGAATTGGACAATTGGTTCTATTATTTGACTATTTTTAATAGTAATGTACTGAACATAGGACTGCATATGTCTCTGTGACATAGTAACTTAATTAAATTTACTTTCAAAACCCAGATTTGAATCAAGTTATTCTGTTTTTAACTTTGTGTGTGCATAGGTATTTGTTATTCTAAGGGTGTTTTCTGTTAGGCCCACATTGTGAATGATAGAGACATTCTTGGGAGTACTTGAAAACAATGTCAATTAGATAAGGAGTAAGGATACATTAAATACTGCACAAAAATCTTGATAGTATATTCTGTATGATACTTGTTCTTCCTAAAGAGCCTGGATTCTCCTCAGCAGGTATAGAACATTTTCTCTGTGCCCTATTTAATAACTTAAATTAGTAGTTCTCAACCTATGAATCACAACTCATTTAGGGGGTTGAATTATCCTTTCATAGGTGACACTTAAAACTATCAGAAAATACAGATATTTATATTGTGATTCATAACAGTAGCAAAATCACAGGCAGACTATTATTGATTCTAGCATACTTATGCATTGCATTAAAAATGAAAATTGTCCTTGCACAAAACTGTGGATTTCCTTTCATAGTTAAACAAAATGACAAATTTAAAGCAGATAAAATGAATTGACCTTGGCACAGCAAAAATAACAGTATGTTAAATATACTATTGCAAACCATAGCTTTGCTATGAGTATGTTGTTGATTAAAAGGTGTTGGCTTTAAAAAGGAACTCTTTTTTTTTAACTGTTTGAAGAACATTTCTCTAGTCTAAAATTTTAATTGGTTTTAGGGATACATGACTAGGTAGACTATCAGCTTTGCTTAGAGCTATAAAGTGTCCACTAAATCTTTCAAACACACACACACACACACACACACACACACACACACACACACACACACACACACAAACACACACACACATATGCACACACACAATGTATCTGGAATAATTCATTTGAAGTGTTCACTCACAATTTTTTTCACAATTCACAGTTCTCATTTTGTTAATAAAAATATAAGAACAGATTCTGTTTAGAGCTTTGTTATATGGCTAAGTGTCCTTTCATTTTATGTTTGAAAATAAGTAAACTTACTGATAAGTGACTGAATACATACTAATTGCTATGTGAGGTATATGTTTAAAGTGCTATTATATAGTGCCTTCGTTTCACCATTAAATATCTATAGAAGGTAGAATCTATACACATGGTCAAATTGCTTTGGTGACCTGGTGAGGTAGCTCAGTGGCTAAGGATACTTGCTACCATCCCTGGAAACCCAAGTTTGTCCCTGAAACTCACAAGGCGGAACAGAAAACCAATTTTAACAAGTTTGACTTACACATATATGCAATAGCATGCATACATCCCAATCCACATGCATTCTACCTCATCAAACAAAGGAAATAAATAGTACTAAGGGAAATAAGAAAAAATGCTACTAATATTGAATTAACCAGCAGGAATCAATAGAAACTATTTTTCTTTCTAATATTTAAAAGATGACATTTGGCATATTGAAATTCATAACAATTCAAGAATACTGAGTATCAAAATTAAAAATCATTTCTTCAGTCCAAGAAACAAAATCATATTTTCTGTAAGTAAGGAAGGACTTCAATTTTCTGAATCTGTAGTCTGCAGATAAAATTAGAAATCACCGTGTTACCAGAAGAAAAGGAAATGTCTTGAAATACACAGACAGGGTGGAAGATTCATACATCCATTTAAATTTTATTACCAAATCTGAAGATTTTAAGAAAACAATTTCTGTAAAAATCCTAGAACATTAGAAGTATAGCCAAAACTAACTGTCCACTACAGAAGATGAAAGGAGTAAGGCTAAGTAAAGCTAGAGATATTTATGAAAGATGATCATCAAATCCAAAAGTCATATCAGGCTAACTCTATGCAAACACTTGGTTTAACTAAAGAATGTTTGCATATCTCATTAAAGGAAATGTGGTAATATATAGGCTACTCCCCAAAAACAAAAGCTGGGCATGGCAAAAACATAATTTTTAATTATTCAGTGTAACTGAGGTTTGTACTTGATTGAACAAGATACATTTTAATCCTGAGAATTATTAACATAAAAACAAATAATTTAAGGCTGTTGTATATCAAATAAGATCCCCTACCAAGAGTCAGATTCCAAGATAAGCTACCTGATGTAAATATTAGTAATCTTTAACAAAATCCACAATGCCTCACATATAATAAGTTCTCAACAACCATTTTTGTCACATGGAATAGAAAGATAAGCAGGGTACTAAAGTATAATGTGTATTTGTTCCTATAAATGTACATGTGTCTAGAATTTTTCATGCTTTTAATCTAGGGATACATAATGAAGAATGATTAACTGCAATATAGACAAACAATTGTAAGTAGTTTAAAAGTATAGATTCATTTGGACTAAATTAATAATTGTATTTATACTAAACTTTCAATAATTTAAAAATGATGCCATTTTCTATACTGGTTGCTTACTTTGTTCACAATAAAATGTGTCTTAAAATATAAAATAATTATGGTTCTGTGACTATGTGGAAATAGTTAAATCCACATGCACTATTTGTGTTTTCTCAAAACATTAAATTGGGAACTAACATATGATCTAGAAATTCTGAATATATTCAGAAGACCTGAAAATAGAACATCCTATGTAGGATAATTATAGCATTATTCATGATAGCCTAGAACTGAAAATATTAAAAGTTTGTTGAAGGCTAAATGAAATAAATAAATGAGATATGTATATAGGAATATATTATATGTAAATGTACTGTGATATTATTAACATGTATAAGGAGCCTATTGATATTATATACGAGTATATCATGAATTATATAAAAATATATTATAGAACAAGGTAGATATAATTAATATTGTGCTATATACTTTAAAATTGTCAAGATGGTAAATACTACAAATTTATTTTACTCTTAATTGAGTTCATGTTTTGTTTCTATGTGTTAGTATATGCATGTGTGTTCATGCCTGCCAGATTGGTGTGGTGGATTCTTTGGAGGTGGTTAGAGAATCTCATGAATGGCCTTATTTGGGTGCTAAGAATTGAACTTGGATTCTCTGCAAGAGCACTGCATAATCTTTCTGAGCTACTTCTTCAAGCCCAAATGGTTAATTTTATGTCACATTTAACTATAAAGAATGTAGGGATGAGAAAAGTAGTCTTTCCTGTTTCCATTTGAGAAAGGAAGATTTAAAAGAAATATCTGAATACTGTAACAAACATCATCCTATATCTTAAAATCTTTCTGCTATAGTGATATCAAATGAAAAATGACTTTGCTTTTTCATGAATCCATTGTGAAGCAATCAGAATCTTCCAATATCTCTTTTTGACATTGTTGTACATTCCACAGATTGTGAGAATGAGGGTTGCTTGTAGATTCTAGCTGGAACTCTCCTCCCTCCCTCCCTCTATCCCTCTCTCCCTTCCAATGTTTTCCCTCCATTTTGGCCTTTGCATGTATGTGTGCATACATGTGTGGGTGTTTGTGTGTGCGTGTGTGTGTTTGTGTGTGTGTGTGTGTGTGTGAGAGAGAGAGAGAGAGAGAGAGAGAGAGAGAGAGAGAGAGAGAGAGCCTTTCAAACCTACTCCTTTTGTAAAAGGTTTATTCATATTTTTGCTTAGGGGTTTCACAGGTGTGTAGGAGGTATGTACATTTGAATGCAATTGTCCATGGAAGCCAGATCAGGCCATAGGATCCCTGGAGCTGAACCTGGTGTTGGAGCTGGAGTTACAGAATTATGTAAGCTGCCCAAATTAGGTGCTGGGAACTGAATTTGAGTGTATGAAGGGCAGTACCTGCTTTTCATTGCTGAGTGATCTTTCTAGCCCTGGAAAACTACTCCTGATTGCTACATGAATACAAGTGCCATATTTTCTGCCTGTGTTTGAGAATCCTCAGAAGAATCAGGCTAACTCTATAGAGAGCTTCCAAATTATTGAAAGCTTGACAGTAACACAATTGCTGATTGTTTTTCCACATCTTGGTATGCCCAGATTTGCCTCTATAACTTCGTTAAAGTCTAACGTATCAAGAGGGATACTCCATAAATATGCAGAGAGCTTGACTAAGACACCATATCTTTTGTTTGCATATCTGATCATCTCTGATATATTACCCTGTAGTAACAATGCTAACAATTAATTACTTTTTAGTATAACCTGCATCTAATTTTGTTTAATGCTGTGGAAATTTTCAAAAGTACTTACAGATGTAGTGATATTTATTAGTTAGGGATTTATAAAGCAGTTGTATAATCCTTACTTATACATGAGTTTCAATTTACCATTTCTGGTTCTCATTCCTAATTGAAAATCTTAGCACATCCTGCCGGCAATATAACGGAATTAAGCAAGTTCACGTATAAACCCATTGATATAATGACACGGAAAAGGTAACTCCTCTCTTGTACTGGTTTGAAGAGATTGTATTGGACTAAGCTTTTCCTTTAATGTTCTGAATAAGTTCACAATTTATGTACTGTAGGAATGGAATACACACAAGCTGATGTAGTGGAACCAGGTAAATAAAACTCAACTCTATCTTTCTTTTAACTTGTAGAAAAGCACACCATGTCCTCTGTTATTATCAATGAGACATCAAAAACTAAAAGGAAAGGTAGAAATTCACGTAAAATTTAAATAGACAATAGTTTTTGTCATAAGCTATAAGAAATGAATGCCATTATCATGTCAATTTCTTTAAAGTGTGCCCATAAAATCGTCACCAAATCCTTTTGAAAATAGGACAACCAATCATAAATAAAAACACATTGTTCTAATGATTGAATGCCAATGCTTCCAGGAGCACAGGCATGCCAGTTTTGGAAGCATATACTTTCTTTTGCTTCAGAGTTGAATCTCATTGTCTGTCCTTGATGAATGGTTCTAAAATTAAGAATGAAAATGGAGTCTGGAGAAGCTATGAACCTATAGTTTATGGTTTCTGAAATAGGAATGTAGCCTACTTTGTTTATTCAGAAAGATCTGTGAAGCTGTGCTGGTGTAGAGTTGCTTAATTCTGAACTTTCTTATGCTAAGTAAAAATTCTGTTGGTTCAAGGCTAATGATAGTTCCTGATTTTTTTTTCAAGCATGAAATTATACTGAAACCTGGTTTGACTGATACTTTTTCCATAGTGCCAATGAAACATAGTCATATGTTTCAATGCTCTTAAATTTAAAATAATGTATAATGTAGTCTGAAATATGACCTTTTCTAGAGAATGTTTTCAGAAAATTCAAGAGGAATTTGTATTTTGCTAGTAGGTGGAATGTTAAGTAGAAGTCTGATACATTTAGTCAAAATTAAAGTTTAAGTACTATGTTTCCTTACTGATTTTCCATCTAGATATTTCCTTTCTTGATTCATTGTTGAAAGTTGACCACCTACTAAACCTACTGCAATTTTAATGTGATCTAATCTCTTCATTCACATTGCTTACTTTCGTTGTACATACATACAGACACACACACACACACACACACACACACACACACACATACAGAAACTTAGCCATCTTGCCAAATCAAACTTTCCTTTTCTTTATGATCAAACATGTAGGCCTATGAAAAACTCATTCATGAAAAAAGTTAGCCCAAATGGTCTCCCTTCTAATTTTCAGATTCAGTTTCTAGCACACACATGGTAGCTCACAATTGTAGCTCCAATTCTAGGGTACCTGATAGACTCTTCTGGTCTCTGTAGGCACTACAGGCACATAGTGCACAGACAGAAATGCAAGCAAGCAAAACACCCGTACACATAAACAAAAATATTAAGAAGTTTAGTGTTTTTTCAGTACTTGAGATTAGTATTAGAATTGTTGTGTTTTGCAACTACTTAAAAATTCAATATGGTAGGTGTTACTAAGTCTATCAGAAATAGACATGACGAGCCTCAAGAAGGTTTTATCTACTGTTTCATATGAGATACTTAGCTTAAGACAATGTTCTAATATTTCCTTAGACTAAGCACCAAAACAGATTTTTATATAGGGTATTAAATAATTTTACTAATTTTCATTAAAGAAAAAAATTAAAAGCATAATTGAAATTTATAATAATTTTTAATCATATAGAAATTTATTTACATTAAAATATTTTCTATAAATAGTAGAGCTTCTTTATTGTGACAATGGCCATCTGTATTTAGGAAAAGAGCTTTCATTCAATATTATTATTTAAAATTACAAAACTGTTGAAGGTTCTATGCTTACTTGTTAAGGGGGACATGAAAATTATGTTATTGACATATTTGTTAATTATAATTTCAAGGCTTCTATAAGAAATATATAATCAAGCTACATTTACTTCTATTGAAATGTGACCTCTTTGGGGAACTAAATTTTAGGTAAATCAGCATTAATCAGGCACAGAGGTCCGTTTACTATTTATGTGTCAATGCTGAGGAAGTTACATAGGAATATGAATTTGAAAAGCTTCTGGTTGAAGGAAAAAAATACCTACCACTACATTATTTGAAACTTGAAAGCAGTTAGATCAGTCTAGCGTAAAACCAGGATAAGAGTAATGGTGTTAAAATTGACAGAAAATTATAGTGTATGTCTAAATCCTTGGGCATCATTAATAAAGATCACTTTATTTATACACACTGCTCTATTCATATCTTTTCTGGAAGATAAAATACTTCAAAATTTAGGATTCAATAATAACAGATTATTATTGTTGATTTGCCATGAAGCATTCCTGGGGCTGTGTTTGGGATGGTTGAGAGGACCACTAAAGGCTGAAAAGTGTATATGATTAGGGAAAGACTTAACTGTTTGCCAAGATAAGAAATATTTTGATACAAGTACAGTGAAATAATCTTTTAATAGTTTGGGTGCTTTGTCTAAATCTCCAGTTATGCTTCAATGATTAAATAATTAAGAACCTTGGATTTAGCTGTTTTGTATTTTAGATTCAAGGAAAGGGATTTTGGAATAATTTCCATTATTCATGGTTTCTTCTTTTACAAAAGTAAACTTAGAGTATGTTGAGGTAACCCCTTTGTACTGGAACTGCAGAAATTGAGAATTGCCTCCAAAGAAGAATAGCAGGATGAATATATCATTTTCTATGACAAAATTCTAATGCATTATCTCCTTTTACTTTCTCACATGAGCTTCATGTACAGTCAAATAAATGATGTTAATCCAATGGTTTGAAAAAAAATGGCTATAGGATGTTGCTAACCTCCAAATACAGCCAAGAGATTTGCTAAAAGTCAATGTTTAAAAGAAGACTGAACATTAATTTCGAAAGAATGTCCTCCTAAGTTGATCGATTCACTGATGCATCACACACACACACACACACACACACACACACACACACACATCCCTTGTTATCTAGACTATAAATAGCATGTAGAGTAGACTGGAAGAAGTCCAGGTACACTGCTACCCTGCCGATCCCCAATATTTCTTGGCCTCATTCTGCCATATACCCAGTCCTCCATACTCCTTGTCACTGTACCCTACCACCAAAATTGAGCAAAGACTCCTAGCTCTACTAGAGCCCTCACAGAGGTTCAGCCCAGAAAATTTTACCCAGAAAAATCTGTCAAATATCATAGTTTGAGAGAATAAGATATTACATAATATTGTCAAATTTAAACAGTATCTATCCAAAAATCCAGCTCTACAGAAGGTGATAGAAGGAATATTGTAATCCAAGGAGATTAACTACACCCATGAAAATACAGAAAATAATATCACACCAGCAATACCTAAACGGAAAATTGTCCCCTTTACATACAATCACCACAAAAACCTAAACCAACAGGAATTAATAATAATTTTCCATTGATATCCCTCAATATCTATGAATTCAATTTCCCAAATAAAAATACACAGGCTAACAGAATAGATGTGAAAACAGGATCCATCATTCTGCTGCATACAATAAACAAACCTCAACATCAAAGATAGACATAACCTCAGAGTTAAGGGTTGGGAAAATATTTTCCAAGAAAATGAATGCAATAAGCAAGTTGGTATAGATGTTCTAATATATGACAAAATAGATTTCAACCCAAAATTTTATCAAAATGCATGGAGTACATTTCTATTCATCAAAAAAAATCCACTAAGATGACATCTCAAATCTGAACATCTATGACCCAAATGTATGGACACCCACACTTGTAAAAAAAAAAATTACTAAAGCTTAAATCACACACCAAACCCCATGCATTGATAGTGGGAAACTTCAATACCTGACTTACATCAATGGACAAATCATTCAGACATCAACTAACCCAAGAAATATTGGAATTAACAGGTTGTATGAACCAAATGAACCTATCAGATAGCTATAGAACATTTCACCCAAATATAAAAGAACACACCTCCTTCTAAGTACATTTCTGCAAAGTTGACCATACACCTGGAAAAAGGCTAGTCTCAATAGAAACATGAATGTTGAAATAACATCCTATATGCTATCCTATCACTATAGTCTAAAGCTGGATTTCGACAATAACAGAAACAACAAAAAGCCCACAAACTCTCAGGAACTGAATAACTGTCTATTAAATTACTACTGGATTAAGAGAGAAATAAAGAAAGGAATTAAAGACTTCCAAGGATACAATGCACAACATACCACTACTATGGGACACAATGAAAATAGTGCTAAAAGCAAAGATTATGGCACTAAGTGCCTTCATAAAGAAAACAGAAACATCTCATGTAATCAATAAAACAATATACCTGAAATCTCTAAAGAAAAAAAAAAGAAAAAAGCAAACATACTCAAGAGGAGTCGAAGTCAGTAAATAAACAAACCGGGGGTTGAAATAAACAAAACAGAACCAAAGCAAAGATAGCAATACAAAGGATCAATGAAACCAAGAATTCAAATAATCATTAACTCATACTTACAAGGAAACAAAAAAAAAAAAAAAAACTACACTACATAAAATTGGAAAATGTAAAAGGAATAGACAATTTTCTTGATAGATACCACTTACAAGAGTTAAAGCAAGGTCAGAAAAACAAATTAAATAGACTTACAAACCCTAAGGAAAAAGAAACAGTCACTAAAACTTTCCCGACCAAAAAAAAAAAATAAATAAAAAATAAAAATCCCAGGACCAGATGGTTCTAGTGTTTTGTACTCATTTATAAGTAGATATTCAATGTCAAGTAAACACACCACAGACCCAGAGAGGCTAAGCAACAAGGATGGTTCAAATGGATTGGGGAAGGGGTTGCAGGAATCTCACTAGAAAGGGGAAATAGAATAGATATTGTGAGTAGACTTGGGGTGGGTCAGGATGGAAATAGGTAGGAGGTTATCATTTGGGGGAGGATTAAGGCAGAGAGTATTGTGAAAGACAACTGGAACTGGGGTACACTTTGGGACCAACATAGGAACATAGTGTAATAAAAATCCCCAGGAATCTATATTGGTAACCCAAGCTAAACTCCTAGCAATTGGGGATACAGTACCTGAACCAGCCATTTCTTATAACCAGGCAAGACTGGAAGAAGAAATCAACCCAGCGACAAAAGCTTCAACCTACAAACTGTCATGCTGGGAAGTTGTTCCTGGACAAATGTGGCATAGAAATTGTGTGATTGGCCAACCAATGATTGATCCAACTTGAGAGCAATGCCATTTGAGAGTGCTCACCCTGGGGACTAAAAACCAGAGAGACTTGGGGGAGAACACAGGTCTAGAATGTATCCAAACATGACTATAAAAAAGTAAATGAAATAAAATAATTCCTACCTATAATCTGCTATACTTGTCCTCTGGTTTCTACCATAATCATCATCAAAGAGGCCTCACTTATAAACAGATAGAAACAGATGCAGAGACCCGTAGCCAAATATTAGTAGGAACTTGTGCATTCCAAGGAATAATGGGAGGAAGAATTATAAGAGCCAGAGGAGTCAAGGACCCCACAAGAATATCCAGAGTCAACAACCTGGACTTTTAAGGGTGCCCTGAGACTGAACTGATAATCAGAGAGCCTCCTGAATTGTTATAACCTTGGTCATATGCATATATGTTATAGTTGCATAGTTGTGGGACTCCTAAGAAAGGGAATCAGGGCTTTCTTTGACTCCTTTGCCTGATTTTATGACCGTCTTTCTCACATAGAGTTGCCTTATTAAGACTTAATATGAGAAGATGTACCTAGTCTCACTGAAACTTGATATGCCATATTGGGTTGAAAGGCCTGCCCTCTCCTGAAGGGAAATTGAGGAGGAGTACATGGGGAGGAGGGGCATTGATATCTACTGGGAGGAGATGAGGGGGAGAAAAATGCAGTTAATATGTAATAAATGAGAGAATAATTAACAATAAATTAAAATACTTTGTAGATAGTATAATTTTTATATGCTCAGTAACTATATATTATCAAGGACCAATAATATTTTAGTAGCAGGAGTAGGGTTTGTTATTTAAGATTATTTCTCACATATCTCTCATTCTATGCAGTATTTCTACTTCCTATGATGATTACAATTTGCTTAAATTGTGCAAGGACTTCTTTTCCAGATCTGTACATGTGCTTATATTCATTAAAAAGTTTAAATTCTAAGGTTCCTGCAGAGTAGTATTCCATTGTGTAGATGTGCCATATCTTTATCCATTCTTCAGTTGAGGGGCATCTAGATTGCTTCCTGATTCTTGTTATTACAAATAAAGCTGCTATGAACATAGTTGAACAGATGCTTTTGTTGCATGGATGTGGATCATTTGGTTATATTCCTAAGAGTGTAATTACTGGATTTTGAGGTAGAATGATTCCCATTTTCCTGAAGAACCACCATACTTATTTCCAAAATGGCTGTATGTGTTTGCGCTCCCACCAGCAGTGGAGGATTGTTCCCCTTTCTCCACATTCTCTCCAGCATGAGTTGTCATTGGTGTTTCTAATGTTAGCCATTCTTGCAGGAGTAAGATGGCATCTCAAAGTTGTTTTGATTTGCATTTCCCTGATAGCTAAGGATGTTGAGCTCTTTCTTAAGTGTCTTTCAGCCTTTTTGATTTCCTCTATTGAGAATTCTCTCTTCAGTTCTGTACTCCATTTTTAAAATAGCATTATTTGATGTTTTGTCGACTAGTTTATTGAGTTCTTTGTATATTTTTGAGATCAGCCCTTTGTCAGATATAGGATTGGTGAAAATCTTTTCCCAGTCTGTGAGCTGCCATTTGGTCTTGTGAAATGTGTCCTTTGCCTTACAGAAGCTTCTGGAATTTATGACAACACTAAAATGCTACTAGTAAGGACATCAAAGCTGACATAGAAGGAAAAATAGGATAAAAATATCATAGGAAATGCAATTATATTATCCTGGGTAATTTTCATGTAAATATTATTTTAAGTCAAAACAAATAAGTATCTAGAAGAGGGGACAGTATATGTTCAAAAATAAAGGCAACAGTTGTTGCTACAGATAATTTAGTATTATTTAATATCATTTGATTTATTGAGGGTGAATGTGTAGCAGGCATTTTTGGACCACCGGTCCCCAAATTGTGACACAGATACTTGTTATTAAATATGAATGTTTTTCCTTAGCTTAGGATTGCTTCTTGCTAGCTTTTTTCTTTAACTTAATCAATTTCTAGTAATCCATGAGCTGTCATGACTCCTTTACTGTATCAATGTACTGTCTATCCTGCTTTCCTGCTTCCTCTATGTCTGGCTGGCCTCTGGCAGGATGAATGTTCCCCTATTCTCTCTGCCCCTGAGCCCTACCTATTCCCATCTGTCTAACATTTGGCCATTCAGATTTTAATTAGATCAATGAGTTGCCTTAGGCAAACAAGGTGAAACAACACCATATCTATACATAGTTAAACAAATATAGCATAAAAAAGAAACACATCTTTATATAGTTAAACAATTAATCTGCAACACAAACAAATACAATACATTTTTAAATAGTTAAACAAATACCCTATCCCACAAGAAGAAAGGCTTAGACAAGATCCTAGGTAGCAAGTTGCAAAAGTATTTTGCATATTATGACAAGAAATTTAGCCATTTTTTCCACAGAAGAAAAATGTAATGTAACTTGTGCTTTTAAGTGCTCATTCTCATTGGGTATACAGTGTGTAAGAAGGTTTGCAATAAACAGCCAAACCAATGAACAGGCTTCATAAAAGATAATGACTGAAAGAATGACAGAATCAAAATGATGTTGCTGAATAATATAAAAGATTCCAGGGCTACTTTGATTAAAAGATTGGTCAGAGAGAGGGAAAGACGGAGGGAGGGAAGCAGGGAGTGAGGCAGGCAGGGAGGGAGGGAGATGGAACCGGGATTGATATGTAAAATAAAAAAGTGGTAGCTGACCATGGGGTTTAATATTTTTTAATTTATTTGAAATTGCCAGTGGTCTATTTGGTAAATAGTATTCTCCATCAAAATGAGGAATCTAGGAGTAAACTTTTTAAAAAGACAATTTGGGACATCTATGCAACAGCCGATTGGCAGGTAAATTTTTGACTTTGAAAATGAATATAGAAATCTGACAGAGCAATGTTCTGTAGCCTTATCTAAAATGCTTTAATACACTGAGGTGATATTACATGATTTTTTATTTGAGACAGGTTTTCTCTGTGTAGCTTCAGAGCCTCTCCTGGCACTTACTCTGTGGACCAGGCTGGCCTCAAACTCACAGAGATCAACCTCTACATCCTTCATTCTAGGATTAAAGGAGTGCACCACCACTGCCCAGCTCGATATTTAAATTATTTAACATAATAAATTTTCAGTTGTCTCTTAAGAAAAGTTGATAATAAATATACTATGAACACTGGCAACCTAGATAATATGATGGTCACAAAAGTAAGTAGATAGTGGCAGTTAAGTCTAATACTTAAAGAGCTCATCGAGATCAACTAGAAGTGAATAGAAGCAAGTGACAAAACCTTCAAATGATGGTACTCAATATAAAAAAAGAGAACATGCCAACCTAGAAAGTAAGTTCACAGAGAATCCAAATTGGAGGTTGATGAATAGTGTTTGGGGAATACACTTAAGAGCACTTACTTCTGGGGTAAGATTGCAGAACCACATCAGAGGGCATAGCTGTTTCCCTAATTAAAATGAATCCTTGCTTAAATTCTGATGTAACTTCAAAATGCAAAGAAAAAGACTTCACTATTTTCATTATACCAAGAATGTATCACAATATACATATAGAAAATAGAAGGAAGTTATCTAACATAATCACAATATATATTCAAGGACCAAATTACAAAGAAAAGAACACAGCGTAAAAAGTATGGAAATCAGCAGGTTTCTTAAGAATGTATGTGATAGGAAAATAAATGCTAGTAGACAAATAAATTAAAGGATTTCAGGTGGCAGATACTGTCTGGCATACAGGATGAGAACGAAGTAAAAAATAAAAGATTGACCAAATCAAAGGAGACAGTGGATGTGTTCAATGAAAACTAGAGTTAAAAAGGCTTTTCTTTGGAAAGAATTGAAAGTTACTAATTTGTTTCAAGCAAACAAAGACACTATAGTGAGGAGAGCTGAAGATAAAGGTGACATGGAAATTTCCAAAGAAATAAAGTTAACTTTTCTACTACTGCACTATTTTTTCTTCTCAAACATTACTTTTTCCTCTTCTCTTACATATAGAAAATGCAAGGATGATAACATACTGGAAAGACATATTATGATTATGATATTCAAATTTTAAAAATTGAGTTTAATGATTATAATCCTTCAAAATTCCCCTTCTCTAAAAAAATCAGTCATGATTTTGAGTTCAGAAATCAAGGCATAGTTAATAGTACTCAGAAACTTTTTGGTGTACATGCTTAGTCTTTTTTTGTGAGCATAATTTATCAGTGGATTATGAACAAATATGTGTTTCCTTCTGAAAGGAAACAATAGACTAAGCACAAGATTAAAAGTTTACCATATAGGGTTAGTATTTGATGTTCTGACATCAAAATCCATGAAGAGTAGCTCCAGTACTGATCTGAATAAAATTTGTAATAGATAGGAAATTAGGATCACAAGGGAAAGAGAGGTAGATTGATACACAATAGATAGTTGAAGTAATCAGGTTACAAAACCTTAAGTTGACCAAATTACACAGACCCATAGGGAATACAGTGAAAAGATAACTTCATCACATAATGTATACTTTTATCACTGAGTTAAGAGTTGTTTAACATAGTTTCTTGGAGTGTACCTGATCTCACATTCTTGATACTGGGAATCCAATGACAAATATAACATGGCCACATAGAGTTTTTACCATAGTATAGAAAAGAAACAGGAAAGAATTAAATTTTTAAACCATGTCACAGAATGGTAGCAACAATAATAAAAAGCCAAGTAAAAAATCATCGTGAGACTTTTTATAAATTAGGTAGAACCACTAAAAATTAGACTTTAGTTCATTAAAGGGACCAGCATAACCTTTAATCTCTTCTTTGTTCTTAGCTGCTCTAGCTAGTTTTGTTTCTGGAATAAGAAATAAGTTAATTATATGTTGTTTTCAATACCTCCTCTGTCAACATTAGTACTCATTCTTAATTTTTTTTCTATTGTCCTTTGATAAACTTCCTTTCTTAAGAAAAAAGAATTCACTTACTATGCTAAGACTTGTCTGCAAACTTCCTCAGTAAGTTAGTTCTCTTTATTTTATAACATGCTGATTTCTAATCCTGATATCCTCTTTATTACCAGGTAATAAGGATTCAATAAGTAAAATTAGGAATCATCAGGGAACATGGATGCTTTTTCAGTTATAAAATGAATACCTCTGAGGGATTTACTTTGCAACATGGTGATTATAGTTCTATTACTGTACAGTGTAGTTGAAATAAAAATCTATTACGGTAATACATATGGAGTGTTCTTATGTTCCTTATTAGTTAGTTAACTATCTGAAGTAACAGATATGCTAACTATATTTATTGTTATAAAGTTCACATTGTCTATATGTATAAATCATCATACTGCATACCCTAAACATATACAACTTTTGTTTATCAATTGTAATTTAACAAAGCTATAGGAAAGGAGGAAATACTGTATATCCCCAGGAAGCTTATAATCAAATGAAAGGAAGAGTATAATATACGAGGGGAGTAAGAAAAGACATACCTAAATTGAGGGAGCTATTATAGGTTTAAAGAGAAATCTGGCACTAGGGAAATGTCCAGAGATATACTAGAATGATGCCAGCTAAGAAACTAAGTAATAGGGGAGAGGCCATTTTAAATGCCATTCCCTTCGAATGAAATTGATGGCTACCTTATATGCCATTATAGAGCCTCCATCCAGTACCTGATAGAAACAAAAGCAGAGACCCACAGTTAAGCACTGTGCTGAATTCCTGGAATCCATTTGTACTGAGTGAGGAGTGATGAGCAAAGGGGTCAAGACCAGGCTGCAGAAATCCAAAGAGACAGATGACCTGATTAAGGAAGAACTCATGGACCCCAGACTAACAGCTTGGAAATCTTTATAGGACAGAACCAGGCCCCTTGCACGTGGGTGTCAGTTAGGAGGCCTCAATAATCTATGGTGCCCCTGGTAATAGAATAGCATTTACACCTAGTGTACGAATGGACATTGGGAGCCCATTCCCCATAGAGTGATACTCTCTCAGCCTAGAGTCACATGGAAGGACATAGGCCCTGCCCCAAATAATGAGATAGACTTTGATGATCCCCCATAGAAGGCCTCAACCTTTGTATATAGCAGAAAAGGAATGTGATGGGGGTCAGTGGGGGCATGAGGGAATGGGAGCGATAGGGAACTGGGATTGATATATAAAATAAGATTATTTCTAATTTAAATTATATATATAAATTAAATTCACAAAGATATGCAAGTTGTGAAGAAAATACTGAATAATTCTAGTGTGGTAACTATGAATGTCTTCATGACATTTGAGCTTAACTTTGTGTAAGATGTATGGGTTTTTCCACCCGCCACCACTGGTCTTGTCCCGAATAATACACAGAGACTCTGTATTTGATACAATGCTGTTGGCCTGGTTACTAGTTTCTTTTTGGCTAGCTCTGTCTTAATTATTAACCCATTTCTATGTATTTCCACGTGGTCTTACCGAGAGTGGAGGAATGGCGGTTCTGTTCTCTCCAGGCTCTCCATGCTGACTCCTCCTTACTACTTCCTCTTCCTCCTTGTCTCCTAGTCCCTCCTATCTTCCTTTCCTATTGGCCAACAGTGCTTTATTTATTAACCAGTATGAGAAACATATACAGAATGACATCTCCCATCATCTCCCTCTTTTCTGTCTAAATAAAAAGAAGGGTTTTAACCTTAACATAGCAAAATATATCACATAACAGTTATCAAATAAGAATCACAGTTAACACTATTTAGTCCATTAACATTTAGCAAGATTAAAAGAAACTATTTTATTATCTATCTTATCTTTGTGAGTCTAAAGTCTATATGTAACTTATCTTTAATCCTAACTAAGGAAAACTAACTATAACTATCTATCTTCAACTCCTTCAAAGACCACAGAAGGATAGTATATAAACTCTAGAAATGACAGAGACATCTCGCCTTGTCAGTCATCTGAAGTTCTTCTGTAATCTTCCATCTTCAGCCCATAGGCCATAGTGTGTCTAGCAGACTCTTCAGCAAAGCAGGAAACTTTAAACTGTCTTCTTGTATTGGCAGTTTGTTGGTCACTTTTCTCTGTGCCCTGCAGACTGTCTGGCAGACTCTTCCATGAAGCAGGAACTCTGTAGCAATGTCCATCTTGAATCAGCAATCACTTTTCTGTGGGTCCTGCATGTCCAGTTTATATAGCACAAAATCAAACAGTCCAGACAAGAGCAGTATCTTGTCCAAATAGCTAGTCTTGCCATATTGGAAGTAAACTTCATAACGAGTTTCTTCAATGTCCATCTTCCTTTCTGACGCAGGTGGGGTTGTCAGGAACAATTATGTGTCACTGTCAAGAAAAACCCTAAGCCATGTTAAATGCCATATTCTGTAGGTCTTTGAAAGGTTTGAAGAATGCCTATCTATCTCAAATACATCTCTGTGTATGTTGAAATACCTAACTAACTTAATTCTAAGCTTTGACTAACATAGGTAATTATCTATAATTACATTATACATTACATTTCTAAATGAGCTATATAAACACAATACCTAAACAAGAGGAGAAATATACATCTCACAAAATTGACATTAAATTGTATCAATAAATGAAAATCCATTCCAAAACAAAGTATTCATATCTATATCAACCTTGATTATGCATGAAAAGTAGGAAAGGCTAGGAAGTCTCAAGAAGAAGGTAATATAACTAATGGCTTGTTGTAGGAGAGAGTCAAACTTTTATTTATTTATTTTTAATAGCCTTTTCCTCCACAAAAACAACAACAACAACAAATAATCAAACCTTCTTATATAGCTCAGTTAGTGGAGTAGCGTCAGTACTTTTATAAACAAGAAACAAAAAGATGAAACTACCTGATTCAATGTGTCAACGAAACTAAGGTTCAATAGGTTATCAACTTTTAACAGTTTATGGAGAAAAATTGGGAAAGAAATGGTATTTTTAAATGGTTCTAAAATCAAATGTGTCAACTATAAGGATTGCAACTATACTATATAGAACAGTAAGAAGGATTAACAGAAGATAAGTCTAGGTATTAATTTAATAAATGTGTTTAACACAGTAATATGGATAGTGTTAAAGGTGAAGTGAACCCAGGCCCAGTGAAGGTCAATTATAATCCAAGTGTTTGAGAGAGTGAGGTAGGAGCACTGCTAGTTCCAGACCAGTACACATCTATATAGTAAGACTCTATAAAACCAAAGGCTGAAATGGGGTACCATCAATCACATGGACACAAAATATATCTTCTACTGGACAAATGAATATTGTAGTCATACTAATGTAAGCACTACTATAACACATAAGGAAAGGCAATTAGACTTGTTCAGTGATATTTTAGGAAAACCCTACAGAAAAAAGGGGGGATTAATTATGAAGAATTTGGGAGGAAATAAAATCAACTGCACCTAGTGATATATGTCCAGGAGGAATAAGATGACAAATTTCCAAGAATAATTCTGGGGACTTTTGTTATTAGATGAGTGAAGTAATGTGAACTGAAAAGCATGTAGTGGGTAAAAGGGCGTGGACACCATGCAGAAGTTTCATCTATTAGCTGACAGAGGAAGATAAGCTTAGTTTGAGACAGTTAAAGATGCATATATGTTTTATCTGAATGTTGACAAGCAAGTAACATTTTAGTCTAACTCTTCTAAATTACATGCCTACTAAGTTGTGCTGTAAGTATCCCAACACCAACATGTACATAAAACTGGAATCATGACTCCTTTCAATGGTAAAACAGCCAATACTTTAATAATTTCCATTTCACTATCAACGAAAGACATTGCAAATCCAAGAACATGAATATTTAAGTTTTATAAATCTTGTACACAATTCCAATCAGTTATGTGATTCTAGTGTTCCCATATCCCATGAATATCTTCGATTTCTCCATTCACCAGCATTCACTTCCTAAGTTCCCTTGTTGGCCTGTACATTTTAAACAACATTTAGTGTTGCTCTTCCCCCATCTATTCACTTCTATTTAGCTAGAATAACCTCTCCACTATCCCCTTTAACATACTGCAATAGTTCCCCAATGCCCTGCTGTATTATTGTTTCTGAGAAAGAATTCCCTTACAAAAACAACTTAAGGAAGCGTTCATTTTGCCAAGAGTTTAAGATTAGGAAGTCATGGTCAAAAGAAATTGAGGGAGCTACTCAGATGCCACTTTCAACTGGGAAGCAGAGGGAAGTGAATCCTCACCCTTATTCTACTTTCTTCTACTGATTAAGTCCGTGACTCCAGCCCATGGAAGAAAGGCACCAACTTTATGGAGGATTTTTCTACCTCAATTAAAATAATTTAGATAATTCCTCACAGATAAAGCTAGAAGCTAAGTTAATTTCAACAATCCCTCACATGAATGCTTAGAGGATTGTTTCCTTGGGTGATCATAAATCTTGCCAAGTTGAAAAGCTACCATCACATCTTCTGATTAAACATAGTTTATTCTTCTAATATGCCTTAAATAGCACCCAAATGTATTTTTATTCTTCTCTAGTACTTCCACCAAAACGTATACTTTACATATCTACTTCTAATCATAACTCAGTGCTTTAGATATCCTAGTATTTCTTAGAAAACAACAGGCTTAATTTTATCTCCAGCACATATTTGTAGTCTCTTCTGTATGAAATACTCATTACTTATTTGCCTAAGTGTTTCTTCTGGCTTCTAATGTCTCTTCTTCTAAATTCTGCTTTTACCATAATCTGCCCCTCCCATTCTTCTGTTGTATTCTTCCATACTGCCTTAATTGACTTCCCCTAGCTCTTCTCTGATGTTTATGTTGGTATGTGTCAGATGTACTTATTTAATTTTTCCACTCCCTTAAAGGCTCAAAATCATGTTTATCTTGATCAATATTATAGTCCATAGAACACAAAGCAGGTCACAGAGCAAGTTGTAATTTATTACTTGTCAAATGCATGTACTGGTACATTATGTGTACAAACAGTCATAGGTGGATAACGTCCCTCATATGTGAAAAACAAGCTTTGGAACTGGTTTTTCATCCCACTGATGGTCACATCTTTGTTATTTTTCAGTACCTATTTTATCTTTCCAACTATTTCATAATTTAAAAGCTACTAGATCAAAGTGGTATTATCATAGCTCCTTGCTTTTGAGCTACAATTTTATTTGTGAGAGCTATCCTACCTATGTATAAATGTGCAAACCATAAATTTGAAAGATAACCTAGATGCAACATTTAACATTAACATCTCCAGAACTATGAGCAATAATCATATGACACAAAAATGATTGCTTCTATGTAGATGTATCTAAAGGTGTATTAGTAATTAGGTATATGGAACTCAGTTTCATAAAACTGAAAATTGTAACATTTCATTATCTACTTTTCATAGTTTAGCTGCCAGGATAGGAAAATGTCCTCTAAAGCAGGAGTGAATTTTCTTGGCTTAACATGTTTTATAATCACCTTTAAGCAAATTATAGTTAAAGGCTGTAAATAGTTGTACAAATTATCTCAAACTATCTCTTTATTTCTATCACAAAGCCTTTCATAAAATTCTTTCCTCTGTATGTAAGTAGTATTATTTGTTTTGAATAAGTATTAGGACAACCAAATAGTCTCTATTTGGAGTTTTTAAAATATAGAAATGCTTCCCAAAATTTATTTCCTTTATTAGGTAATATTAATCTATTAGCAAGTGTTTATTTTCAAGTGACATCAGGATATCACAATCCACAGCTCCAGATGAAGAGAACAGCTTTATCAGTAGCCATGTATGCAACCAGAAGCCTGGGTAAGCCTAAGCAAATCCTCCTTCAGAGCTTGGCCATCCCTCTTCCAAGAACTGCCACTTCCTTATCACCATATCTAAGCTCACAATTCCAGCAGAAACCATCTGCTTTACTAGAGGCCATGACTACACCCAGAACCCCAGAAGTCACCCTAGCCTCCAGAATCCAAGAGATCACACAGGCAACCAGAATCCAAGAGGAGGTACTATGCTGGACCAGAGGACACACCCGCCATCAAAAACAGGTCACTCAGGCCAGAAAACAGAGGAATCAAAAATCAAGGTGCAAAAACACCCATCCAATTAAGACAAACTCAGAAGTCAGCATTTAAATTACCCCAAACTCAGATGCTTAGACATGAGTGTAAAAGCATAATCAATAGTGTCCAGGGCAATATGTTACCACCAGAGTCCAGTTATACTTCAGCAAGTCCTAAATATTCCATGTAGCTGAAGCACAGAAAAACAACCTTAAAAACAACTTTGTGAAAATGATGGAGTTTCTTAAAGAGGAAATGAATAAATATCTTAAAGTAATCAAGGAAAAGACAAATAAAATTGGAAAAAAAATGAATAAATCCCATAAAGAAAGCCAAGAAAAAATGTTGAAGAAAATGAATAAAAACTGTTCAAGACATGAAAATGGAATTAGAAGCAAGAAATAACAGACTGAGTGAGTTCCAGAGCTGGAAAATCTAGGTAAAGTAGCAGGAATTACAGATGCAAGCACCACCAACACATTACAAGACATAGAAAAGAAGATCTCAGTTGTAGAAGATAAAATAGAAGAAACTGATATATTAGTATAATAAATCTAAAAAATTCCCAGTGAAAAACATCCAGGAAATCTGGAACACCATAAAAAGACCACACATAAGATTAATAGGACTAGAAGTAGAATTCCAGCGCAAAGGGCCAGAAAATATTTTTAACAAAATCATATAGGAAAAATGTTGTAACCTGAAGGCAATACCTATAAAGGTTAAAGAACATAAAATGATTGGACTAGAAAAGAAAATCCCATCACCACATAATAAGACACTAAATATATAAAAACACCAAAAAAGAATATTAAAAGCTTCAATGGAAAATCCAAAGCAACATATAAATGCAGACTTATTAGAAATATAGCTGACTTTTCAACAGAGACACTAATGTGCTGCTGACTCTACAATGTCATCCCACAAACATGTAAAATTTAACAACATCTATTGACAAACCAACCCCACAAAAAGTGATAGAAGCAAAACTTCAATTGAAAGGAAGATAACTATACTTATGAAAAGACAGGTAAAAATAATCTCAGATGAGCAAAAGCAAAATAATGAAAACACACACTATTAATATAACCACTACTAAAATAACAAGAATTAACAATCATTGGTCATCCATTTTTCAAAAGAAACACTACAAAAGCTTAAATCACACACCAACACTTATACATTGATAGTGAAAGAATTCAGGGATCTCCCTGGGAAGGGAAAATAGCAAAGATGTTGTGGGCATCGAGTGTGTGGGTTTTGGGGCAGGATGGAAAGAGAGAGAGTACATGGAGAGACAATTGAAAATTGGGGACATTAGCAAGGCAATGGAGAAACACAATTCAGTGGAAACTCCCTGGAATGTACAAGAGCAATGTTAGTGAAGTCTTACAATAACAGGGAATACAGAGCCCAATCTTCCCATCTTCTTTTATCAGGTAAGGTTCCTAGCAATAGGACTGTGATATCAACCCAAACACAAAATGTTGACATACAGTCTGTTCTGTCTGCAATTGTTACCAGCTAGAGACCTAGGATAGAACAAAACATGAGGAGAGAGAGAGAAAGAGAGAGAGAATGAAATTATTTCTAATTATATTCTGTGACACTTATAGATCTTTACAAAGCACATTTGTCATCAGAGGGGTGTCATCCGTCAACTGATGGGAGTAGATTCAGACACTCGCAGCCAAACAATAGGTTGAGCCAAGGGAACCCTAGAGAAGATAAAGGACAGGAAGGATTGATTATAGGAGCCAGATAGAAGGGTCATTGACGCCACAATAACAAGCCCATAGAATCTACTAAGCAGGAATCATAAGGGCTCACAGAAACTGAAGTGAAAATCGCAGACCTTTAATGGGTCTGTGCTAGGTCTTCTGCATATATATTAAGGTTATAGAGCTTGATGTTATTATGGGCCTCCTAACAGTGGGAGTGGGGTCTGTCTCTTCCACTTTTGTCTAAGCTTGGAACTCTTTACTTTTTCCTCCTACTAGGTTGCCCAACCTTGATATGAGTATTTGTGCTTAGCCATGTTTAATTTTGTTGGGCCATGTTTGATGGATATTCCTATGAGGTCTGCTTCTTTTTTGTAGGGAAATGGAAGAGGAATGGGTCTGGGAGAGACAGGAGGTGGTGGGCGGAACTGGGTGGAATGGAGGGAAAGGAAACTGTGTTTCAGGATGCAATGTATGAGACTAATAAAAGAGTTTTGTTTGTTTCTTTGTTTAAAGAAACATCAGAAAATGCCACTTTGTGAGTCAAGTATGTCCTATCATTTGGTTTTATAATTAAATATTTATTTAAACACAATCAAATTTGTTCATTTAGAATGTTTCTAGGGTTGGTTTTGTACTTCAATAGTATAGTTAGATGACAATGGAAGATTTTTTTTGATTCAAAAAGCCAAGAAGAATTATCATCTTGTTCTACATACAATAAACTGAAAATCTGATTTAAAATTTTGGTTGGAATGATTTTCTTTATTAATTCATATCTGTTGCTGTAAAGGTGAATTTATAAACCTCTCCCATTAAATTATAAAAGGTAGACATTTTATTCACCTTAAATTATATCTTTCCTGTTTTAAAAAGCATTGCTTAATTGCAGTGTGCTCTTATTTGGTAAATAATTCCTGATCTCACTATTTTAGTTAAAATGACAATGGAAAAGAAATCAGAAGTGAAAAACTTCAGTGTTAATTTTCTTCAAATGCAATTTCTCCAATAGCAGTAAAATCATAATTTCAATTCTTTGGGTTATTTTTAGTGTATCAGGTCTCAACATAAACATACAAAAACAGGAAATCAAAATGGGTTGTGTAGTTAATTAAGAATAGACTAGATAAAGTGCTGTTTAAATGCATTTCACTAATTTTTGAAATTAGTAGAGTACTAGACTATAGTGACATATCTATATATCTATATCTATGTATGTATACATATATGTGTGTGTGTGTTTGTGTGTGTTTGTGTGTGTGTGTAGTATTCAGCTGTAATACTAACTGATCTTCAACTAATAGATAGAAAATAAATGGAGAATAAATAAAGATAAATAGTAACACTGAGGGAGAAGAAGGCCTATCATCTCATTGTCATTTATAGCCTCTTTGCCACTTCAATTCCAGAGGAGAAAAAAAAATATACAGAAAGTATATCTGATTTTTATTGAAATCACTTCTATCCACTGAGGTTAATTGTAAGCTTTAAGACCTAAATCCACTCACAATGTTTGAATTTTAAACTTTGGATGTTGAGAAAGTAAGGAGGGGCAGGAAGAATGTGATATGTCAAACTTTGAAAAATTCATTCATATGAGCATGGACCATATAATAGTCTATACATATTGGTTATGTTGACAGATTGTGAGGTCAAGCCTTGGGATATTTTGCATAAAGGTCAAAGACAGGAATAAATTTTAAAAAGGTACGAATTTAAAGAATTCAGGGCCTTGTGTGCAGAGTTATTAGTGTATAAGTATTTTGGGGATAACCATTAGTCTAGGCTTTAGTTCCTACCTATGAAAAACAAAGAAAAGTAATGTGGTATGTATTTCCCAAGGAGGTTATAAGACTAAACAGAAAAACACACAAAGAATATTTAGCCAATGTTTCCTATTGAGCAACACATTAATGCATATTAGTTTTAAGATAAATGTTAGGTACATTTGGGTCAATGGAAAAACCAGAGGGATAATTGAAATGAAAATAGGTATTATTTTTCAAAACAGTATGATCTGCCCATGTAACACTGGAATAGAATGAAACAGCAGGATTGTAGAGACTCTCTAACAGAGTTAAACATGAAGTTGACAGTGTTGATTTGCCTAATTTACATAATACCTTTTTTGGTAAAGCACAGTTTCTTCAACATACTCAATATGAACCATTTATTCATCCAGATAATAGACACAAATCCATGCATTTAAATGTTCCTCAAAGTCAGAGATCAAGATGGAAATCCCTAGAATCATAGAAATTTGTGTCTACTAACTTGCTTATTATATTCCCATTCAAGGAACTTATAAGGGGTACTGTCAGTTTTTAAATCAGAATCTTTTCATTACTTCTCCCTGTTGGGGTTGTAGAACATGCTGTGAGTGACCTCCAGAGAATGCCCAAGCTCTATGCAGACAACAAATTGAATCCGAATGCTCTATTAGACACGTTTGTCTTTCAGCTACTGGGATTGAATGTCAACTGTACTGGAAAACATAAAATTTCTTGTGAAACTAGGTCCTGACCTTGAAAAACACTCAAATCAAAGTGCACAGTTCAATTTTGAGTCATGTCTTTATTTGTTACACAGAGTACCAGTTTAAAAGAGGGTGGCACACTTTGTTTTAGACAAATAAGACTGAAGAAGAAAAAATGGAACTTCTCCTTTGTGTTGGACACAGTAAACAAAATGTTTAACATCAAAAATACAGAATTAAAGTACATTGGTTAAGGAGACAACATTTCTTACCCACCTAAGATAGAAATTAAACTTTTTCACCTTTAGTAATCCCAAAATTGCAGAGTGTTTAGTTATACCTTTCCATAAATTTCTATAATAGTAAAGAATAATCATGGAACTACAGATGATGTCAAAATTAAAATATCTTTTAAAACTTCCAATATTGCAATATAAATTTATATTACTTGGGTCCTCCCTTTTTAATTTTTGAAATCATTGATGTTTCTGAGGACGTGATAAATTATCACTGAAGCAGGACTTGATGTATCATCATTTTTGCTTTTTTTCTATTGTATGCAGATCTATACTATAATTTGGGCACTGATATAGTTAAAGCTAAAACAAAGTTACTTAAATACTATGATACCTATGCTGTGTATATAATTAATTCCTCTGGGACTGGCAGTGTGTTAGAGATAAAATAAATATTTTCTGACAAATAATAAAGTTGAGAGGGTAAATAATATTGTTTGAGAAGAAGAAGTTAAGTAAAATGATTCTTAATTTGATATCAGGACACAACCATAAAAGTGAGTTTAGGAATGAAATTGTTAGTTGTGGCCTAGAGATTTATATCTAAATTATAGGACATAAGTCTTTAATGAGTACTATAGTTTTCTTTTTCTCTTTTTATATCTTTTATTTTATTTTTCATCCATGCCTCAGTTTCCCCTCCCACCTCTCCTCCAAGTATTCCCACAACCCATCTCTGTCTCTACCTCAATCCATACTTCGGTTTTGTTCAGAAAGATCAGTTCTCCCCTGAGTATCAACCATGCCATATTAAGCTGCAGTTAGACTAAGCATCTCCATATGTAGTAAGGCTGAGAAACGTGGCCCAGTATGAGGAGTAGGATCACAAAATCTACTAAAGAGTTGAAGGGAACTCTTGTTCCCACTGTTAGGAGTCCCACAAGAGGACCAAGCTACATAACTGTAACATATATGCAGAAGGCCTAGGTGAGTACCATGCAGCACCCTGGTTGTTGGTTATAACTATGTGAGCCCCAATGACCATGGTTAGTCAATTCTGTGGGTTTTCTTGTAGTGTCCTTTACCCCTCTTGGCCCCTTCAATTCCCCCTATCCCCTTATCCTCTGCAGGATTATCCAAGTTCTATCTAATGTGGGTCTGCGTTTGTTTCCCTTGGTAGTTGCTTGAAGTCTCTCTTATAACAATCGGGCTAGGTACCAATCTATGAGTATGTCAGAATATCATAAGGCATCATTACATTGAAATTTTTCTTCCAGTCATGTTTTGCTCTATCCTAATTCCCTGGGTTATCCTGCCTGTTGGTCTTGATGCTCCAGGCAATGTCACGGGTGGGTTTAAACTTCTGAAATGTGTTTGAGGTTAGACTAATCATTGGGTGGACACTCCCTCATTCTCTCAGCCATCCTTACCCCAATACATCTCGTAGGCAGGACAGACTGTAGGTCTTAGGTTTTGTGGCTGGATTGGTTTCCCTCTCCCTGAACTTGAACTCTTGCCTGGTCACAGGTGATGGCCAGTTCAGGTTATGTATCTGCTATTGTTAGCAGTATTAACTGGGACCATCCATCTTGCATGAGATTTTTCCCTGACTCTAAAATATCCCTGTTTCTCATTATCTCTTTCAGTACTCATTCCCATTCTTGCTCCCCCAACCTGATTGCTCATGTTCCCATTCCTACTTCTCCTCAATCTACTCACAAAATCTTGTTTATTTCTCCTTCCCAGGAAGATCTGGCTGTCTTCCCATGACTCCTCCTTGTTAGCTAGTGTCTCTTGGTCTGTGGATTGTGGTGTGGTTATCCTTTATTTTACAGTTCATATCCATTTATGAGTCAGTAAATGGCATGCTTGTGTTTCTAGCTCTGGGTTACCTCACTCAGGGTGATTTTTTTCTAGTTCCATTCATATGCCTTCAAATTTCATGATGTCCTAGTATTTAACAGCCAAATATTTCTCCTTATTGTAAATGTAACACAGCTTTCTTTATGCATTTATTGGTTGAGGGACATCTAGGTTATTTTCAGTTTCTGGATATCACAAATAAAGCTTGTGGTATGATTGAGAATCCTTTGGGTACATGCCCTACAGTGACATAGCTGGGCCTTGTGGTTGATTGAGTCTGTTTTCTGAGAAAACACCATATTGACTTTAAAATTTTTTATTTTAATTTTATATATATATATATATATATATATACATATATATTTGTGTGTGTGTGTGTGTGTGTGTGTGTGTGTGTGTGTGTCGGTATGTATAGGTAAGTTCAGGTTCCAACAAATATCAGCTTATGCTGGATCCCATGGAGCTGAGATTACAGGTGTTGGTTGTGAGCAACTCAGGGTGTGTACTGGGAACCAAACCTAGTCCTATGCAAAATATGTCTGTGTTTCTAACTTCTAAGCCCTCTACCTTGTTTTGCATATTATAGTCTTATCAAAACAGAATTTTTGGAATCCCCGAGATCAAAGCTATAAGCTGAAGGTTTGGGTTCAGATTTTATCGCTAAACAGCTAGAAAATATGATTGTTTAATACCTCTAGTATTATAATTATATGAAAAAATGACTTAATCTAAAGTAAATATAACTATGAAGCTGTTGAAGACAGTACCTGCTACATATTAATCATTTAATAACTTGTAGACACATAACATAATGGTCTTAAGGAAAGGGATATATAGACTTTATAAAGTGACTGAGTCATGAATTGGGCAGCAATGATCAACCATGTCCAAAGGGTTTGACAGTAAATCTATTTAGAAAATATACAAGAGGTTGGAAGGAGACTTCAGACTTCAAAGTCTTCAGAATCAGCTATTTTATTGATATTAATGGAGATACTACATAAAGAAAGTTTGAGTAAAAGACTTCCATGAAGGAAGTCTAAGTCAAAACAGTGAAGGGGAAAAAGGTCGTAGTTTTACTCAAACAATTAACTAGAAAGTAACTGGAATTAGACATTTGGTAGTGTTGAATATGAGCAGTGATAGCACACTGCCTACTCTTCTTTACTTAAGACTGCCACTAACAGAGCCCAGAGCCAGAGCAACAGGATGAGTGAGATAGACAGCCTGTAGAGTATTCCCAAGATATTTCCCAAGGTGAAATATCATTTCTTTTAATGTCTTTCAGACTATAATGTTTTTCTGTTATACCAAATTTGTTTTATTAAATTCACAGAGTAATTATAATAAGTAATATTGTATTTCATTTTGATCTTTCAAAAAATTCAGATACATATTCACTTATTATTTTTAACCTGAGTATACCAAAAAATTTTTTTCTGTTCCTCAAAGTCATGCTATATTATTCTTTGCCATATTAACAAAAAATAATTGAATCAAACTTATACTTTATATGCCAAACCAAAATAATGAGCTAGCTTAGTTATTTTGTTCACTGTAGTAAAGCTAAGCTCCCACATGTATCTGAGAATTTATTTTCTTCGTTTTCTTAAAAATGGATTTTATCTCATATAATATATATTCTGTTCATGGGTACCCTTCCCTATGCTCCTCCCAGATTCTGTCTATCTAATCTCCCTTTTTGTCGCTAATTAGAAAACAAACTAGACTATAATTTTAAGCCTATAATTTAACTATATAAGTGCTACAGCTTCCTTTGGAATTAGTTTCCTTGCAGAGTAAAGTTATATTAACTTTGAAAACTATTCAGGGAAATTTTAGACAACATGAGAATATATGATCAAGCCTTCCATTGTGAACTATTCAAGATCTGGCCCTTTTTTTGGAGGAAGGTAAATATTGCAAGTTAGGGTAATTTTACTGTAATCATCTGATTGGGGCTGCTCTTCCTCTACCTGTCTGTGCCCAAAAGTACATCCCTAATTGTGATCTAGTAATGAAGTAAAGCTATCAAAAAAGTTAAGAGAAAGGGATGAAGGGGAACTCTATCTAAATACTGATGTTTTCACAGTCTTTCAATGTCTAGGATGCTACCAATGATGCATTTGTTGTGTCTTTCCAGTTAAGTACATAACATTTTTAAAGAACATGGCCTGAAAACGAGATCTCCCACTAAGAAAATATGATTTTCTTCTGATAAATGGGAACAGTCCTGGGGGTTGTCCAAGGAAGGTTCACTGTACTACTCACTTCATTTATTTTTTTGTTTTTCAAGACAGGGTTTTTCTGTATTGCTTTGGAGCCTGTCCTGGAACTGTCTGTAGACCAGGCTGGACCTGAACTCACAGAGAACAACTTGCCTCTGCCTCCTGAGTGCTGGGATTAAAGGCGTGTGCCACTAATGCTGGGCTGCTCACTTCATTTTATACAGTGTGACACATCTCCTTATATTTCAAACATTCTCATGTCCCTGATGTATTCTAGCATGATTTTAAAATTAATTCATTAAAGACAAGATTTGAAGGGATTTTGTAGTTGTCCAAACTGTAAAGGGTCTTGAAAATCAACAATAATTTAGCCTTTAATATTTCCAGTAGAGGTATCATATTTTGTATGTAGTACCTGTGATGGAACCCACAACCTTGAGCATGCAAAGCAAATATCATACAATTGATCTCAGTCTCTAACATGCAATTTCATTTTCATTAATTAAGAGTCAATGTATTTGATTCCATGGGCACTGATATGCTTTATCTGAAGGGTTCAGTAAAAGCAGTATCAGCAGCATAAACAATGCTAGTAGCCCTAGGTGAAGACAGTAATTTCCCCAAAATTCCAACAGGGTATTAGGGTGCAGCAAGGGTAGAAGGGAAGAAGAACAAGAGACATGCACCTTCCTTCCCTCTGTTGTGATCATTGAAGATATGAAAAGGTCATTTTTTTAAGTAGCCAGGTAGACATTAACATGATTAGATTCCAGTGAATCGTAAACTGTTCCCTTTTTAAGTAACTTGAGCTATGCCTCTTATATCTGTGGTAGCATATAATTTTAAAGAAGGGAAAAGACCATGATTATACCCTTCTTAGACTTTGAAATACCTAGAAAAGTTTCTACTATATAGAAACTAGAAGTAAAGAGGTAATGGGTCTATGTTGAGGCCCATTATTGAAAGGAAAAGTACATCAATACCACAGAACCTCAAGGTTTATACATATAATCTTGTCCCATAGGTCTTAGAACTGGAATCTTTCTTTTTAATTTTTTCTTTTATTAATTTTTATTTTACATGCCAATCCCAGTTCCCTCTCCCTCCCCCCTCCCTCCCTCTTACTCTCTCTCCCCACTCACATGTACCTCCCCTCCCATTCCCCCACCCCAATTCCACATGTAGGGCTAAGCCATCTAGGTGGGGTCATGTAAATCTGTCAAGTCATTTGAAGTAGGGACTAGGACTTCTCTCCTGTCTCTAGGTTAAGGGAGTGTCCCTCCATTGGGGATGTGTCCCCAAGGTCCTATTGTGCACCAGGAATACATCCTGGTTCCACTGTCTGAGGTTCCTTAGACTGCTCAGTCTTTCTAGCTGAGACCCATATTCAGGGGGGCTTGAGTCAGTCCCATGCTGGATTCCCAGTAATCAGTCTGGGGGGTTTTTAGCTCCTCCTTGTTCAGGTCAGCTGTCCCTATGTGTTTCTGTAAACTGGTCTTGTTCTCTCTGCATCTGGATTCTAGTTCAACTCTGTCAGAGTCAGTCTTGTAGGTCTCTAAACCTTTCTTTAGGTTCAGTTTTCTCTTCAAACCAATAATGGCTCCCTCTTTTATGTTCTCTCTATCTCTCTCTCTCTCTCTCCTTCTTTCTTTCTCTCTCTCTCTCTCTCTCTCTCTCTGTCTGTCTGTCTGTCTTCTTTTCCTACACTGACTCAATCTTCCTAGTCCCATGTGCTTTCCTCTCCTCACCTTTTCTTTCTCTTAGCTCTCTATCCATTCACTGCCCCCCCCACTTCCCATGTGCTCTGGGGGACTTGGACCTTTCCCCTTTTGTTAGGGACTTTATATGAATCTCTTAGACTACCTTGTATCCTAGTTCCTCTGGTGGTTTGAATTATGGGCTGGTTATCCTTTGTTCTAGGTCTAAAATCCATATATGGTCGAGTACATACATGATATCTTATACTTTATTTTGTTATGTTTGATTGTTGTCTCATAGAAGTCTGTTCTTTTCCAAAACAGAAAGACAGAAAGGAAGGAGAGATGGGTAGATACCTGGAGGAGCAGAGGGAGAGGAAACTGTAATAAAAGAGGGAAAAGGAACATACAATTGAAAAGAAGCACTATTGTCCCTTTCCTTAAAAGTTCACCAGTGAGCTTGCCATTGGCTAGAAGATGTCATACTCAAAAGTGAAAAGAAGATTGAAGATTTATTCTACAAATTCCCTGAATAGTAATTAAATGTTGCCCCACTGATGTTTATTCCTCAAGGATTCCAATGTATTCTATAATTGAGCAAGTTTCTTCTATAGTAAGAGGAAGCTATGTCATTAAGAGGTTACAGAATAGGTTCTAAGACATCCACCTTATTTCTGTAATAAAGTGTCATTAGACCAAAGCCATTGAATTTTTAATGCAATGTCTATTGTATAGCTATATTTAGTATATATTTACACAGTTGACCACATGACTGGCAAAGCTGAAAATGCATTTGGCTCTCTACACTAAGTGTTTACTATTTAACTGAAATTAGAATTTAGTACATCTTAGGGGATAGGGTGAGAAATGTTCTCTCTATGCCACCCTGGATATTATATAATTTTCTATGTATACCAGGATGGTCTTGGACTCACAGAGATCTTGCTGGCTCTGCCTTACAAGTATGTAAACACACCCATCTATAATGTAGGTTATTTTCATTCTGATATCATATTTTCAGGACTGCTATAAGTTCCACTACCTCTAAAATTAATTACAGGAAGAGTTGTTTTGTGAGTATTTTGTCAGCAACACATCTCTATCACCTGGTCATTTGATAGCTCTTGAACTAACACAGTTGTATTAAATGTCCTCATTTGGAACATTCATACTAAGAATATTTTCTGTGTGATTTATTGTGAAAATGCTATGTGCAGTTCTGTAGAACATGAATGTTCTGAGGCCCAGCAGCTTGTGGATATGAAACAATTCACAGTGACATTTAACACCAGATTTCCTGCCTCTTTGCTACCATCTGCATACTGACCTTCAGACCAATGCTAAATTCTGTCTATCTGGATATCAATGTCCCTCACCTTCTCTACAGAAACTTCAAACAAGCATTGATACTCTCTGAATAACTGTCTGCTAAAGACACAGAGATACTCTGGTGGGTAATTATTGCCTGGGTATTATGCTTTAAACCTCCCTGAACCACTAAGCTACAAAGTCCCTGGTCAGAAAAGACAGAAGTGGAAAATGCTGGAAATAAAATGAAGTTCCTTTGGCAGTCATAGCACTGGATTTCACTTGTAGCCGCAATTAGTTATACAAAGCAGAAGGTGGAAAGATAAACATTCCCAAGCAACTCAGGCCTGGTGCAACAGTGTTCAAACTGAATTCCTAAGATCAACACAATTGGCTTCACTTTTGAACCTTTTAGATATAGGACTTTCACTTAAAATTTACTGAATCAGAAAGTCTTAGGTAGAAGGCTTGTATTCTGCACTTTAATAAGAAATTGATGTTTTATTTTTTTAAGGTAAAATTTAAAAACCACAGACAAAGGACACTGTTTGCAAATCACTGGTGTCTTTTGTTGGTCCCCAAAATATGGTACTTTATATATAAAGATGGCTGCCATTAAGTCTCCTGTCCAAGAATGCATGTTAACAATGTAACTCTTTAAGAGGTAATCATGACTCTATCTCTCATCTGGGTTGAACTTTCAAGTTACATCAACAAAGAGAATAGTGGAAGAAACATATAATTCAAAAGTCTAAACATCATGAAATCTTTAAGCTTCTACCCTCTCAATCTTAGAGGAAGGCTGTGTTGAGTGCATCATATAGTGAAGACATATCAGTGGATATGTGCCTATGATGCAGGGCTATATGAAGGAGTGAGAATCTCTAGCAAACAGCCACCTCTCAGACATATAAGGAGACAATTTAGACCTTCTAGCTCCAGAGATGCCAAATAAATACTTTCATATAGATTAGACAAGGGGGGGATGATAACAATAACCATCCAGATATCACAGTACAAAATGGAGACTCACAGAATCAAAATCAAGTAAGTAATAATTGCTTTAGATCATTAATTTTGGGGGTGATTTATGCAATAATAGGTAACTGAGACACCCAGATATATAGAAACACCAAAACATATCAAACATGTATTAAGAGTATGCCCACTTATCTTGTAAATTTGAACAATTTTTGCAGCTCAAACCAGACTACTGCATCATACTATATAATGGAAATAAACAGCCACAGGGAAGCTTGCTTTAGTGTTTTCAAAAGGCTACTTTGAAAAAAAAATCAAATCAAATCAAATCAAAAGCCAATTTGAACCCCAGTCTCCACACATGCAAAAGAAAATATTCAGCCAGTTGACAATGATTATTCTGGGCTCAGCATTCTAGGATTCTTAGAAACTCAGAGAAAACTGATTTCAAAATACAGCAATACAGGTTGCTATTATCCCCTAGAAATCTAAGACCACATTGAATTAGCATTAACTACTTGCTTGCTGCTATTGTCTAGAATTCCACTGTTTTCTGGGACAGACAAATAGTGTAAAATACAGTAATGAAACAAAAACACCAATTGATGTAATTGGATTAGAATCCTATCTGTCTTATTTTGTAGCTGTGTGGCCTTAATCAAGCAATATTCCTACTATATCTTAGGTTTCTTGCTTTTAAAAAATGTTGTAAATAATCATATATACTTTACAATTATTTTGGGGATAAAAGCTTAAGTGTTCTTAAGGAAACTATACATGCAAGAGGCAGGCTTTGGGAAACCATCACGGCAAATTATAAACCAAATTGTATTATAAAAAAGTATAGGGAATAATAATCATATAATCAAGTCATATTATAAATTCGATCTTTAAAAATAGTACAGTTTAGATTAAAATATTATGTGTCACACAGTCAAGAATACAAGTAATTCTTAATTCTAATGCTTAAACTACCAGATGAGAAAAACTGTCTTTGAATAAAAGAAGATTCTGATACACTATTGATTCTTTTCACTCAGTATTTGTGTTTATAGTATACTGACTTTATACCCAGTTTTTGATCCATTGTCTGCAGGAGATGAAAATCTCCTATTGGAGATAATTCCTCTCTTAGTTTTCCAACATTGGACCTAGTATTGCCAATTCTCCCCAGTGGCTCAGAACTGTAGATAAGCTCAGACTCCCCACTGGTAGCAATAGAGTGGGAATGGCAGGGAAAACAAGGCGCCATAGAAAATGTTGAAGTTCTCACTGAGGGGGAACTATCAAGCAGGTGCTTCACTGCTCTTTCTTGTTCTTTGTGAAACCTCTGATGCCTGTTCAATGCCCTTCGTGATTACCACCCCTTCTACTCTAGTACCTTTCTCAGTATACCAGCTGTGAACATTTTGTTCTGCCTATCATAATTTCTGTCAATACACAGACATTGTTCACTATCTTGCATCACCTTTCTGATATTTTCATGCCAGAATAGCTTACCTAACTGTACTTCAGACAATAATGCCCTCATTCACACTCACTTCCCCATTTTCTTCCCCTTTCCCATCCCAGTATGTCCTGGAATCACATGGATAGTCCACTAAAATTCAGATAAGTTTAAAGGCTTCACTTTCTGCCTTTCTGTCCTAAGCCACTTGGCATTAATCTGTAGACTTCATCTCACTTATAATTGAGAGCATTTTCTTTTCATTAGCATATCATCTTTGTCTTCTGGCTGAACTGTTATTCATAAAATGAGAGACTGATGATGAATTTTCAGTATTTAGTCTGATGTCTAATACACATAACTTGCTACATGTATGTTGACTAAATAGATTAATTACATATGTTCTTACAATCAAAAACTTTATAGTATTTCCAGTAAGAAACTTCATCATACTATTTAGGAACACAGCATGTTATATACATTTTGTTCTCTAGTTTTTATCATTTATTTAATATTTATAGTACCTTAAATGTAAATATAAACCCTTAAGTTCCACACTCCTCAAGTTTATAAAAATATCATTGGAAAGCAGTATCTTCATAGCATTACAGACTCGGAGATTGCACATGCCAATACCATGTATAGAATAAACACCAATAAAGGATTGTATATGGATAGCTGTAAATCTATGCAGAGAGAGCCAAAAATTTGAGCTAATAAGTGGAAATAAAACTGGCATAATTTGGAATGTCAAGATAGCAATTTCAGTGCACCATGTTGACACAAACAAAAGGAAACAATCTCCAAAAGAACCTACAATGCTTGCACATCTTTTTCAAGTCTCCAGAGTCATTAAATAGTCACCTTGATATTCCTTCTTAGATTCTAGAGGTGTGGTGATTTTTTGAGTTTCCTTACTAAGAACAACCTTCAGCTTTAGTTAAAAACAACTCCCACCAGTCCCCTGCTTTTAAGGAAGCAGAAATTCAAATGGAAGGCCTTCTACTGATGATTTAATATGCCTGCACAAAGCCAGCCAGCCTTAATGCTGTTAAAGAACAAGCTAATGTATCTGTTTAAGCCATTATGGCTTCTCCTCACCTGCCCTTTTCTTTTCCTTGAAGTTGAATCTTCAGAAAATATAGGTTGTAAACCTCTCATTGTCCAGGGAAACCACCCAAATGAATTTTGCATATTAAATAACAGAAATGTTACTCCTTTCTGCAAAATCAGAAATCAATTTTCCTTTTCACTCAGAGATAGACTGATAGCCATGGTTTTCAGCAAACAGATGAAGTGAATGTGAACACCTGGGACATATTGTACTTACAGGCTCTGACAGTGGTCAGTCCAGGGACACGATCAGGCTGCTTTGTCCTCAGCTCCCGAAGTAAATGGTTTACAGCCTCCCACTCAGACCTCAGCTCTTTTAACTTCCTCTGTAATAGAAAAGCATACTTTACTGCTCTTACCAACACTTCTAATATAACTTAACTCATTCAGTTATTCACTTTGTGAGTATATTCTTTTTAAAGACACATAAAAAGTGATATCTAAATGAACATTTTACATTCATTATAAAATTTTAAGAGAAGGTGTTAGAAAATGACTAAGTAATTGTTTTAAGGTGTGTGCTATGCAAAGATGAGTATCTGAGTTTGGTTACTTTGGCTATATTTTAAATTAAAAAAAAGAAAGAAAAAAGGAAAAGCTTGGACATGTGATTCTGGATGCTCTGTGAAGAGTTAAGTATATCCCCTAAGCTACTTGGCCAGTCATTCTGGCCAACTCATAAGCTCATTGAAACATCCTTTCTCCCAAAACCCATTCGGAAAGTGACAAAGAAGACACCCAATACTGGCCTTGGCTTCCACGTGTACACATACGAATGTCACATATGAATGTCACATATGAATGTGAGCATCCTCATGTGAGTAAGTGCACACACATAAACACAAGCAAATATAAATGGACCATAATTCTAAATACTATGAAATTAAGATTTTGAAAATTTTATATTCCTGTCTTGTGAGAATGGAATTAAAATCTCAAACATGCTGTTTAGTTGTAAGATATTGAGCAAGCCTAAATTGATACTTTCTACTCATCTATTTCCTGAAAAGTGATTCGGCTCATATTTGAGCATTCATTATACTTTCTGTTTCAATTGATTATTTTGAATAGCAAATGAATTTGAGTGATATGCTCAAATTATTTTAAGCAGGTATGCTGGAGAGGCATTAGAAGAGTATAAGAGATTTTGGTTAAACAGAGACAGTTGATAGACCATTAGCAATTATTCATAGTGTATAACCAGTGATAAAAGTAACTGTCAAAATTCATTTGAAAGATTATTTTAAAAGTAAAAAATAAGTGTACTATTCTCACAAAAAATAGTTAAAACTGAAAACATCAGCTTTTCAAATATATTGTATACAGGTACAGATGTTTGGGATAGCTTTGAGAACATGGAAAATAATCTTGTTTGTAACTGACAGCTACCTATGACATGATAATTCCAGTTGAACAGACAGACGGACAAACAGGCAAACAAACAAACACAGAGAAAACAAGCTAAGTAGAGAAAAGGCCACCCCCTAAACAGATTTAAAACAATACACAGAGAGAAAAGGCCTCTCTGCCAACACAGAAACGTGTATACTATGGCTTCTTGAACAATAATACCATTTAGCCCTACTTAATCCTTCTCAAATTCTTCATTAACTTTCATAATCAATTTGACTGCTTCTTGACAGTATGTAATTTCAACATGCTTCCACTTTGCTCATCCTTCTTAAGATTAAACGTGTTTTGATAAAGATGGCATATAATCTTTTTGAATTGTTTTCTCCTCTTCTGATAAGCTAAAGTGTTCTAATTTTTACTTCTGGTGTGTTACCTATAGTCTTCAGTTGGAAGGATTTTCTGTTTGCATGTTCAGGTGGTGGAACTTAGCCTACTTTCTTATTAAGTAAGTGTTCAACCACTGAGCAATGTTTTCACCTGTGTGTTACAGTATAATCTTTTTTGTACACCATTGATGTGTCTGTTTTAACTCATCTGCCTCTGATTGGTTTAGTTAGGCAAGCGAGGATAGGGAGGGCTTACAGGTAGAAAGAGAAATGTGGGGGAAGAATCTGAGAAATAGAGAATTGCCAGTTAAATGCAAAGGAGGTTGAATGTACAGTATGGAGGAAAGGTTACAATCCATGTGGCTGAATGTAGATTAATATAATGAAGTTAATTTAACTTGTAAGAGATTATTGGGAACAAGCCTAAGCTAAAGCCAAGAGTTTGTACTTAATAATAGTCTCTGTGTCCAATGCCCAAATATAGTTGGGTAATATGGAGGCTTGCACACTGTTGGACAGTGGTCTAGATGGCAATGCCTGTCAGAGCAAGGCCCAAACAACTTTCTAGAGATGGGGCAGTTAATGCAGCTGCTGGCATGTGCCTGCAGGCAGAAGGCTAGTCTCTCACAGAGCCAAGGGAAATAGAGCCAGCTGACAATGCCATGTGCTAAGCAGAGCCACAACAGGTGTCTGCAGGTGGACAGACATGCTTCTCAACCTATTACTGAGCCAAAGCATGTAGAAAGCCAGATACAGACTGAAAACAATAATATTTAAATAGATACCATATGCTTAAAAATGCGACTAGATGCTGAAGAAAGAAAAGAAAATGGATATAGACAGTCATAGAAAAATAGCTTAAATGTAATAAAGTGAAGATTTTAGAGAGAAAGTAAAATAAAATAGAAAAAAAAGCCACATAAGGATAGGAAATACCATAACACAAGGCATCTAGATCCTATATAGTGTTTTACTAACTTTAAATTTTAAAATGCTAATGAGCAAAATCAATAGCTGCTGATTGACATTGAATTGTGGGAAAAAGCTACATTAAATCAGCCTATATATTTTAAGAATGTCTTAACTTCAGAAGAAATTCAAGAAATTTATTGCATTTGAGAGTGTTCATATGCCTTTGTTTCTAAAGGAAATGAAAATCTATGGATTCCTTTGAAATTAATAAAGATCACATTTGACCAAGAGAGACTTCCTGAAAATCTTATTTGCAGATATCAATGAATAAACCAAGAAAAATTACAAGACAGGTGACATATATGATGATCCCTTGACATGGGAACAACTCTGAGACTGGATGAGACATGATATATCATCTTGTCTACAGAGTCCTTGTAACATATTATTATGTGTCATTCTTTCATATGGCAAGGATAGGGTTTTTATTACAGTTTGATTACATAGTCCAAACAGATATACAAAGTTGATGGATCACTTTTACCTGATCAAACACAGAAAAAAAATCATCTGTAGCTAATTTGTGCACAGTTCACAATGCATAGTGTTTTACCTTTAAAATGTGTGTTTTCAGAAAAAAAGGACAAGACATCAATGAAGACAAGTAGCCTAGGTGATACAACTTTTCAGGATGACTCTGTTGTAGTTTCCATAAAAATCTGCATCTAGAACAACTTCAAAGCTGTTAACTGAGATGAACCATCCTCATAGACTACTCCAGCCAGAACTTCAGTTAAGCCCTGCACTTTCCCATGCTAGCTTTCCCAGGACTTGACCATTATTCCAAATTTCTCAGGATCCCAAGGATGGCATCACCCCAAGACAACAGGAAATAATTTATGAACACTATGTCCACATTCCCAAGGGGTAGGATACATGGTTTTGGTCATTTTGTGTATTATGGATATCCATCATCACTTAGAGGGATTAGTTGTTATTGGTTGTGGTCAGGGAGGAAACTAAACAAACGTTGGATTAAGGGTTTGTTTCTTTTTCCTTTCTCTATCCCTTTTCCTCTCTTATCTAATGAAAAAACAGAGCATATAAGAATGAAAGGATAAATGAGTAGATAATCAGATATACTTTTAAACAAACAAACAAAAATATAAACCTAACTGTTGGTCTCAAATATTATACATTGTTATGGATTTTTGTATATTGATTCAGACTGAAGTTTACTTTTGTTATAACATTCTGTAATATATGTTTGTGCTCTTATTTAAGGTATCATACCTATGCAGCTTACTGATGATGTAATAGAAAGTTCTAGTCCTTGCAAGCTAGTATTATAAACTATTTAGGATAATTAAGAAATGTATGTTAGTAGTTAGTCATCTATAGCAATAAAACATGTAGTCATGTTAGGTATATTTTCAAGGTACAAACAAGATTATATTTAAGATAGATTGATATGTGATCATCAAGCATTCAGAGATCTAAAGAATATGACATTTAAAATGTTTTAATATTATAAGGTTTTTCATGACAGTGAGATATGTCTATTCCTGTCAGCACTGTCATCAGTGAAGACGACAGGAATCAAAGAAACTCTATGTGAAATTTGCTTTCAATATGACAAAACTAGCCATTTGAGCAAGAAACTGCACTTGTTTTGACTGTTGAGAGTATGCTGTCCAAATTGGACAAAAACAACACAAACCAAGTCAACTGCCAAATTTGTCAAAACAAGATAGACCAGTCCTTCAAAATTTCTGCTTTATATAAAAAAAAAAGTCTATCAGATTATTTTAGGCCTGTAGCTCAAAGACTGATGCCTCACAATTGCAAAGGAACCTTTGGTTACTGTCCAGGCAAGCATTTGTCTCTGCCATTTCTTAAGTTTGGGAAGTTATTTCTTCTTCATTTCCTGTTTATTTCGGTACTACTTTATACTTCTCAGATATGTGATGGTGTTGAAAAATTATAGTTTTACAGATTTTCTTGTTACCAAATTCAGAAAAGAAACTTAAAAAAGTGATACAAAGTTTATAAAAGTTGAGAAACACAAAACCTTAAGTTGTTTATCAAATGTTTTAAAGCCTGAAATAATATTTTTAGCTTGGTAATACAAGTCATAATAGAAAACTATATAGGCATAAAACTTTAGATTCATCAGGATAGGATAGATAACTGAATATTTTCTCTAAAGTTGCCAAATACCAATGAACTTAACATAATTGTTGTTATTGTATATAGTTTTACTGTGTTAGAGTTAAAACATTTCCTTTTTATTTGGACAAAAAGGAGAAAATGTTGTGGGATGATGTTTTTCGATACTGTGAAGATGTATTTGTCTTAAATCATCAGCCTAAAGCATCTTCTGATTTTTTTAATAAAGTGCTGAATAGTCAATAGAAAGGCAGGAAAGGAAGTCGAGGCAAGAATCAGAGTCAGATAGGCACCAGTGAGATGCAGGGGAAATAGGATGTATGGTATGGCAGAACTTAAATTAATATAAATGGTTTAATTTGAGTTTTAAGAGCTAGTTGAAAACAAGCTTAAGTTAAGACCCAGCTTTTATAGTTAATAAGACTCTATATCATTAATTGGGAACAGCCAGTCCAAAGGCAGTTGAACTAAACTCAGTGGCTTTAACAGAATCATATGGGTATTCCAAGTGTACCATATTGTAAAAACATAAAAAACTTACAAAATAATATGAACTATATGATTATATAATTTTGATATAAAGTATCTTATTTGGGGAGCCTTTATGTCTCTCCTGCAAGTTCACAAATCATAATGCGGAAACATAATATTACATTGGAAAGCTTGTTTGGTAGCTTAGGCTTGTTACTACTAACTATTATAACACATTTCTATTAATTTACCTTTTCCCTTATGAATTTATTACCTTAACTTCTATATTGCCCATGTTGTTTTCCTGATTCCTCCCTTTCTGGCTGGTGATTCTGTCTTCTTCTCAGGGTTCTCTTTGCCCTAGAAATCCTGCCTACCTGTGGGCTGTTTAACTTTTTATTAAACTAATATGAGGGACACTTATTCACAGTGTACAAAAATATTATTTACCAATATTTCCTCTTTTTTATCTAAAAAGGAAAGGTTTTAACTCTAACATAGTAAAACCATATAAAATAAGAAAAATTATCAGGTAAGAATTACATTTACAATGTCCAATCCATTTGTATTTGACATATTTGGGGAAAATACTCCATTATTTATTCTATCTTGATGAGTCCAAATCTCTGTACCTAATTACATTCCACCATAACCTTGGAAAACCAAGAAGGTTATACTATTACCTGACTAAACAGGAAGTGCAGGTAAGTTAACTTCCAAACCTAACTGAACAGTCACCCAAGGTTCACCTGCAACATTGGGAAGTCCATCTTTTTCCTACATGCTTAGAATATCTGACAGAATTTTTTAATGAAGCTGGAGTTCTGAAGGACTGTCCTACCTAGTCTTGGCAAAGTTTAGCAATCCCTTTCCAGTATGTTCTGTATAATACTACACAGTCTTCCCTATGAAGCAGCAATTTTAAAGGATAGTCTCACATTATCTTGGCAAAGTTCAATAGTCTTTTCTCTTTGTGTTCTGCCTGTCCAGTTTGTATATCATCAGTCAAAAAAAAAAAAAAAAAAAAAAAAAAAAAGAACAGTTCCCTGCTTTAAAGACTAATTTTGTCACTGGAAAGCAAACTCCTTATGGAGTTTCTTTGTTACCTATCATCTTCTCTGAAAGAAATTGGTGCTTCCAGAAGTTATGTTTCATTGTCATGAAAATCCCTATGTTAAGAAAATATTTTAAATGCCATATTCCATGGGTCTTTGAAATGTTTGAAGATCATCTATCTATCTAAAATATATCTTTGTTTGACTTTGAAAACATACATAATAAGACTGCAAGTTAATTATAGGAGACTATTAACTTGGATTTCTTTATTATCCTAAACAGTTTGTCATAATAACTTTCAAGGACTGAGAAATTTAAATTATAATGTTAAAGGAGCTGCATAGGTAGAAAACCTTAAAAAGTAGAGATTTATGTACCTTATGCTTTAACAAAATAAATCTTCAATTTGTATCAATATACAAAAATACCATAGAGTAGAAACATATACAATATACAAAAAGAAACTTAAATTTGTATCTATATACAAAAATCTATACCAATGTAAAATATTTAAAACTAATAGTTGCTTTTTAATTTAAAAGGTATTTAAAAATCAATATTATATCCTATTATTTCTATAAACTCCCTTTTTCCTTTTCAAAACAAGGTCACAGACTCTAATCTGCTCTGTTCAGGTGTTTTTCCTGACCATGACCAATAACAACTTGTAGTACCCCCCAAACAATGTCAATAAACCAAAATTCACTGGGTGACCAAACCCCAACCATCCAACCTCTTGGAAATGTGAATGTTGTATTCTCTAGACTGCTTCCTCTTTACTGGGAATGGTGATATGTGTAAAGAACTCAGGAAAAATTAGAATAATGGTCATGTCCTGGCTAGGAGAATCTTTTAGGCTGGACCATCTTAGTCAGTAACTTTGAAGCTTTCTTGATACAGAACTCTGAGGAAAAAGAATCAGAGGCATCTTGAGAGGCTTAAGCACCTGCACCACCCATTTTCATTGATGTCTGGTCTGCTTCCTCTGAAAACACATAAACGTTCTAAGGTATCATACATGTCTGTGTTAATACAAATATAGACTGTGTGTTATACAGAAGCCAGTTTTTGTTTTATATTTAAGCAGGTGAAATATACGTAACCCATCTTTCAGTTTTCTGGATTTATTATTTTAAGTCTGTAGCTATGTCATGGTTCACATAAGGAGGTGTGGCTCTATTTAGAGTACTTGTCTAACATGTATAGTGCCTTGAGTGTTCCATACCTAGTATTGTAAAACAAAACAAAAAAAAATGTTGTGAGTCAACCATTTCTCTGTATCTGATACCTCCTAATCAATCATCACCATTATACCTATTAACCTGATATTCTGCTTTATCTACAAATCAGGGGACTGTAGACATGTTTTTACTCAAGTTACACCTATTCCAAATAAGCCAAATATACAGGAAATGGGAAAGCAAGAAAAGTGAGAATAAAAATGTAATATTCACTTACAAGATGGCTTTAAGAAAAGTGTGGGGTGGAGACAATTTGTATAGCATTTTTTTTCTTTTGTGTCAATCCTCTATTTATTTTGCAAAGGAAACTGGATAGAGGCCAGTTCTTACCTCAAAGTAAACTTGGGATTGAGTGTATAGATTGAAGTGAGATTAGGTTAAGTATCACTGCTTTGATTATTGTATATATGAAAAGCAGATTTGTTGGAAGGATTTTTTCTATGTATTATATAAAAAGAGAAAGTAAAGCAATAATAAATGCACATTTCTGAATTATATGAAAGGATGTTAAACCTCAACTCATTGCCAAAACCATATGGCATTAAGTTTTTGTGGATCCATCAAGAATAGATAGAATGGACTTAGTCTGTTACAGACACATTGGTCCTCTTACAGAAAATCACTAAGAGAATCAAGAATATTAATCATGCAGGGGTGTCTCCTCAATGGAGGAGACAGAAATCAAATGCCTGCATTCCATCCAGAAGGCTGAGAGTGGAGTTTGTTAACTACATGGACACATTTTTTTTTTCTATAGAGGTGGCCTTACCATAATTATTCAGAATAATTGTCCCAGACTCTTCCCTCCCTAGACCATTACCCATCCTTAGCAGAGATGCCACATGCACTTTATTGACAGCTGACCACTGTGTTATGGGTATTGGTCAGAGACCATACTAGATTCTAGGCCTTATAGCTATATAATCCACTGTCATGGTCACATGCACTATGTAAAAGAATCTCTACATAGTCACACATTAAGCTTATTGTATACCTAAAATTGAACTGATTGTTGCCTGGAAAACTTTTCCTGAACTGTACTAGTGTTTTAAATTTGTCATCCAAGAGCTACCTGATATTAGATTTCACATATTCTGATTCAGGTTGATGAAGTCAATCTGCACTGGGTTTTCATTTGTATCTCTTTGTGTGGTTTCACTTCCCTATATGTCACCTGCAGGAACTCCCACATTTATCTACTAGGTCCACTTGTTTATTTCATGGATCACTGGAATGAGGGTCTCTGTGGTGATCACACTGGTGATTTTACCACTTTGATAACTAAGCTGTATGCCTTTTTGAAATTGCTGCTCTCAGTACTACCTCTAAGTGTGTGGACTAAGCCCCTAAAATACTTATTTTATTTTTAAAGGATCATATAAAACCTTAAAATGTATGTAAATTATTTTCCTTTACTTCTGGATTAGATATAAGTTTATCATCGAATAAATGAACTTTAACATTCTCAGAGAAATCTGTGCTTATTTGCAATTGGTGTTTTGTCATTATGTTCAAAACCCAATTTTAAATTTATCTAATGAAAACTCCTATGTAATCTGTGAGGAAAACAAGCAATTCTGGAGGACTAAACCTTGGCTCAAATACAATGAAACTAAGCAATAAGCTTACAGAGTGTAGAATCTGGCAATGCTATTTGCAAGGACAAACTGTTTCTGTATAATGAGTTTATTGAACCACACAGTTTTAGGATGGTTTTAAAAGTGAGAGTAAAGCTCCCTAAATCTCACCCTGCAACATTAGCTGAGAAACCAAAACTGATCAATAAATAGCCACCATTTACAGGATCCCAGGAACGTTTATCACAGTGGAAACAATTACAAGTTTGGTCAAACACATAGAATATGTTAAACTCTACCTAATGTCTGTATATCAGTTATTACTGACTTCTCATTTGCAAATGCAAACCATTGACCAGGTGTTTCTTTGAAACTGACCTAGCTTTCTATTTCTCTTCTCATGTAAGATTCTGTGATTAAATGTACCCTGGACTTTAAAATTACACACAGCAGAAAGGCAGTAGAAAGCTTTCACTCAGGTCAGCTTTTAACTTAAAGATGAAATTACATGACATGTCACTAAAAGTTCCTGACCTTAAAAAGTACTAAAACCTGGATGTATGTTTTCCTTTCTTTCTTTCTTTCTTTCTTTCTTTCTTTCTTTCTTTCTTTCTTTCTTTCTTCCTTCCTTCCTGCCTTCCTTTCTTTCTTTCTTTCGCTTGTTCTTTCTTTCTTTCATTCTTTCTTTCTTTCTTAAAGAGAAACAGAGCAGGGAAAGATCATAGATAATATTGTGATTCTTTATAGCTGTTGAAGATGTTGTGATACAATGGCTTGCTTTAAATTACACCAAACAGTATGAAGAGTATCAAGGCTGGCAAGCAAAGCAATAAAGCCCCAAAGAATTTAATCTACCTTGAAGGTGGTACTACTTTATGTATTGATGGTACCACACTGGGGCAGAAATAAATCCTTCAATACAATGACTTTTTAATAGGCTTAAGATCACAATATATAAATAGGATATGTTGATCAAAAAGACAGCTTTGCCTCTGCAATTGTACTATGGCTAATATTTCCTTACAAGTTATTTCAATGACTATACATAGATATTTTTGATGGCAAGTGTACAACAGGGGACATATAACCCATTATGAGGTAATACATATTGCTAGAGGTTGCTTCATTACCTTCACTGGCTGAGTGCTTGGTTTTTCCTTATACAAATGCTGCCCTTTAGACAAAAGCCTTTCCACATCCAGTTGTTTAGCTTGAACTGTTCCTTCAATTTCCTGGGGGAAAGAATGCATACAGTGCAGATTAACTTCACAGTTAGTAATAAAATTACTAAATTTAAATATACCCTTGGAGACTCCACATGTATTGAAGATCAATTTCTACACAGAACACAGCAACATTAAACTGATCCAAAATCTTGAATTCTATTATGGTAAAATAGTGGACAAACACAGACTATATATATATATATATATATATATATATATATATATATATATATATATATGTATATATTAAAAAACAAAATGCAATAATGAGAAGTATACTTTATCACTATAATTAATACATATAAACACCCAGTTTAAAATCAATAATCCTCATGATGTTAATGTTAATTCTACCTTACAGACTCCTTATTTTATATGTTTTTGTTTTGAACTTTAGATCCAAATTCTCTTTCATGCTCTCTCAACACACACACACACACACACACACACACACACACACACACACACACGCACGCACAATCTCTTTCTACTCATGAGTGTATATGTGAGAGAAACCAAATAACTATTTTCATGTCACTGTTGAAGTTTCTTTCCAAAGAAACTTTCCAAAGCTTATCACCTTTTAAACAGTCAAATTAAAGATATCTTTTGAAGAGTAATTACATCATTTTTGTATCATTTATTTTTCCATTGCCTATGAGAAACTGAAGCCTGGCAGAGGAAAACAAACACTCTTTTAGGTTTATGAATATAAAGTGTTTTGTTACTGACTTCTATCTAGCTCTTGAAGAAACAACAAAATAAGGGAACTGAATAATTGAAACTGAAGGAAGTGAGGTTAAACATTACAGAAGATTTTTTGTTGGAACATTTGTTGAACACTGGGGTGGTTTATCAATTATTCAATGTCTTGTGTCAGTCACCGCCTAGGCAACCTTCCTCAGAGCTGCTTTTGATAAATGGGCATTCCTGTCTCCCCTCTTCTATCCTGGTATCTCCTGGCACTGGTGTGTGTACATGTCTTGCATCTTCAGATTGCTCTGTACACTGTTCCCACATGTTTCTCTCAGTTCACAAGGGTAGAGCCTGTAAACTCAAATTACTATAATCTGATCATACACAGCAGGGTATGGTGAAACATACAAGTGCTCAACACCTGATTTTTGAGAGAGATTGTTTGCCTAGTTATTATTAGAATAACTACAAGTATATAACAAGTACTTTGGTCAAATATGTCCTTATCATAAAGAGTATTTGTTGTATATTAATAAAACTGCCAGAAAGGTATTGTGCTTGCAAGTAATTTTTTGATAGTAACTCTTTGATAGAAGTAGAATAGTTCCTATCTCAGATCAGGAACAAGAAATATCTATTTACAGGCACTCCAACAACTACCCATTCTCCCTGGATTCAACTTACAAAACATTTTGGTGTAGTGAATAGCTATACTTTGTAAAAAAAAATGGGAAAATTAATTATTCAAAAAAGAGCATATTCCTATCAAGATCAAATTACTTTAAAAGTAGAATAATGCAACCACATTTTTCATTTGCACATGAATTATTCGTGTGTGCTATGCATTACCAATACAATTCTATGTACTGTGAAAGAATGTTTTTGGAAAGAAGCTATGTCTGGAAGCATGGATTAATTGATTAGAACTGCAATTATGTTAATAGGTTCCAATGTTGCAGGTTAAGAGCCTAATTACCTTATGTTGTGCTAGTTTCAGCCACCTGAATATTTCGTCCTTGTCCACCTCTGTGTCATAACTAACATCCTGTTATTAATAGATAAAATGAATAAAAACTTTTTAAGATGTATTAAATTAGCAGAATACTAGCTTCACCCACCCCAAAGCTAAGACTGACAAGATAGCACTTGAAGCTTATAGGGGAGATTACTGTATCTTGTTGTAACCTGCTTACTAGATGTACCTGTTACAGTATTTTACTCTTGACTTGATTTCTGGCTTTCTTTGCTTTATACTATAATACTTCACAAAACTGCTTCTATGTGGGAAAATGGATCCAGGAATAACCTGCCTATTTCTATGTTCCCCAGGCCATGGTCACTCACATTTGGCTACAGAGAAAACATTTCTTATTCCCTTTGAAGTGAGATCCATGGCTTTTGAATCAACAGTAGCCTACCTAAATTACATGCACATTTCACTTTTAAAATGAATTATTTTGAACCAGAGTCAGTGGCATTTATTACACTTGACATAGTAAAAGTAGCTCTTAATGCTGGATTGTCATTTTAATGGAGCACTAAACTTGAAGTGAATGGAGGACTATAAATTTCATTAAAACCCAAACCTGCCCTGTTTTAGATAAAGAAGACATTCTTCCTTTCCAACACTCTCATTTATTTTTTTCTTTACACACTGAGCAAAGTATAACAAGATAACTACAGATTTCTTCCACTGAAATGTATACCCCAAGATAAATATAAAAGCTGACAATTGATACATTTAACAAAATTTTCATTCCATGATATTTACATGGCTTTGTAATGGATACCAACTTTCTCATGTTATATCTATCAATAATAATTATTTTAATAAAGCATTATTCTTGTAATATAATCTGTGTAAATTGGGTCTGTGAGCTTCCACTTAGGATACAAGAGGGGTTCTGGGGCCCTTCCTAGGGAGCTTTGAACAACTAGTGGTTGGTAGGTGAGGGTGAATAATACTCTCCCATGCTATTGGAAGGTTGCTCATGCTCCAGTAGATTGTTCCACAATGTTCCCATGCAGGAGGTACTAGTCATATTTAGTGGAACAAAATACACACATACATACATGCACGCACACACACACACATACATATACAGAGAGAGACAGAGTCAAACAGACACTGAGAGAGAGGACTAAGTGAGAAGGATATTTGTTAGAAGAGGTGTTGGGTAGCTAGCAGTGGGAGAGTAGAAAAGTGGGGTGTGTCAGAACATGATCCAAGAATGGAGTCACATGAAGGGACTTCTGAGTGCTTGTGGGAACACTCCAAAAAAAAAAAAAAAACAACAAAACAAAACAAAACAAAAAAAACAAAAAAAAAAAAAAAAAAACAAGAGCCTTATGACGCCAGTTTCTTCAAAAATATGGGATTGCTCTTCAAATGTGAATGTGCTTTCCTGTCCCTTCCAAGTGTAGCAAATGGAAGTGAGTTTACTTAAATTATACATTCCAATTGGCTTTTGTTATGTATTTATATGCCTCTATTGAGAAAAATGTTTTTTTTTGCCACATGTGGCTTGTCCTTGTGATTATATACAGATTGAGCTCATGAGAACTTTACTCAGGTGATCTTTCTTAGCCTTCAGTGTGTAGAATGTCTGGTGTTCTGTATGAAGTTGGATATTGCCTGAAACTTTAGTCTGTCTCATTCTTTCGCTCCATTTTGCCAGGTTCCACTGCCCTTAGAATGGTAAATAAATGGTGTCATGACTCAGGCCCTGAAAATCAACTAGAAAATATGAGAAAAGGGACGCTTACAGAAGGAGGTGAGTGAGAATAATGAAATAGAAACTATGGAAGGCTTTGCCTTATGTTGAGCTTGTATATCACTTTTTAAAATAAGAAGGAGCACAAGTATCAAACTCTCAAATATTAGATTGCTTGCAAGCTATTTAAGATGGCAATCCCTGGTATACAGAAGAAAGAAATTTTGATAAAGAAGTATGGGATAGTCTGAAAGAATATTAAAAAGAATATAAATAATGTGAAAACTTCAATTTGGGGTCACATGGGCATTTTTTTTTTGTTTTGTTATCTAAATATTTAAGGAAGATAAGGAGGATACTAATCACTGAAAAGAGATAGTTAATACCTTGAATGAATATAAACTGGATAATCAAACATTAAAATTGGTAAAAGAAAAAAATGAGAAGGTTTACCAGTGTTTTTCATTTTTGCATCCAACCAGCTCCCAAATCATTACTAGGAGACTTGATCTTAGCTATAAATATTTTTCCCTTATCATAGCTCTTATTTTACTTTTATATTTAAATTAGAATTAATCCCACTTCCTGGACCCTCCCGTCTTCCCCTCTTCCCCTGTTCCTCCCACCACCTACCACCTGCATCCCCTTTCTGCTCCCCAGGGAGGGTGAGGCCTTCAATGGGGAGTCTTCAAAGTCTGTCATATCATTTGGAGCAGTGCCTAAATCCTCCCCCATGTGTCTAGGCTGAGGGAGCATCTCTCTATGTGGAATCGGTTCCCAAAGTCCATTCATACAATAGGGATAAATAACGGTTTACTACCAGAAGCCCCATAGACTGCTCAGTCCTCCCAACTAACACCACATTCAGGGAATCTGGGTTGGTCCTATGCAGATTTTTCAGCTATCAGACTGGAGTCCATGACCTGCCCCTTGTGACTATAGCTCTTATTTTATTCTGTTTCTCTTCACCAGTATTTTGCCTCAGGGATTTTTACCTTTCCTTTCTGTATGTCCTACTTTTCCTTCTTTTCCTATATCTGTCTGGCTGGGGGCTCCCAGCTTGCCTGGCTGACCCCAGGCATTTCCCCCTATCCCTCATTCTCTTGTCCTCCTTTTCTTCATTCTTGTTCTCTCAAGCTTATATTTCTACTCCTATTTATTCTTTCTGCACACTAGCCCTCTTTTCTCTGCCTAGCTATTAGACATTCAGCTATTTATTAGACCAATGAGGTGCTCTAAGCAGGCAATATGAAACAAATGCAATGCATCCTTATATAATTAAACAAATGAAGCAAAACAAATGTAACATACCTTTACACAGTTAAAATAATATTCTTGAGTATAAACAAATAAAACTCATCTTTATATATTTAAAGTAATTTCCAGAACAAGAAGGTTTTGCCCATTCAGGAAAAATAAAAAGTGAAAACTTCAACACCAATATTTTTGCTGGTGAACAGATGACTCCCTTTTAAATACATATCCTTCATTTCCTGAAGATGATCCTGAAGCATGGAGTATGGAATTTGAGTTTCATTCTAATCTTGAATCCATGTCACCTCCTGATGAGGACTTAGGAGAGCCTATGAAAAAGCTAACCTCTTAACCTAGGCAAGTTAGGGCAAGACAGGGAAAAGGAATTCATTTAGCATTCCCACCAGCTTCATGAGGTGTACTTGGTATTTTCAGTGTATACACCAATCTATTTAAAACTCTATAGTGAAAGATGGTGTTGGGTGGTCCTTCCATATATCAGAAGATGCAAAAAAAAAAAAAAAAAAAAAAAGAAAAGAAATACAGCTATTTGGCTATTTGAATCTAGAGTAAAAGAGGCATTTGTGTATCCTTTAAACTTACTTATTTTCCACACTAAGTAGTCTCCTACAGGTATGATAGCACAAGAAGATAAACCTATGGAATGGATTTCTTTATGCCGAAGGTGTTCCCAAATACCAACTTCCTACCTTAATCTTTCTCCTCAATTAGTTTAATCAGTGGAGTACCTGATGTCAAATTTATGTGGATTTTGATCCTTGCTATATCATATTACCCTTAACTAAAAATCAATTTTAAGGGTGTTACAGAACTCTATGGATATTTGATTCAATTCAACATGAATGACAGAGAGAGTAGAACAGTGGACCGTGTCTCCTGTAAGATGAGACCACGTGGAAATACTTAGATTAACAGAAATGGGTTAATATTTAAGACGGATCTACATGATAAGAAACTGGTAATTGTCCAACAGAATTATATCAAATACAGGATCTCTGTGTGTTATTTTGGGCTGGCGTGGCTCTGGGACCATGAGGGGGATTCAGGTGTGGGGAGAACTACTGGTAACAAAATAGAGATGCAACATGGCAAATAAGAACTTCCACTTAAAAACGTGGCTAATAAGAACTTCCACTTAAAACTTAACAAAATCGTAAGAAAGGGTTTTAGAAACAAAAGAACAAAGACAAGCAAGGCTTCTTGGTAGCATAATTTTTCTTATGTGGGTTCTGTTTTGCTAGAGACAAACAGAGACTTGCGCGGCTCCTTTAAGAGAGGCTTCATGGCCCAGCATAAGCAGCAAAAACCCGCAAGACTTTTAAGGAGCTCTGCTAAAAACTTAATGGTGTGTACAGTAGCTGGCAATAGCAGTGGCCACATCTCCAAGCAGGTAGCATGCTGTTGTATGGTAAAATAAAGCAAGGCAATGAGCACAGCTCTCAGTGCTGGTGGTACACTTACCCCTGCCATCTTGGATATACCATGGCTAAAACAGCTGTGGCTTTCATTTTATCAATGTTGTTTACCAGATAAAAGACTTGTGGCCACAAAAAAATAAAGATTTACAGTAAAGACAGATTCAGATTAAGAAAACCTCTAAAGGATTACAGTGTGTTTTAAAATATATGTAGGTTTGGGAGAGAAAAAGAAACAGGATAAAATGATTTAAGAAAGAATAATAAAAAGAAAGAGAGTAGCTGGGTATGGTATCACACAGCTTTAATTCCAGCATTTAGAAGGCAGAGGCAAGCAGATCTCTGTGATTGAATGTAAACCTGGTATATGGAATAAATTCCAGGCCAGCAAAAGTTATACAGAGAAACCCTGTCTCCGAAAAAGAGAAAAAACTAGAAGTAGAAAAAATATAGTACTAAAAAAGCCATCTAACGATGAAAATCACAAAAAGAGTCTGGATACTATATGCTATTATATTGTCTGTAAAATGTATGACTATTGAGGAAATAGCAACAACTGTTCAAACAAATGCTGCTGGATTAATCCAATTTATATATTTTAAAAATGCATAGACTTCCAAATTTAAGGTCAAGGACAGGTTACTGGGTAAAAAGGATTTCTATTTTTGTTTCCACAGAAAATAAAAAGCTATGCATTCCTTCCAGACTAACATGGTTTGATCAAGCAAGACCCCCTTAAGCCAGGATTTCTATGTCTTTTTAGGATTCCCATGAGAGTACCCCCTACCAGCAAGAAGCAGTTTGGAAAGAACATCACCCAACTTCCCAAATATTGTCTATAAATATTTGTTTTCATTTATAAGGGGTTGGTTATAAATGGTTAATGACCACAACCAATCTCTTTAAAGGTAAAAAGTGGATTATGGTATAGATATGACTACTTTGTTTCAGATGGATTTTCATTTATTGATACAATTTAAGGTCAATTTTTTGATGTGTATATGTATATTTCTCCTCTTGTTTAGTTACTGTGTTTATATAGCTCATTTATAAATGTAATGCATAATTCAATACAGATTATAGATAGTTACCTGATACTCAAAACTTAGAGTTAAGTTAGTTAGGTTTTTAAGATGTATTTGAGATGTATTTAAGATGGATAGATATTCTTCAAACCTTTCAAAGACCTACAAAATATGGTATTTAAAATGTTTTAGAGTATTTCTTAACAGTGAGACAAGACTTCTCCCTCCTGACAACATCACCTGCATCAGAAAGGAAGATGGACACAGAAGAAACACAGTATGGAATTTGCTTTCAATATGGCAAGTCTAGCCATTTGGGCAAGATACTGCTCTTGTGTGGACTGTTTACCTTTATGTTGTATAAACTGGACATGCAGGACCCACAAAAAAAGTGACTGCTGATACAAGATGGACATTGCTACAGGTTCCTGTTTCATGGAAGAGTCTGCCAGACAGTCTGTAGGACACAGAGAAAAACGACTAACAAACTGCCAATACAAGAAGACAGTTTAAAGTTTCCTGCTTTGCTGAGGAGTCTGAAAGATGCACTATAGCCTATAGGCTGAAGATGGAACATTAGACACGAACTTTGGATTGTTTACCAGGCAGTGAGTTGTCTGTCATTTCTAGAGTAGACCCTTCTGTAGTCTTTGATGGAGTTGAAGACAGATAGTTATGGTTATAGTTTTCCTTAGTTAAGATTAAAGATAAGTTAATATAGGACTTTAGACTCACAAAGATAGATGACAAAATATTTTCTATAAACATTGTTAACTGTGGTTCTTATTTGATAACTGTTTTGTTATATATTTTACTATGTTAAGGATAAAACACTTCTTTTTATTTTAGACAGAAAAAAATGAGGTGATAAGAGATGTCATTCTGTAAATATGCTTCTCTTATTTATTAAGGAATAAAGCACTGTTGACCAATAGGAAAGCAAGATAAGCAGGACTAGGAGACGAGGAAGATGCCGGAAGTAGTAGGGAGGAGTTTCAAAATGTAGGACCAACAGGATAGAAGTATGGGCCCTCTTTCCAGTAAGCCAAATCAAGTGGAAACTTGAATTAATAGGTTAATATTTAAGATAGAGCTAGCCAATAAGAAATGCTAGGAACAGACCAACAGCATTATATCTAAAAAAAAAAAAAAAAAAAAAAAAAAAAAAAAGGACTCTATGGATTTTCAAATGCCATTTGCAGATTACTATGTGGAAGAATCAGAAACATTATCATTATCCAACTTGCATGCTAGCTATGAGACTTTTTTCATATTAATTGAATTTGTGATTACAAAAATCATTCACCCTTATCCTATTGCACAGTCACATACTTATTTTATTGTAGGCTTACTCAAGGGTATAGGAAAGATTTGTAGTCTGGGTATTCATCAAGCTATTAATACTTTTCCTCAACACAACAGGAGTAACTGTCTGTTTTGATTCATTTTTTTACAGTTAATTCATTTACAGTTAACTCATAAACCCTTAAATATAATTTTAGATTCTGCTCATTTTGTAGGATTATTTCCAACAATAGAAACTGCTTGAATTTTGTCTTCACATTATGTTATGCTTCCATTAGTACAAGAACTAAAACATATGATTAAAACCCCCACACTCCCTTTGTTTATTACTCATACTTATGCTTAATCTTACCTCCCTGGTTTTATTGCAGAGAAAATAAGCAAGCTGATGTATTAACCTGCCCTATTTTTACTTGTCAGAAGAAAACTGGAAAGGGGTATACAACTGTCATTGCAGATGGATACACTCAAACATTAGAGATTACTCTTTGGCTCCTCTGTCCCAGAGTCATCAAGGACAACAGCAGAAGGAAAGAAGTCAGTGTAATTCACCAGAAATGTATCAAATCTCCAACTAAAGAGAGAAAGTCAATTCTGATCCCCTCGGGCCAAGTTAAACTCCTATGCAGTAAGGGAGAAGTTACTCTATGAAACACACAGAGACTTATGACACCAGAAACCTTCTTCTGGTGATGTTAGCTACATTGATCTTTTCATCTGAGGTGTCTCTGAGCATGTTTATCGGTTTTATGTTCCTCATCCTCCTTTGAGTCAACTTGTAGATTGGATGGATCCAGCTTCTGTTATCTTTTCTAATGGCATAGTGTTTATGACTAAACCATGGGACTATAATGGACTCATCCATTCACCTGAACAAGGGACATCATTTAATTTTCCCTTGGGATTTAAATTACTTCCTATTTTCTTAGGACACTATAACAGTTGTATTCATATTATGGGGCAATTTTGGGTGTATGTTCTATAAGATACAAGAACTTCTAATTCAAGCTATTTTCTCTATTTTTCCAATAAATATAATAATTTAACTGATTGTACTGGACATAGTTTGGGTATGTGCTATTGGTGACAGGGTATTATACACAATGCTTTATTTACCATTATTTAGGTGTAATCTGGTATACATTCATGCCTTCAGAAAATGATCATACATTATAAACTATCTTACCAAAATTGTTGGTTCTAGCCAAATGACTAACATCCTCTTCCTGCTTTGTATTCTTTCACTATAAGTGCAGAATTCAAAGGATCACAAAGCATAGGAGCAACTATTCATAAGAAGAAGAGATATTTAAGAGCTGGATACTGAATTTTGTATTACAAGGAATTGAACAAAATGCATATTTAAATCAGTGAAATTTTTATTGGCAAATGAACAGAAAGAGCAGCAAAGCTGAAATCAAGGGACCCCAATTACAGTGCTGAGATCTGAGCAGGTGCTTGTTAGATAGATTAAAAAGATGTGATGTAAATAAAATCCTTAGGTTTTGCAAGTAAAGTAAATGCAAGACCATAGTCCTTCTGTATCCATAGAATACTCTTTGTTCAGCAGATCAATCATCCACAGATTGAAAATATTTTTAAGACAACTGTTCTGAGCATACTGAGAAATTTGCCTTGTTCTCTTCTCTAAGCAACACAGTACAACTATTTACATGGCAGTTGCATCATATTGAAAACTGCAAAAAAGACTGAAATTATGTAGAAGTATGTGGTTAGGTTACATGCAATCACTATAGTAGTTTATAAAAGGAACATTCATATTCATGGATTTTAGGGTCTTGGAACCAATCTCTTCCATATGCCAAGGAATAATTGTACATTCACTTTTCAGGTCACCAAAGTAATTCCATATTTAGTTTTCTGGTGGATGGATATTTTAATTACACTGTTTCCTTCACATGTTTCTAATAAAATTTTGCCTGTTTTTTAACATTTCCTCTGCCATTGCTACTATTATCTCTTCACCTTTCCATGAAATAATAAAGAACTTAAATACTTAAATACTTGGAAAATGTAGTGGTTGCTTTGTAGAAAAATATTACAAGTCAAACATAGATCTAAGTTCTTTACAATTTTTCTCCTTGGTACATTTTTGGAGATATAGATATATTATTACATGTACTTCTCAGAAATTATATTTTAAAAGATCATTTGGAAGAAGTGTGGGCAAATTGCCTGCATGTATGTCTTTGTGCATCATGTGTTTATAGTGCCCAAAGAGGCAAGAAGGGAGCATAAGATCAGCTGGGATTTGGATTTTAAATAGTTACCTTCTAGGTTAAATCCCAGGGCACTGGGATTCAAACAAGGATTCACTGGAACAGTAGCCAACTGTGTCTTAACTGCTGAGATGTCTTTTCCATGCCAATGTAAACATGCTTATGTGGCTGCAAAATGCTCAAAGTGTTCTCTGTCGGTTTGTGATTTCCTGACCTCTGATATTTGAGACATAAACATGTATGAGTAAATCAGTTTTCTCTGAAATGATTTTCCATTTTCTTTTCATGATATAAGAGAAGGACATGTGTGCCATAGGTAAACTGAAAACAGTTAATTGTCGTGGTGAATTTTTATCAGTAGAAAGTGTTCAACTTCAAAGTGAATGAGAAGTCCACAAGATTTTGATAAAAACAATGAAAGCGTCATTTATAATAATAGGATATTTCTATACAAGTTTTCTTCTCCCTACTTAATTCCTGATGTTCTTTGTAATGCAAAACTATGCAACAAAAATTTAGATGATTGTGATGCAAGAGTTTTAGCTTCATTAAAGTATATGAAATTTGCTACAATTTCAGGAATAATATAAAAAGATAATTTGCATTAATCAGGTAATAGGAAAATAAACTTTTATTAATACTCCCTATAAGAATAGCCTCTAGCATAGTCTATTTTTACATAGTTTTCAGCAAATGACTTCCCTACTATTAGGTTTCTGATTAGACAAAATGGCAAATAAACCTTTGGAATGGCAATAGGAAGTCTGAAGAAAATAAGCAGAAGTTTATTTGTATATGAATTCATTTATTGAAACTTACTTATTGAGCTCTGTCATGTATTTATTTCTTCTAAGTAGCAATGTACATAAACACAAGCTGATTTTGTTTGTCTTTTCCTATAGAACATGGTATATTTATCCATTTTAAAACTATATTTTAACCAATCTTTCAGTGTTATGTGTTTACACTGAAGTAGAAATATGCTTTTATTAAGTATTTGTTTGATCATTTCACAAACACTTATTAAGATTTTGCAGTGTTACAATGTTAGTCTAGGAACTAGAAACACAAAGATATGAACATAAATACATATTCCATTATTTTCTAGTGTAATATATAACAAATCAGCACACTTACATATCGATCCCAGTTTCCCTCCCTCTCATGACTGCCCTCCCATTCCATTCACCACCCACTCAATAGGGAGGGTGATGACTTCCAGGAGGGATCATCGAAATCAGTCAAGTCATTTGGATTAGGGACTAGCCCCTCCCTCTTGCTTCTAGGTTAAAGGAGTATCCCTCCCAAAGTCCTTTTTTGCACGAAGGATACATCCTAGCTGTACTGTTAGAGGTCCCTTATACTGCCCAGGCCTTCTACCTGAGACCCATGTTCCAGGGGTCTGAGTTGGTCCCATGCTGGTTTCCCAGATATCAGTCTGGGTGCCTATTGGATACTCATTGTTCAGGTTAGCTGTCTCTGTGGGTTTCTGTAGCCTAGTCTTGTCCTCCCTTTCTGAATCTGGATTCCAGTTCAGTTCAGTTTTAGCTGTTGGTGTCTGCTTCTGTTTCCATCAGCTACTAGATGAGGGTAAATTAGTCATCAATCTCACTATCTGGGAAGTGCACTGGAAGGGCGTTTATGGTAGCCTTTCCAGTGTTGCTCAAATTGTCAGGTGGGGTCAGCTTTGTAGGTCTCTGAATATTTCTATAGAGTCAGTTTTCTCTTGAAACATATAATGGCTCCCTCTTTTATGGTATCTCTCTCTCTCCCCTCATTTATTCCTTCCCTGACTCAATCTTCCTATTCCCATGTGCTTTCCTCTCCTCCCCTTCACTTTCTCCTAGCTCCCTCTCCACTCACCCCTGCCAAATATGCTCAGGAGAATAGAGTCTTTCTCCTTCTGTGAGAGACCTTGTATGTATCTGTTAGGTTATTCCTTGTATCTTAGTTTCTCTGGTGGTGTGAATTATAGGCTGGTGATCCTTTGCTCTATGTAAGTTATGTTTTTCATGGACAAGGGGGTCAGCGTAAGAAAATGCTTTGCTAAGAACTACTAGTTCATGTATCTGGTTTACAAGCAGCTCGATGAAAGAGACAGAGCAAGATGTAGGAGTGAATATTATTCCAGAGTGAGCAAGCCTGTATTATATAAGAAAATAGGGAAGGAATCAAGCAGAAATAGAAGGAAAGAGCCTAAAGAGTCACAAGTACTAATGAAGTCACAAGACTCCATATTCACAATCTTGAGGCAAGAGGCATTGCAATCAATAAGGCTGGCTTCACTGAATATTGGTTGGGCTAAATACATGGCTTTGATCAGTACACTGTGAACAGAAATGGGTAACTTTTGCTCTGATTAGAACTTTTAAGGAAATACAAACTGTGTAGGTCACTATTACTCTTGCCTTTCACCACAAGAATATGTATCATACAGAATATACAACTAATTTCCAATCAAGAAAACATCCAAAAAAAGCAGTATGAGATTTAAAAAAAAATCAAAAAAATGTCATTGATTTGTTTTGTGCTGGGCATGGGGTTATGGTTTATGATTTTTTTATTGGTTGTATGTTTATGTGTGCATGCACATGTGTGCATTCGTCTCTCTCTCTGTGTGTGTGTTTTGCAATTTTTCTTTCTACTTTATTTTTTATTTTTGTATTTATTTTCTAAAAGGAATGAGAAAAAGAAGGCATGGGGTTAGGAAAGTGAGAAGGATCTGACAGGATTTGGGCAAGGGGAAATTGTGACCCAAATGTATTGTATACAAATATTTTCAATACAAACTACCATCCAAATGACTCGTTACAATTGAGTGCTTGTATAGGAAGACATTTGAAAAATCAATAAAGGGATTTTGGGATATGCCACTAGAATTTTGGATATTTTTTCTTATGGCAGTAAGAGCAGAAAATTACAATATCATAGTAAACTAAGTTGATTAAAAAAATGTATGACTTTGTGGGTAAAAATATAAATGTATACCACTATAAAAAAATGTGTCCTTGTCATATGTATTGACCAAATCACCTCTCATTCTACATACAAACTATTTGCTAAAAAGAGCAGCAAGGAAAAAATGAAATAAAATCAATAATGTGTAAGAGCCTGACTTCTTTGTCTTAGATTGTCAGGAAGACTCTGACAAATGAAAGCTGATGGATTGAAAAGCACAATACTGTATAGTTGGGTTTCATTTTCTTTCCCCTCATGTTGCATGACTGTTCTTTTATTTATTTACAATTAGGTTTGCTGGACCATGACAAGCCAGCTGTCTTTCACTGTAACTACATGCTGTCAAGTATGTGCCAAACTGATTGACAAAAAAAGGACAGATTCTCTTTCCATTCAGAGCTAATCAAGGGCATCTAACCAAAGAGATGATTTTCTTTCTAATTTAGAGATTTGGGGATTTCAAACATAATCTGTTCAAATATAGAAAGTATAATGCAGTATTGATTTTTAAAGTGGGAAGTGCTGTGCCGCTGAGAAGATACAATCTATTAAGCTATGTGCTTGAGAATATCCAAGTACACAAAACAATGGTTGTAGAAATATAATCATATGAGATTCACACTCTAAACACTTGTGTGTGTGTGTGTGTTTATGAGAGAGAGAGAGAAAGATAAACAGAGACAGAGACAGAGACAGATACAGATGGGGAAAGAAGAGGGCTTCAGATCTTCCAGAATTAGAGTTATAGGTGGTTTGATGTATGTATTTTTAACAATCAAACATTAAAATTAACCATCTTCCTCTAAATTATTAGAAAGGTTTATAGACATAGTTAATTATAATTATATGTGAGTGTGGGGTTTTACAAACATTTTAGAAAATTTATTTTTATTTATTATTTCTTTGTTTGTTTGGTAGGTTGGTTGGTTGGTTTTTTAGACAGGGTTACTCTATATTTCTTTGGAGCCTGTCCTGAAACTATCTCTGTAGACCAGGCTGGGCTTGAACTCATAGAGATCTGCCTGTCTCTGCTTCCCAAGTGCTCGGATTAAAGGCATGTGCCACTAGTGCCCAGCTATTTTTATTTTTTTATGTGTATGAGTGTTTTTCTGCATTTATGTCTATGTGTCATGCATATATCTGGTTCCTGCTGAAGGCATAAGAGGATAGGAACTAGAAATACAATATGGATATCTGAAATTGAATTTGTTTTTCTCTACAAGAATATCGAATGTTCATAGACACTAAGACATCTCTACGATCTAAGGCAATTATTTTTTTCTTGTTTGTTTATCTTTATAGACAGCCAGATCCATAAGTGCTTTACATTTCATTGGTTTAAAATTTCCCTTCACACACACTGTATCAAAGTATAAAGACAATTGTTGAGCAAGTGAGTATTTGCCACTCACATTTTACTTACAAAAGGAGGTGGAGGGTGAGTTTAGGCCTCACATTTTGAGAGTCCTCCTTTATTTATTTACTCCTTATATTATATCTGAGAGTACATGTGTGTACCATGTGTGTCCAACAGCTTGAAGTGGTCAGAAGAAGTGAAGAATGACCTTGAACTGAGAGTTGTAATCTAATATTTAGGTTCCAGGAACTGCAAGAACAGTTAAATGATCATCATCAATGAATAATCTCTCTAGCTTCAAGACGCCTCTTACTATATTACAGGGCAGCTGAAGTAATAAAACTAGGGGCAAGTACATTTGAGTACCAGTTTTCTTAATCTCTGCATTGGAGCAAGTCATTTACCTCCATTTATAGTCAATCTTTAATTATATAAACAAGAACAAAATAAATGTTTCTGTAACTAAAATGTCCAAAGTACCTTTTGTCCTTTCACAAAGGCATTTGCACTTTTATCAAAATTCTATCTCTTTTTTTTCCTAGAAAACCAACAAAGTTGTACAGAGAATGTATCACAAGGTAGTATTGCTTTCATAAATTACTCAGATTGGTAAAACACAGAGTACTTGCATGACTTAAGATATATGAAGAATGAATCTCCAGTAAACAGTTTCAAGCCAAATTTCCCACTCTTCAAGTGTAGTAATTACTGTAACTTAGTCGTTTTATGCACTTTGAAGTTTTTCCCTATGGTATACAACATTGTCTATTTGGGTAAATAAAGCTTCTGTGCTGACATTGCTGTGGTGGTATGAAGGAAAATGTCCCCTAAAGAGATTGGCATTGCATTATTAGAAAGTGTGGCTTTATTGGAGCAGGTGTGATCTTATTGGAGGAAGTGTGAAATTATGGAAGTGTGCTTTAGGGATCCTCATATGCTCAACACATGCCCAGTGAGACATTTCACATCCCATTGCCTTTGCATGAAGAAGTAAGGAATCTCAGTTCCAGTATCATGTCTGCCTACATGCGGCCTTGCTTCTTGCCCTGATGATAATTGATTAAACTTGTGAAAGCTAAGAGAGCTGTCACAATAAGTTTTCCTCCAAAAGAGTTGCTGTGGTCATGTTGTCCTTCACAACAATTGAAACCAAACTGAGACAACTGCCCAGGACATTTATGAATCATCTTCCTTTGTATCTCAGCAGTCATAAAAGACAATGCACACACTAAAAATTGGTTTGTTATTAGATGACTCTAAATACTGCAAAGACTAGTTCACATCATAATCCTATTGCAGAAAGATGTCTGATGCTACCTTTATGGGTAATTGGTAATCTTATCATTCATTGGATTTGATACTGGATGAGGTCAGCAGTAGTATTATAATTATGTCTATGCAAGGAAAACTTGTTGATAGACATTAGAAAATCACTTCTTAGCACTACTTTATCTTTACACATAGGGCATAGTTTATAAGTGATGGCATGCCATCATCTAATTGTTAGCACTCTATTCTCAGTGACAAATAAAATAATGATTCATATTGTAATCAGTAGTGTGTTAGAAAAAATTGGGAGGAGAGCAAGCTCTTGATAGTTAATTGGGACCCTATGATTGAATATTTGCAAAGTAAATATTAACCACCTTAATTTGTGGAAAACTTACTAAGTGCAAACACTTCACTATACACTTAACATAAATCATTAAATTAATACCAGTCAATCTTCACTACAGAAACTTTCAGCATATACTAACATCATTGTTTGGACCAAAATCCTACAGTCATAAAAGATTAGAAATCTTGCCTAAGATACAAGACAAATGGTAGAACTGTGTCATGAACAGAACACAATGTTGTCTCATACAAATCCTGCAAACAGAATTGCTATATTGAAGGTTTTACAATTTTGTAGTCAATTCCTGTTATTAGGGTGCTGCTTTCTGTCTTATTGGTAATAGGACGATTGACACTATCCCTAGTTATATTTACAAGATGCTGGCAGAACTTTATCCTCCTTGATGTCCAAGAAAACAAGTCAAGTACAACATCCTTAAATGATGGAGGTCCTGAAGATATTAGAGATACATGGGTCATACCTAAACACAGTACATCAAGGCTATAGCCAATATCAAATTAAAGGGAAATTCAAAGCAATTCCACTAAAATCAGCAACATGACAAGGTTGTCCAATAGTTCACTCCCTCCATATATATTTCACAATAGTATTTGCAGTTTTCCTAGAGTAGTAAGACAACTGAAAGATGTCACAGTATAATTATTTGCACATGATACATAAGTGATCATAAATATTGCCCTAGGGAATCTCCTACAGCTGATAAACACTTTCAACAAAGTGGCCAGATATAAGATAAACTTAAAAGAAAATCAGTAGTCCTCCTATACATGGACTGAGAAAGAAATCAGGGAAATAATACCCTTCACAGTTGTCTCAAATAATACAAATTATCTTTTGTTTCTAATTCTAAGCAAGTGAAAGACTTATATGATAAAAATTAAAGTGTTTGAAAACTTGAATTGAAGTTTTCATTGGTCAGACCTCCCATGATCATGGATCAGTAGGATTAACATAGTAAAAATGGTCATCCTGTCAAAAGCATTCTACAGAGTCCAGGCAAACTCCATAAAAATTCTAACACAATTCTTTTCAGACCTTGAAATAAAAATTCTAAACTTCATATGGAAAAACTATATACCCAGGATAGCTAAAATTATGCTGAACAGTAAAAGAATTGATGGATATCCTACAATTCCCAATTTCAAGTTGTACTAAAGAGCTATAGTAATAAAAAGCACAAGGTCTTGGAAATGACAACCATATTGAAAAAATGGAACTGAATTTAAGACCCAGAAAAAATCCACAATCCTATAGAGACCTTATTTTTGATAAACAAGCAAGAAAGACACAACAGAAAAAAAAATCTCCCCAGGAAACTGTATGTCTGCATGTAGAAAAATTCAAATAGATACATATTCACCACCCTATACACTAACTCAAGTCAAGTGAAATAAAAACCTTAAAACTAAACCAGACCACACTGAACCTGATGGAAGATAAAGTGGTCAATATATTTGAATACATTGACACATGAGACAACTTTCTGATTAGAACTAATCGAGAACAGTCACTGAGATCAACAATTAATAAATGGTACATCAATAGGACCAAGTAGCGACCTACAGAATGGGAAAAGCCTTTTATCAATTCCACATCCAATATAGAATTTATACCCACAATATATAAAGAACCTAAATTCTAGATACCTAAAATCAAATAATTCAATTTGAAAATGGGATACAAATTGAAACAGTGAATTTTAAATAGAGGAATCACAAATGGCTTAGAAACACAGAAATATTCACAATTCTTAGTCATCAGGGAAATGCAAAGTATAACCACCTTTAAATTCTATCTTACATATGTAAGAGTGACTAAGATCAAAAACACAAGACAAGGCTCAAGCTGGAGCAGATGTGGAGCAAGGGGAACACTCCTCCATTGCTGGTAAGAGTGCAAACTTGTGTAGTCAATATGGGAAATTAAATGGTATTTCCTCAGATAATTGGGAAACAATCTACATCAAGATTAATCTGTTTCACTCAGGCATATACCGAAAGCATGCTCCATCCTACCACAAGGACACTTGGTCAACTCTATTCAATGTGGCTTTATCCAACATAGCCCGGAACTAGAGACCTAGATACCCATCAACTGAAGAACGAATAAGGAAAATATTGCATGCTATACATTTATACAATAGAGTACTCGCCAGTTGCTAAAAAAAAATGACATCATGAAAATCGCAGGCAAATGAATACAAATAGAAGAAATCATCCTGAATGAGGTAATCCAGACCCAGAAGACAAATATAGTATGTATTCACTTATAAGAGGATATTAGGCTCCAAGAAAATGATAATAAAGCTACATTCCACAGACCTAGAGAGTTTAGGTAAAGAGGAAGGCTGGGGGGTGGGATGAGGGGTGCATGGACCTTCCTGGGAAGGGGAAATAGAATGAATTTTGTGGGTAGTTTTGGGGAAAGTTAGGGATTTGAGCTGGAAGGTTCAGGTAGAAGGAGTGATTGAAGGAGAGAGTGCAGGTAGAGAGGGCTGGAATTAGGGAACATTGTAGGACATGCATGGAAATCCAGTGAAGTGGAAACTCCCTTGAACTTATGAGGGTAACCCTACCAAGTGCTCCTGGTGATGAAGGATACATCTTAAGTGGTCATCTTTTGTAACCAGCTAAGGCTTCCAATCTTGGGACTGTGTCTCTCCTTTGAGTTATTGGCCAAGCAGTTCCCATGGTGATGCATAAACTACCAAGGCTGATGCTAAGACAGAAGTTTGCCTTCCAAAAACTGACAGTGGGGCTCACATTGCAGCAGACAATCATCATTCACATAGCTCACTAAATTAAGAAGTTAAGCTGGTACCTGCTTGGAGCTCTCACTCTTATGTGTTAGTCTTCTTGGTGTAAGAACATACTCTGTAGGCTATGAAAAGAAAATACTGGACACGAATAAGAACACCAAACCCTCGTCCTACAATCTGTTCTGCCTGTAAGATGTGCTCAGGCAATGGTGTTACAGAACTTGTGGGAGTGCCAGACAATGTTTGGTTCAACTGCAGTCCCATGCCACAAGAGGGTGTCTATGTCCTATATAGCCTGGATGGCCAGAAAATGGAGTTTGGATAGCCTAGAGACCCGGGTAGAACCAAACACAAATTGTAAAACAGAAAACTGAACCAACCAACCAAAGAAAAACAAAAACAAAGAAATGATTCCTAATGGTCTTCTGCTATACTTATAGACTGGTGCCTTTTCCAGAGACCCACAGCCAGACATTACATGGAGAGAGTATATATTGGAGGTCTCCACTGGATCCCTTCCCTCAGAGATTGGGCAACATTGTAGATATAGGGGAGGAAAGTTTACAGGAGTTAGAAGGGATGGAGGACAGAGTTCAACAAATCAACTAATATTGGTCCACAGACACTGAAGCAGTAAGCTTGTATGAGTCTGCACCAGGTTCTTTGTGTATATTATGTCTGTTAGCTTGGCACTTTTGTAGGATTCCTAACAGTGGGAGAAGGTGTATCTCTGACTCTTTTGACTGCTCTTGGAACTCTTTTCTTCCTATTGGGATGCCTTGTTCTGTCTCTATATGAGGACTTTTGCTTTGTCTTATCCTGTCTTGCTCTTGTTTCTTGGAGACCCACATTTTTTCCGAATAGGAAACATAAGTGGAATGGATGTGGGGGAGAGGATTGCTTGGGAATGGAACAGGAGGAGGAGAGTGCAGTGCCAACCATTGACATATCTATTCTAATTTATTTTTATAGGCATTATAATCCTAAAAATGGATTTGAATTTGGATATTCATTAACTTTAACCACAGTAAAATATTTTTCACTTTCTTACATTGTTCATAAACATAGATTTCAATATCTGTAACAGATTATTGATTGGCTTTTAGTTTCCATCAAACAAAGTGCACATATAAAAATACTTCTGCCATGTTGGAAAGCCTAACAGGGTGGAGCCAAGAGCCAAAGCTTCTTTAGTCCTACCTAAGATTGCTTATCATTTTTTAAGAACTTCTACTGTTTAAAAAAAGGATTATAGATATACAAAAGAACAGATTCAGACACAGAAGTCCTCTAAACAAGTCACAGTGTGTTTGATAACTGTGCATGGGCTTGAAAGAGAGAGAGGATTAAAATATAGACAGAGCCATATATAAAAGCATAATTTAAGAAAAATAAACTGAGGTCCTAAAAGGAGAAACAGAATAATAAAAAAATTATAATGGGCCATAAAAAGCTGGAAAATACAGAGTCTGGTTTATGCATATTGTTATGTTTTTTTTTAAATTTTTGACTATTAATGAGCAAACTACAGAGAGACATTTCATTGGTGGGGGTGCTGCTAAGCTAAACCAACACATGCATTTGAAAGGTATCTTGACTTCAAAATTTAAGTATAAGAACATGTTACTTTGTTAAAGATGTCCTGATTTTGTTTCCACAGAAGAGAAGAACCTGTGGATTCCTTCAAGGATAATATGGGTTGATCAAAAAAGATCCTCTGAAGCAATCCTATATTCAAAACAGCTTCAAGTCAACTAGGTGAGACAATACAGCCTCAAAGTCTACTACTGCAAAGACTTACTGTAATTCTAAATATTTTTAGAATCCCCATAAGATTAAGAGTACCCCCAATCAGCAGGAAGTTGTCTAAAAACCTATGCCTAAATACCCAAATATATTTTTATAAATGTTTGTTTTCATTTAAATAGTGTTGCTTATAAATGATCAATGGTCATAGTCAATGTGCTTCTAAAGAAAAACAGGGGATATGATATAAAAATGGATACTTTACATTGGTAGGGATTTTGGTTTTTGTATTATTACAAATTTAAGGTCAATTTTGTTATACTGTATATATTTCTACTCTTGTTTAAGGTATTATGTTTATGAAGTTCATTTAAAATGTAATGTATAATTTAGAAATACAGATTAATAGTCATCTATAATAGTCAAACTTATAGTCTTGTTAGTGAGGTTTTCTAGATACACAGAGATATATTTCAGATGGATAGGTAATCTTCAAAACACTTCAAGGACCTACCGAATATGGCATTTGAAATATTTTAAAAACTTAGCTTTTCACGACAATGAGACCTGTCTGCTTCAGTCAACACCAAACTACTTCCTTGAAGGTGATAGGCATCGAAGATACTCCATCTGAAGTTTTTTTTCTTTATGAAAAAAGCTAGCCAATTGGCCAAGAAATTGCTCATCTCTGTACTGCTTGACTGTGTGCTGTAAACACTGGACATGCATGATCCACAAGAAAATGACTGTTAAACAAGATGGGACAGTCTTTTTGGGTTCATGCTTCATGAAAGAGTCTGCCAGGCAGTTTACAGGACACAGAAGAGAGCAACAGATGAACTTTTCCCATGCAAGGAAGAACACATCTTCAAATTTCCTGCTCCACTGAAAAGGCGAACTAAGATACTTTAGGCCTATACCCTAAGAAGGATGCACCAACATTACAGGGGAACTATGGTTGACTGTCTAGGCAGCCAGATATCTCTGTCATTTATAGTGCTTTGAAAGTTGCTTACAGTGCACTTCCTGTTTACTAAGGAAATATATCCTTTTATTGTCTTTGATGGAGTGATTTGAAGACAGAATTATAGTTATACTTTCCTTAGTTATGGTAAAAGGTAAATATATAAAATTTTAGACTCATGAAGATAGGATAGATGATAGAGTATTTTCTTTAATTTTATCAAATGCAAATGAACTAATATTGTAACTATAATTCTTGCTTGATAAATATTTTGTTATATATAATTTTACTGTGTTAAGGTTAAATCTTCCTTATTGATTAGACATGAAATGAGAGATGATGTGGGATGTCCTTCTGTATGCTGTGAATATGTGTTGCTTTTATTGTTTGATGAATGAAGCTGTTTTTGAACAAGGGCCAGGTACAATACAGCTAGGTTGGAAAAAAAAAACAGAGTAATAGAGGGAAATAAAGTCAGGGAGATGTCATGTAGCTACCAACATGATGGATCATCACTGGTAAGCCACAGCGTCATGGCAATACATAAATTAAGAGAAATAGGTTAATTTATGAGAGAGAGCTAGTCGGTAATATGTCTGCGCCATGGACCAAAAAATATAATTAATATATTAGCCTCTGAGTGATTATTTCATAAGCAGCTGTAGGACTGTGCAAGGCATAGAAAAACTCATGACTATAGAACCTTAGTGCAGTTCCCGAAATTTACATAAGGTAGGTCATTGCCCCTTGTAACTTCAAATCCAGAGGATTTAATACCCACTGGCCTCCACAAGCACTTACACATGCATGGTGCATATAAACTAATGCAAGAACAACCTGAATATGCATAAACAAAAAAACTTTAAAAGAGTGATCATTGGAAGATTTGGCTAAGTGTATAAGAAACAACTTGCGGATGACAATACAGATGTACACAAAGCAAAAAATATTGTTCAATGAGATATATGCAAATTTGACTAACTTTAGGTTATCTCTGTTGATGACACAAACAGGAATTTCCATATACAATAAAATTAAAGCTTTCAATTTTATCACATGGGTCTATGAAAATATGTACAAAAAATCCTCTTCAGCATTGTTTTTATCAATAATATAAACCTAGAATGAATTTAAATGATGATTTACTGCAAACTGAGTAACCAGGTTGTTTGTTTTTGTCCTTCAAAATTTAGAATTGTTTACTGATCTCTATTCTAAAACTATTTAAAATATTTGTGCTTAATTATTTTTGGTTCAAATTTCTATTTTTGCTAATCATAACAAAAGTCAGTGTTTCTATTCATAACTGACTTATTATACAAATTGAAAGGAATGAAAATGACATTTTAAAAATTAAGAATTAAGTTGTAATGGCAAACACATCACAATGTTACAACTTAGTTTTTATTAAAACATAATAGTATACATATGTTTGTTTATAACTATTTTGGTTATTTCTTCAATTATGTAAAACACTAATAATTATTACTATGCTAATACAAGAGGCATATTATGGCAAGGTTACCATGAATTATTTATAATTTGTTTTTTGTCACATACTTAATCAAATTATTTAAAAATAGAAATGATTATCTACATAGAAACTTCTCTACATGTTAGCCACAAATGTTCCTTTAAACAATCTTGGATATTAGAAGTATACATATATGGCCTTGATATTTCATTGATCAACAGAAGAATTCTAGCTGGATCCTACACATTCTTGTATGTGTTGCCTTATGAATGCTTCACAGAATTATTACTTTCCTCAGTATCAGTTTAATTAATACTTTGCTACAAAATCATATTATTAAGGGTCCATTTTAAGCTGTTTAAACTTAAACTTAAAATTTCAAATTAAACAATTAAGACCTTTTTTATTAACTATGCTTTTATACATTTTTAAAGCTAAGTAGATGTTAAATATTCATTGTTTCTAGAAAAGGAAGTGAAAAATCAGAAATTTAATGTGTCTTAGATGTATTATACATATGAAATATGTTTGTATGTATATTCTTTTGAAACTATGAACAATTTCAATGTGCCTGTATTACACCACAAATTAAAGAGCTAACTTGCTCTTATAGAGTTTCTATTTCCAAAAATATTAAGATATATGCTCAAGTATTTGGTATTCTCTAAAATATAGATATCTCCAGATACTGTATGTGTGATATATAAAAATTATTCATAGCCACAGACATAAAACCAAAGTATATATGCAAAAGCCTACTGTCACTACTACAAGCACACAAAGGTTAAGTGAAAGAATGACAGAAAGAAGTATGTGGCTAGGAAAACAGTAGCTATTTGGCAATTTATAAATATGGAGAGCATAAAGTTGATTTTTAAGTCAAGTACAGCTTTCAAGAAAAGCCACATCTGCTGTTTTTCCATAATAGGGGCTAGAAGTACTTGTAAGGTGGTTTTGCTAATAATGCTCATGCTATACTCTTACATTTAATGACTTAAAATAATATAATAAAAAAGACTTGGTATATAGAAGTATATCCTTATAAAAATACGATTTTTTTCTTCTTTTCTTTGTTTTTGGTAATGGGAAAAAAATTCAAGACTTTCTTACTGCCTACACACAGTTTACCAATGAAGTATATCACTACTTCTTGTCTTCTTAGTTACAAGACCTTGCCATGTAGCTCAAAGTGTCTGTAAATTGCTTTCCTCCTATCTTAGAATTAGAGGCATTTACCATTATGCTTGAATTTTCTTCTTGGCATTTTGAGAGCAACACATTCAATACATTAAATTTAGCTTTGAGTCATTGTTAAGAGTCATGTGACTTGTGATATAGTTTCATAATAATTCAATAGAAGCTTACTCTGTATCTCAATACAATTAGCATTCCTTAGTATTATTTTTTTTCAGAATATTACAGTGTTTCATTATCTTTAAATTAACTTTTACTGTAGTGAGATTTCAGTTCCCTCACCCTCTCATCCTCTCACATCTCCCCTCCTAAACCCCAGACCATTCCCTTTCTTCTCCCCAGGGAGGGTGAGGCCTTCCATGGGGAGACTTCAAAATATGTCATATCATTTGAGGCAGGGCCTAGGCCTCCCACCATGTGTCTAGACTGAGAGAGTATCCTTCTATGAGGAATAATCTCCCATTGGGGGGGGTGGAGCCATGGGCAGAAGTGACCTGTGGAAGGAAGTCGGAGGGAGAGCCGGAAAAAGCTCTCTTGCTGGCGTGACTTGGACAGGAGAGGATCAGGCAGAATTTCCTGGTGTTCATCTGTCTAGGTTGTAAGTTATTTCTCCCTGAATAAACATCTATTCGGCCTATTTGTTTATCCTGATCCTTATTTAACCGTGTTATTTTACCTCTAATTTTTGGTAATTTTTTTAGACATCTAAATATGAGTGGAGGCTTAATTTAGAATACTTTCTTAATATGAGTACTAAATTCTAAATTATTAAAGTATTTCTTTTTATTTAATTAACTAATTTTATGCCCCATCCACATTTTACCCTCACTCCTCACTTCGCAGTCCCTTACCCCAAAACTCCTCTGTTCCCACCCCCCAATCTATCCCTTGTCTGTTTCTGTTCAGGAAAGGGGATATCTCTCATGGATATCAACAAAACACAGAATGTCAAATTGCAGTAAGACTAAGTATATCCCCTTGTATGAGGGGTAGGATCCCAAAAGGTTGTAAAAGTGTTTAAGTACTTTTTAATTATAAACTGATTTATAAATGAAATATATTGCATAAATATTTAAATCATTATATATACAAAATGTGTTGTTAGCCTTTCAAGTCACAGAGAGTATGACCATCACTTCAGAGCATGGGTCTTCTTCCTATAAATACCAAATCCACACCCCTATAACTCATGAAAAAACTACATAATGTTAGGCTTTATGTTGCTGTGACTTCTTGGCAAATGTTCTTACAATAATGGCATTCATGACTAATTTTAGATGAATTATATCTCTTTGTTTGGGTTTTTGAGACAGAGCTTTATACATAGCCCTGACTTTCCTAGAACTCACTCTGTTGTCTGGGATGGCCTTGAACTCAGAGTTCCATCTGTCTCTGCAGCCAGTGCACTGGCGTTAAAGGTATGTGTCACTAGTGCCTGGCCCGTAATTTTATATTTAGAATTGTAAGTGTTCTTCAATGGTAACTTCTACGTTTAAGGATTCCTTTATGATCATGATAGTTTACTGAGCAATTAACATAATTTCCTGACAAAAACATAATCAGAGCAAAGAACATACTACATAGAAAAGAGAACTAAAGAAAACTAAAGGAATGTGGGTGTTAGTTAGGAGGACTGGACAGTCTATGGGATCTCTGATTGTGTATCAGGATTTACTCCTAGTATACGAATAGAATTTGGGAGATTATTCCTCATAGAAGGATACTCTCTCATTCTAGACACATGGTGGGGGGCCTAGGCCCTGCCTCAAATGATATTATGTATTTTGAAGACCCATGGAAGGCCTCACCCTCCCTGGGGAGAACAAAGGGAATGGGCTGGGGTTTAGGAGGGGAGATGTGGGAGGATGACAGGGTGAGGGAACTGAAATTGATATATAAAACAACCTTGTTTCAAATTTAAATAAAAAAGAAAAAGAAAACAAAAAGCACCTTCCTGTGTTTCTCATGTCCTGTATAAGAAGCAAATGTCCCTCACCTATCAATTAGAGAAGCAGGATGGGAGAAAAGAGATCAGAAATAAAGAAGAAGCATAAAAGCATCTACTTAAATTAGAGATACTGGCCTAGATCCTGAGACTGGTTAAACTGGTAATTCAAGGTGAGACTTTTTCCTCATTGCTTAATGAGGGAGAGAGTTGTGGAGAATCAAAGAGGAACTAATGGAAAGCCTGCTTATCATTAATGAATACTTCACCAAGATATACATAGTATATAATGCCTCCTGTACATATAATATAGATATAGCTATCTGCCTACTTAAAAACACATAATGGAGTTAATATCTTAGTTTGCTTTCCATTCCTCTGATAAAGACCATGACCAAATGCAATATGAAAATAAAAGGATTTATTTGGTGTATGTATTCTGATCACAGCCCATCATGTGGAGAAGCCATCAGGAATTCAAGGCAGAAACCTGGAGGTAGGAAGTAAAACAGAAACTATGGAGGAATGCTATTTACTGACTTGCTTCTCATGGCTTTCTCAGTCTAACTTCTTACATAACCTAGTACTAACTGCCTGGGAATGGTACTTCCCACATCAAACAGTGGTGGTAATTTGTAAACTCAAACCTTAATATTGACTTCAATTTTTTTTACTCTGAATTTTGTCTGGCTCTCAAAACCACCTCTTGAGCAATATGATATTAATCAAGGTGGTTCACTTATTCACTTCCACCAAAAATATTTGAAAACTAGAAAATGTTCTAATTTTCCTCCTTTAATCATATTCACAAAAGGATACTATCCAAATTCAGGACAGAGATTTTTGTAGTTTACATTTAAAAATGATGAAGTTCCTAACAATGTTCTCACATTAACTTTGTTACCTATGATTACCTTTAATGAGGCAGTGAAAGAACACTAAAAAAAGATAAAATTCTACTGTGCAGTAAAAGTATGATGTGAAGGAAGCAATAATAGTTGTGGGGTTACAAATTGACTTTAATTTACATCTAGAGCAACATAATGATGTAGAATAAGGTAAGTCATCTTTGGAAGAAAATTGTTAATATTGGTGAAGGAAAATTAAAACCAGGCCATTTAATTCTATTGGGTTTATTTCTCATATGTCAAGAGGAATAATATTCTGACAGCAAAGGACAGAACAAATAGTACTGACAGGAAGTAGTGCCCAAAAGGAGTGAAGAGATTAGAAGGTCCCAATCTGCTAAAAATTAACTCTCCAGATTGAGACAAATCACATCTCAGGATACTAATGAAACTACCCAGCCACTGTGTATGCACATGAAAACTAGAATCAAACAGTCTGGAATATTATAAGAAAAAAGAATATTGTGTAAAAATAAAGTTAAAACTTTCTAAACTGTTATTTCAAATATATAAAAAAAAGAAAGACCCAAGCCCAGAGCCCATGGCTCCTAAATTGTAATAATGCTGTAATCATCTACCAAAGGGCTTAAGAAACAAACACACAATCTTGTTGTCATCCTTATGTACTGTAAAAATTGATGTTAAAAAAGAAGACATGCTTTAAAATCTGTAATTTGCTCTAATTTCTCATCAAAGTGAAATTGTTTCTAAGATTGTTATGAAGGACAATTTGCATATAATTTGTTGAAAATTCATTTCGATGGTTTAAGGTTACATCCTTAAAACTAGAATCAATCTGTAATGTAAAACATTTCCTGTAGAGAAGAGCCATGTTTCTACTTCAAGTTGTAAAGTGCATTTGTCTCAGTTTTCGAAAGAGACAGTTAACTAACGGAGAAATCCTGAAATAATCTGGTTAAAAGTGTGTACAAAGGAAAGGCAAAATGATCTGGAGACACTTGAAAAATTCAGTCTCACTCACAAGAAGAATATAAGTTAAAAAGACAGTGAGTTGGCCCTCTTCCCTAATCCCTGATTGCTTAAAGAAGGTTGATGACACATGGAAAAGTTTCAGGTACCAAATGAAATGTCTTCCACCTTGTTTGGTTAGGTCAGGATTCATGTTCCAGGACCATTATAGTACACTTTTAGAGCACTCATTACACAATATAGCATGTGTTGGCATCGATTGCACTTCATACATTTAGTTTATTTATACACTGTACCCAGTCTAAACAAACTGAGAGTGCTCCTTAACATAAGCCATCATTGTCAACCAATATATGACTTATTAACTGAACAAATATTTCATTAGTTTACTTAGAGGGATTCATTGGGGATTGGTGCAAGTAAAATTCATATGTGCTTAAACAACATATAAAATATTAGAAAGTGTGCTTGTTGACACTATGAAACAATGCCAATAAAATAGGAAATAAAGCAACAAAACTTACATAACTAATTGAAGATTCCTCCCAAAGTAAGTTGATGTCAAAGTAGGAGGTTTCCTGGTATATGCTGGAGTGATTGACCTTATGATACAGTCTTTTGCAGATGTTTATTATTGTTGTTGTTATTATTATTATTATATTATTTTACAAATCGATCCCAGTTCGCTTTCCCTTCCTCCCATACCCCCCAATGACCTCCCATACCATTCCCCTCCCCCCAACTGCACAGGGAGGGTGATGCCTTCTGGGAGAGATCAACAAAATCTGTCAAGTCATTTGCAGAAGGGAGTAGGCCCGCCTTCCTGCCCCTAGGCTAAGGCAGTATCCCTCCATGGGGAATGTGCTCCCAAAGTCATTTTATGCACCAGGGATACATCCTGGTTCCACTGTCAGAGGTGCTTTAGACTGCCCAGACCTTCTAACTGAGACTCTTGTTCAGGGAGTCTACGACGGTCCAATGCTGGTTTCTCATCTTTCAGTCTGGGTGTCCATGAGGTCACCCTTGTTCATGTCATCTGTCTCTGTGGATTTCTGTAGCCTGGTCTTGCTCCAATTTTCCTATCACTCCTCCCTCTCTGCAACTGGATTCCAGTTGGGCTCAGTGTTTATCTGTGGTGTCTGATTCTGTCCTCATTTTTTTGGAGATGATTTTGACATAGATAAAATTATACATTCTATATATATAATTTATTGTAATACATTTATAAAATCTGATGTTAAAAGGAAACATTAATAAAATCTATTTAATTATATTTAACTAATTTATTATACTCTAATGATATTAATATTCAATAGTCTATATAACATTATAATAGAAAATCCAAAACCAAAAGATGCCATCTTTTCATCCTAATTATCAGTTGGATTTACAAACATATTGTGGTAGAAGGAAGAATAATCAGAATTGACTGAGAAGAGGCCATGTAGAGGAGAACTTGTTCAAAGAAAGACAACTGCACACTCTAGAAATTAAACCAAAGGCAGGAACTAACAAGGTTCCTTCCTGATGTTGACCCCAAGTGTTTTATTATGTACCCTATGCATTCATAATGAATCAACACAGGATGGGTGTTGGATGCAGCTAGCAGCTCATTCCTTTAATAATGCAGAAGCATAGGTGTCTCTGTGAGTTTGAGGCCACCCTAGTTTGCATAGGGAGTTCTCATCAGGTAGCAAGGGATACCAAATGAGATCCTGTATCAAAACCAAACCCCAAACAACAAAATAAACTAAGTAATGACACTTAAGTTCATAAGGTTGGGAAACATCAGTGACTATACTTGAGAACTATACTTGAGAACAGGGTTGACAAACACCTTTGTACACAACTCCATTAAATAACAACAAGACAATAGGAGAAACGTCATATCAGGACTGGAGAGCATACCATGTGATAGACTATTCCATGTAAGGCACAATGAAGATGAATGTATTTCAGGAATGAGTTCACTGAGTTCAGTGAATATGGTAAGATAAACTATGATGCTTTAGCAGCATAACAAGTACCAAAGCAGGGATTAAGTTGTCCTTCCCATAGAATGTCAAACTAGAGAAAAAAAACTTCAAACTGCGGTATTTCTCTGGAGTTATATGAAATCAATCCTAAGGATATGTGGAAAGGAGTGGTATAAGTGAATTCATTTTCCAGGTACTTAGCTACTTTAAGATATTTAATTGGCTGTTTCCATGTTACATTATTTTTTTTTGTCCTTTCAGCTCTGTTTTCTTTGTCCTGTGATAGTTTCTCCTTGCCACTAATACATCTCCCTAAACTATCTCAATGACCATTTCTTCTGGAATATTCATTCAAAAATAAAGTATAACTCAAAGTACTGGTGAGTAAAATCCTTTTGGAATCAAGGAATCATTTAGCTGACACCTGCTCATTTCATTAGTAAACTTTTTTTCTAATAAAAATTCTCCTATGTCTGATATTCATTAGTCACAAACTTAGCATGTATAGCTATTACTAGTTATGAGTATTAATAGTAATAGTAATTGCAAATACACTTCAATTTAATGGATTTAAAAATATTGAGAGCCTTACAGGCACAAGAAATTACTTCTAAAATTTCAAGTTCCCATATATATTTTTGTTATACAAAAGTGTATGGCATACAAAAAAGAGTAGTTAATAAAAGATATCATATCATATATATATATTGTATTAGGAAACAGTTCTTGATGGGAGTGGGATGAAATATAATTCAAAGAAGAGTCATAATATACAATTTCTACTTAGTGAGGATAAATTTGTTCATGGATTATTAAAGTGGATGATGTAGATAATATATTACTATGTTTTTATCACATTGGATATATTCATAAGACTAAGCAATTATTTTTATTTTAGTTTCAATTTATAGAAAATTTCATAAATGAGAATACTATATTTATAACAGTTCCACCATTCTTTCTCTCCTGCTCTCTTCCCTTTTACTTCCCCTCAGATTTTACTATTAACACACACACACACACACACACACACACACACACACACATATTTTGTCTGTTTCTGTGATAAACACCTACCACAATCAACTTAATGGTGGAAAGTGTTTATTTAGTTTACAGGGAAGCAAACGCAACATTTTGAGGTAGGAACCTGGGGGCAGGAACTGAAACAGAACTATTAAATAAAACTTCTACAGGCTTGCACCCTGGCTCACCATTGAGAAGGCCAGACAAATATCATGACAGGCCCCCAATAACTCAGTTAAGAATTAGGCCTTCCTGAATGTGGGTGTTAGTTAGGAGGACTGGACAATCTATGAGGACTCTAATAATGGATCAGTATTTATCCCTAGTATACAAATGGACGTTGGGAGCTCATCCTACATAGAGGGATTCTCTCTAGCCTAGACACATGGGGGAGGGTCTAGGCCCTGTCCTAAAAGGTATGACAGACTCCCCATGGAAGGCTTCACCCTCTTGTGGAGCAGAAAATGGATGGGCTGGTGTTTGGAGGGGTGATATTGGAGGATAAGAGGGTGAGGGAACTGGAATTGACATGTAAAATAAACTTGTTTCAAATTTAAATTTAAAAAGGAAACAAACAAACAAAAAAAAAAAAAAAACATGAATTAAGCCTCAATTCCTGCTTCTTGAAACTGAGCAGGCTATTTTTGAGGAAGCCAAGAACAAAGAACAATCCATATTTAATGCCCCTGACAGCAGCTCAAGGTATATTAAGCCTTTACCAGCCCACCCCATTTCCTCACAGAAGCTCAAGGTAATATCTAAATAAGGATGAAGCCTAGTACTTAACCAGGCTTGCCACCAAAAGAAAAAGCTATAGCTTGGCTAGCACTTGTTAACCCTAGCTAAGTAAGAATTTACTAACATAATTGCCACTTGCTTAAGCCCAATGTAAATAAAATGACCTAACTGCTTTAGGAATTCCTCTTAGCTGTCCTGAAAAGAGCCTGCAAGTCCATCTCAAGGTCATTGCTATATTGTACAAGTGAGCTACCCCCCATACAAGTGGTATACTAAACACTCTTGCTAATTGCTTATGTGGATGGTGGTCTTTGTGGTACTTCTCCAGGACTCTAACAAACTTCAGCTACCTTTCTCATACCTCCTAGTACTTTCTGCCCTAGGATGATATAGCCAACAGTGGGTTGAACCCTCCCACATCATCACCAATCAATAAAATGCCCCCCCACAGACTTGCCTACAGACCAATCTAGTGGAAGCATTTTCTAAACTGAGGTTCTTTCTTCCCACATAAACCTAGGTTGTGTCAAGTTAAAAAAAGAAAAAAAGAAAAAAAAAATAAAAAGAAAAAAGAACACAATATACAAAGAAAATACAATATGTATAGAAAATACCTTTTAGACATCAAGTTTAAAATTCCAGGTGTGGAAATAAACATGGATATATAATATTTTTGAAACTAGTTTTATAAACTGGTTTGAATACCACTGTAAGAAAGGGGTTTTTGGAACCCGCTTCTTGGGCTTGACAGGGAACTCTGAAATTTTTACATACCATGAAAATTATAGTATATTTCTCTTGATCAACAAATTGCTAATCCGAAATGTATTTGCATAATCTGTTCTATGAACTTTAATCTGAAGAACTCCAGTTTTCAGTCTCAAAAAGTTCATGATTATTTTATGTGGACAAGTTGAGTTAGAGAAAGAGAAAACTCTCCTGGCTCTCTGCTATTGTTGGTCACAAATTTGTTTTCTGGAAGTTATTTTCCTGCTTCCTGGTTGGAGAGATGGAAAATGAGTTGGAAGATCAGGATCTTTATTTTCATGGGCACATCAAATTCAGGAGACTCCAGGCTCTGCTGAACTGGTTTAAAGGTGTGAGCAGCAGAGTCCCCAGAGGATGAAGGGAACATCTAATTTTCATAATATTGTCCCCACAGGATTGGGTGCTAGTATATATAATATAAGGTCAAGCTGTGTTACAGTATCTATTTTTCCACATGGATGTGGCATTAATTATATCTCAGCCAGGTAGGTTCAGCAAGGATTGGAAGAAAATTGGTTTATTCTTGCATCGTGTCCTAGATGTCTTCAATGAATCGGGGCTGAAGGAGGCTTTACTATGTTTCCTTTGTTTTGGGTTTACTTTTTTCTTTCCTACCATGATGAGATCTGCCTATGAGTTTACTCTTCTCAGAAGTGACCTGCCAGCTCTGGATGTGAGCCTGGGCTCTTTAGCATGCAAGTTTTTGGCTTACATGAACTCTACCTTAAACAATAGATAGTTTATGCCTTAAGAGGGTCTCAGGATAGATCAAGATAGATGCATCACAGTCTCATTCCCCCATGCAAACATTGGACTACAACCTCTGTGAAATTATGGATGAGGCTAAAAGAAAATGGTAGAAGTTTCCTTCAAAAATTGTAGCAAGTGATTTTTTATTTTTATTTTACATATCAATCACAGTTCCCTTTCCCTCCCTCCCTGCCTCTCTCCCTCTTCCCCTTTCTCTCACCCTCTCATGTCCCCCAGACCATCCTTCCCACCCATCTCCCTCCCACTCCACATGTAGTGGGGTGATGCCCTCCATGAGGGATCATCAAACTCTGTCAAGGCATTGGAGTAAGGACTAGGCCTTCTCTCCTGTCTCTAGGTTAAAGGAGTATTCCTCCATGGGGAATGTGCCCCCAAAGTCCTTTTGTGCACCAGGAATAAATACATCCTGGTTCCATGCTCTGAGGACCTTAGACTGCTGAGACCTATTAGCTGAGACCCAAGGACAGGGGGTCTGAGTTGATCCCATGCTGGATTTCCAGCTATAAGCCTGGGGTCCCATTAGCTCCTACTTGTTCAAGTCAGCTGTCTCTATGTGTTTCTGTAGCCTGGTCTTGTCCTCTGGATCTGGATTCCAGTTCAGCTCAGTGTTAAACTGTGGGTGTCTGCTTCTATTTCCATCAGCTACTATATGAGGGTTCTATGATAGTGGTTAAGTCAGTCATGATCTCATTATCAGGGAAGGTCATTTATGGTAGCATTTCCACTGTTGCTCAAATTGTTGGGGTCTGTCTCGTAGGTCTCTGAACATTTTTCTAGGTTCAGTTTTCTCTTCAAACCTATAATGGCTCTCTCTTTTAGGGTCTCTCACTCTCTCTTTCTGGCAAGTTGTTTAAACACTAAAAATATATAATATCACCTGTATTCATGAAATTTGCTTCTTTTTGCTTTATTTCTTTCTCTCTTAGTTTCTCTCTCTCTCTCTCTCTCTCTCTCTCTCTCTCTCTCTCTCTCTCTCTGTGTGTGTGTGTGTGTGTGTATCACTGTGTCTTAATGTGATGTGATCTTGAAATTAACCTTTAATAAATTATAGGACAATGAAGTGCCTCCCAAATGTTTTATAATGGTTGACATTCCATAGGGAGGGTCAGGAGATCCTCTATTATATATATCCTTCCTCACCAGAAACAAACATAATGGCAGACAGACCATGTTAAAAAAATATAATGCTAATTGAAAACAGAACTTCACAATGCAGCATCCAGAATGTTTCCATCCATGACTAGGTAAAACATTGTAGCTCATCTAGGAGGATACATCTGTTTAGGGTTTACCAATGTCTGTATGTAAGCCCTCACTTGGGCTCTGTAATCAACCCTAATAAACTCTCAAGTTGGATTTGGGATTGTCTTTAGTATGTATTTGGGATTAATGCATATTCACAAGAAAAAGTTAATGAACAATGTTAAAAGATGCTAGTTTGTGATAATTTACTGCTAAACTGATGCCTAATTATCTTAGAAAGTTAAATAAAAATAAAAATAATGCCTAATAAATTATAGTCAAACATGTGGTTAAAACCACTGAAAATAAAAAGGATAATAGGATTGAACTTTTTATATAATATATACCACCTATATGGTGTATTTTGTGAAGGAAAAGTAATTCTGTCACAAAGCAAAACTGGTTCTGCCTGAAGGTGGAAGAAAATATGGTCCTAATCTCAGTAGATTTAAGAAATAAAATGTTTATGGGATAGACTAACTTATGTCACAAGTTAGTGTGTGCTATGAATTCATTTGCAAGCTCTTTAATAGATATAGCACAAATAGAATCCTAGTGAGGACTTAGTTAAAAGGTCTGTTAAAATTCTTGTATTACAGATCAGCTCTTCATAAATAAAATAAAAACCACATTTACTAAGCATGACGACACAGATCTGCAATTCCAGTTGCTCAGAAATCTGACAGGTTTAAGGTCTGCATGGGTAAGTTAGTGAGGCTCTATATGAAACTCAATCATATAATGATGCTTGCAGATATAGCTCAGTGTAGAGAGCTGGTCAAGCATGCATAAGGTGCTAGGTTCAGTCCCTACTACCATACCATACTGGGTGTGTTCAAGGTATAGAACATGATGTCTCTTTTGTTGGTGTATCTTCTCTTTCATGTACTGGTTTTTCTAGGTTGCTCAGGGAGAACCTGTGCTCCCAGAAATAATAGGAACTCGCAAAGATTGCTGTATCGTTACCCTCACTTTGAGGAAAGTTGATACTGGCTGCTTTCTCACTGTAAATCTCACTTCCATTTTTGAAGAATATTTACTTCAAAAGCCCTTCTATTATGCAGTTCATTTCTGCCTCTAAAATGTAATCTCCCGTGTTCTGACTCACAAATATCTGCTCTATGTATCCCCCTGAAACACTAACCCTTTAAAATGTAATCACTAGGGAAATTGTGTCCTGAACTGCAAGTTTATGGAAGCTAGGGATTGATTTCAAAGCATGAAATTGAGAAACATAGAAAGATTAATTACTTTCATTTTCCTCCCTTAGAAACCCTCAGGTACTTTTCTGTTAACTCATCTAGCACTTGGAAGACTGAACATTTGTGTGTGGGGGGGGATTGTTTTGGGTGTGTTTAGTTTTGTTTGTTTTGTTTCAGAGTCAGCCTCTCAGCTCAGGCTGATCTCAAATTCATGATATAGAACTAAACTCTACTGTTTTTACCTCCTGAGTGCTGGGATTACTGGCATTTGCTAACATCCTTGATTTGTTATTCAGTAAACCATGAATGCAAAGACAAGCACTCTTGTCAACTAAGCCACATCCTCAATTCTTTCCTATCTTGTTTCAACAGAATTGAGTTCAATTTCTTACTTCCATTGTATAAGGTTTGGATGAAGTCCTTATTGCCTGTGGGAATACTCACTACAAAATGTTAACACATGATTTGGGTATTTAGTTACTGTAGTGGTAAGTTATTAGGATTTTGTTATTGATCTGCAGATTTGACATTATAGACAATTAAATTTCTAACATGGTTGGGATTATTTATAGACCACTGACAAAAAGCAATTCTTGAATGAGGAAACACCATCTCTGTCATCAATATGGAAAAACCCCATTTACTAAACTTAAACAGAGGGAATTACCCATTTCTTCTAACTTCTATTTCAATAAAAATTTTACAAAGCAGTAGTTAGGCTGCTAAAAAAACAGTCTACCTCTACCTCATTATTGAAAGCTTTCATTAAAGATTAAAAGCATAAAGCCCTTTATATAAATTCTAAACTGGGCCCTGGATCTTCGCATTCAATTATCTTTTGTGAAATTTGAAATCAACATAGTTTATGTCTAAATTAAGAGTACATTTGAAAATCAAGATTCAAAGGCATGCCTTCTTGTAGGCTGACTGATGGGAAAGGGTTATGATTATGCCTCATTTTCACCCTCTACATCACGGTCTCATTGATTATGTTTCTCAGCTTGCTGAGGATTCTGCGAGGTGATTTTCAAGATAAATACTGCTATTTGCAGGATTTCCTGAATAGGGATATTTTGGGAGTAAATTGCACAAACCAAATGATGTGCAGCCAATTTTCACTCTAGAATAAACAATGTATTAGAACAGAACCCTTAAGGCTTTTCCTTTCTTCTTTCCTTCTATCTTTCCATCCTTCCCTCCCTCCTTCCCTTTCCCTCCATCCTTCCTTCCTTCTTCTTTATTTAAAATTGAGTTTCATTATATAGCTTGCTGCACTTCAGCAATATGCATGAGATGTCTAGCAGTTAAAACTGAAGCTTGTGGAAGAGATTAGACATTCTTTTACTTTCTAACTAGTAATCAGAATTTGACTAGAGAAAATGAATGACCTGAAAGGCAGTAACCCAGGCCCTTTGCTTCTGATGTATCCATGACCACCATAGATAGAAAAAGAAAGTTTCTTAAAATTGAGGAAATGGAGCCAGACTGTAGCTTATTTTATATCGCTTTCTTTTCAGTGACTTTTAGTAGAATTTTTTTGAAGGCAATGTAATTGCCTGTGTTAAAAAGTTATCATGATATCCCAATAATTTAAAATATTTGTTTTGTTTTTTTATTTTGGGTAAAGTGCAGCAAAGTATATCCCATTTTATCATTTTTTAAATTGAAAGTAAACATTTAATTTCTTTAAGCAGAGGTGTATATAGCAAGCTGTAAATAATGAAATCCATAATTTAAGGGAAAAAGAAAAATGGTATGACCTTAACAAATCATTAGTAGAAATAAAGGTAGACATAGAAGGATAAATAATTGGTTATTACTAACAGAGGTCATATTGCTTGATTGAAAGTCAAGGGTTTTGGGGTTTCTAGTAGAAGCTCTCCAATTAGCATTAACATGGTCATAAGTTCTTTTTGCCCTGGATACTGGTGAAGTAGAAGAAAGAATCCTAAGTGTTTTTTAAATCTACACTCCCAATTTGAAACACTCAGAGTGTGCAGGGAATATACCAAAGAGTGTTCTGCATTGAAAGATGTAGTTTTTTCCCTCAGTGATTTAAACTAAGCTGTAGGACCCAAATTGAATGACACCAAAACACTGCACACCAGTGAGAGTAGCGACATGTAGCTTTGATAATGATGTTCATTAACACAGAAGAGAGTGGCTTCACCCACACTGTAAGACCTATTTGTTAGAAACCTGTGAGCTATTGATAATGGCTAATGTGACTTTTTGGTATTCCAGAACTAACTGGGGACAGGATGAGGAGATCACAGACCAGACTAAAGTTACTTTGGTGGAGTTAACACTATCTATTTGTGTCCTGGGATTTAGTTACCTTTTCTCTTATACATGATCCATGGACAAAGAGAGCTCTTACTGCTATCCATTTTATTATTTTTTTTTCTCACAAGAAACATTCTGCTGTACATAATTTTCCTATGAATTACAAAATTAAAGTTGAAAGGGACAAATTTGCATCTTTTTTTGTGATATGAAGTCAAAGACAAGGAAAATACTAGGTCTAGCATAATTTGAAATCTGGCTCAAGGTATGGTACATTTGGGCCAAATATTTGTACTTTCTTATTGGGAGGGTTTATTCAGTAATGAAGAAACCAGAGTCAATGAAAAGTAGAATTGGTAACTGCATTAGTGTCAACCATGTCTGAGGATATTATATATTAGCTAAATGAAAAAAAAAAAAAAAACAAAATTCTAGAACAGGTGGTTTCTCTGATTTGAAGATGAGCTTTATCCAGTCACTCCTTGTGAGCATGCATGACTCAAGGGTAAGGTGAGTCAGGCATCAGAAGCCATATCTAAACCCTATTTCAGGATCTCCAATATATTGTTGATGGACAGGCTGTATTGTTACTTGATATATACATACATACATATATATATATATATATATATATATATATATATTAATTTGTTACTGGTGTAGGTTATTACTACTCATATATTCGATTGCCTAACTGAATTGAGGACCATGGCAGTGATTGAACAGGCTGAGTTTTGTACTAGGGAAATGATATTTACCTGTGACTTACAAAGTACCATGTGTTTTCAGTGCACAGCTATCAGAGTGATCAATAAAAAACATCAAGAGGAAGCAAGGGAAAAGAGAAACATTGTACTTTGCAAATATAACTCAATTTAGCTAGAACAAACTTCTAAATCTCTCTCTTAATTTTATTTCTTATTTTAAGCACATCTTTCTCAAATATTTAGGATGACAATTTTAGATAAGAATAAGTTTTAGGCAAGATTCCTACAAATATTTGCCAATTAAGTGCATGTAAAGTAGAGATGGAAACTGATACGAACAAATTGGCTGATAACATTATAGTGATTAATTTAATATAGTCATATCCAGCAAATTCTGAAAGAAGTAGAAAACGCTGGTGAAATATTGATTATCACAATAGTTTTAATGGTAATGGTGACAAAAGTTTAGTAAGGCTTTTGGGACTTCTCTAGCCCTATGTTTATTCTTTCTGATAAAACAAAACAAAACTGAACCCTACTAAATTAGTTTACCAAGAAATACCTCCAAATCTGACCCCTTATGGGAGATGTCATTCTGTAAATATGTTTCCATTATTGATTAATGAATAAAGCACTGTTGGCCAAAAGGAAGGCAAGATAGGTGGGACTAGGAGACAAGAAGGATTCAAGGAAGTAGTAGGGAGGAGTCAGCATGTAGAGACTGGAAAGAACATAGGTCTGGACCCTCTCTCTAGTAAGATGAGACCATGTGGACATACTTAGTTTAATAGAAATAGGTTAATATTTGAGAAAGAGCTCGCCGATAAAAAACAAGTAACTGGCCAACAGCTTTATATCTAATACAGAGTCTCTGCATGTTATTTGGGGTTGGCGCAGCAGTGGGCCCAGGCCTGCAGGGAAAAACCTACTCTTAACAGACCCCCCCTTTCACTTGATTAGATTTTTTGTTCTCTAGCATCCTGCACATGCTGTCTGCTTACTCTGTCATTAGAGAGATCCCTGTTCATTTATCCAGAACTTTCTTTTACCCCAGTTGTATCCACCCAAGTCATAGTCCTGTGCAAACAATTTCTACTTCCCCATTTGGAACTCAGACAAGCTTCCAATTTCAAGTCTCCTCTCTAAATCCCATGTTACAGATTTCTGTGTTTGTTGTGATGATCTAAGCAACATTGTCCTTGTTCTGCTTTAAGGAGAGATAAAATTCAAAGTACCCAGTGAGAAACTCAAAGCTGTCATTAAGTCATTCTTCCAGAAATGGAAATATAAAGCTAGAGCCACACACCTTTAGGTCCAATGATCCGGTTTGACTGGCTTGGCTATAAATTTCCAATTGATTCCTAATAGGAGAGAGCCACAGAAGCAGGAGATCTAGCTGCTCTTCAAGTTGCCCGAAATCTTTTGTATGAACCTCAAGTTCTTCTTGTTTTTCAGGCAAAACTCTGGAGACCTGAAAGGTGAAAAAAGTAAAAGATTAACAATTGTCAAGGTATACATTAAAAATGGCAAAGATATATAAAAATGGTACTATAGCAATTTGCTGATCTATTTGTTTAACAAGATATTAAAATTACATAAATGGTATATTAAGATACAATTAACACATTAGAAATCATTGAGTAATATGATGTTTTAAAAAATTACAAATACTAAGGCCTTTTATGAATGCAAAATATATCCCAAAACCAAATGTGGTATCTCACAATTGTAATACCAGCATATATGTGACTGAAGCAGGTGAATTGCCATGAGTTAACCTTGGTCATGTGCAAGATCAAGGTAGAAAGGACTATAGAATAAGACCCTATATCAAAAGAACACAAAACCAAACACACAAAAAGCCTTACCCACACTTACACATATGTATACTTCAACTGATCGAAGACAAGGAGCACAAACTTCATGTAACTTTGCATTTACTAAATATGTATGGCAAGCATAGATCCTCTGCATCATTACAAAGATATTAACCAAATTATCCTGCTCCAGAAGTAGGTATATAACCAAATCTTCCCCAAGTAATTGTGATTTATTCTAACAGAATACAATGAATTAAAACCAAGTTAAACTATATTTTATTGATATAGCAATAATGTCTTCTACTATATTTGATTTTAGTTTGAATTAAGGATAATATTGCAAAGACACATTTATTTACAAGGATAATTGGTAAGACAGTCATTTTTTATAGCTATAGTTTGTGAGGTTCACTGTAAAAAGGTGAAGCAGTTAGTGATGATCAGACTGAAAAGTTATCATGACATTTGGATGAGAGTAAACTATCAATGACTGCTGGTTATTTTCATGGAAAGCTTAATATATATTAACCATCATGGATGGATTTTGAAAATTTATTGCTTTAATTAATCTCTCATTTCTACTGCATATCACTGCTATTACCATCTAAGATTTAAGTACAGATAACATTGGAATTATTAGATACCAAACACCTTTGTGAGAAATATGCTATAAATTAAATATTGTCCTAATATTAGGCATTTAGATTTAAATCCTGTTTTTTCTCTTGCCTAAGATACTAGTCCAGTTTTCCCTAACTTTCAGTTCCTTCTTCATAGACTGGAGATAATGCAGACACAATGTTAATCTAAGAATTAACCAAAGTAATTCTTAAAAAAATGCTTAGAATAGTTCGTTGCATGATGGTGAAAGACAATACAACCATTAAATGTTCCAATAGTTGCTCAAACTCCTGGGTAAAAAAAAACCTAGCAAAAGCAAGAACTAAGCTATTTACTACATAAAGTCAAAAATTAAAACTAATACAAGGGAATAGTTTCAACTTTAATAGCACTTTTTGTCATAGTGAAATAAATGAAATTGATGACTTTTCTATTACTCTCAAGACTGTGGAAAATACTAATTTCTCAACACCACTGATCCTATGAATGTATATATATATATATATATATATATATATATGTATATATATATATATATGTGTGTGTGTGTGTGTGTGTGTATATATACATACATGTATAATGCATATATATGTGTGTGTATGTATATATATATGTACATATGTATGCATGAATGTATGCATATATTCATATATATTGAAATTTTATCTTTGTTCAACTTATTTGACTTGTAGATTTCATTGTGTATGTATATTTCTGAAAATAAAATCATGGCTTGGTGACAAAACACGGTTGATGGCTGAGTGTCAGATCATATTACAGCTTTTGTAAGATATACTTGTATCATTTTTACTGATAAGTAACACAAAAAGTAAACCCACTTTTACCTCTTCACACAAACTATTAGAGGAAATTTATGCTTTGTGTAGATTAATAATGAACTATCATTAGGATGTGAGCGTATTGATTATTTTCCTCTGACAAATATCAATCAGTCATTGTTGACAATGGGTATGTGAACTGAGACCTTATGACATTTTTGCTCTTCTTCCTCTTCAAATTAGGCTGTAATAACTGTGCTACACAGACTGTCAGCAACCATAGGATGTTTCGATAAGGTGGAATCACAGTAAATTTGGGGGCAAGCTTTACTTTTATTTAAATAATTAGTGTTTATACCTAATATTTCATATCTTCAAAACTATAGGTACAATCATTCAACTGGAAAACTGCTTCGTACACACATGTATTCTAAAACTGTGCTCTTCATGTATCCTCTGTGGCAAATGAAACAAACACATCCGTTTCAGTAAGGATTTACCCTAATCTTGACCTAGTTTTAAACAGGATTAATTTTCTTGTTCCTTAGTTTTCTGATTGCTAACTTTAAATATTTGTAACTTTTAATATTAAGAAGCATCTGTTTTACAAATACATTTTATATACAAATCTCATATTTTATACAAAATACTCAGAAAAACTAAATTTGTGTCTATAAAAAGATATAACAGAATTAGAAGAACTATTCTAGAAATAAAGATAATAACCTTATGCAAATCAAAGCTACTAAGTAAAATTAAGACAAAATACAAGTAGGAATATATGTAGTATCTACTTATCAAAAGATCATAGCTTATTGCACATAAAGGTTATCCAATGAAAGAAAACAGAAACTGAATCAACTGGAAAACTGAATATATTGGAAAAACAAAAAAAAATCCACAAGGAACCAATAAACCAAATAAATTCCAAAGACTATATAATCAATCAATTACAAATTAAAACAACAATGCTACTCTATCAATAGCCAGTTATACTGTCTTTTGGGAAAGAGATTTATCATGGTTCCCTTCCTGCAAATAAGTATCCTTATAATATTTGTTCAACTACATATTTTAATAATCTATTGATTAACTTGATAAATTATACAGAAAAGTAAAGTTTTTACCCTGAAAAGCATCAACATTCTGGAAAGCTTAAGGAAAATTTCAACAAATAGAGGAATGTGCTGGTTTCATGTACTAAACATCTAATATTGTAATAAATTAGTTTTCTTTAATAATTTCTAAATTAATATAAAAAACAATCAAAATTGTAGGTGAAAATCTTGTGCAGAAATTGAAAGGCTTTTTATAAAACATTATATGGATGTACAAAAGAGTAGTATAATCAAGGAAATTTTGATGACAAACATATTTTAAGGAATATTTGTAATAGGCTGTCATATTTGCTATAATAACATGTGTGGTATTTTGGGGGGATCTCACTTATCATTATTCTTTTTTCATTTTTAATTTAAAAAAGAAATTACTCATTTTACATACCAACCACAGTTCCTTCATCCTTATACTCCCTCCTCCCATCTCCTCCCCAACCCACTCACCCCTATCCACTCCTCAGAAAGGCTAAGGCCTCATATGGGGAATCAACAAAGCCTCTCAGAACTAAATACCTCCCCCCTGAATCAAGGTTGAGCAAGGCATCCCACCATATGAAAAGGGTTCAAAAAAGCCAGCTCATGCAACAGGATCCCACTGCCAGAGGCCCTTCAAACAGACCAAGCTATACAACTGCTATCTACATTGAGAGGACCTAGTTAGGTCTCATGCATGCTCCTCTGCTGTCAGTCTAGTCTATGTTCTCCCATAACCTCAAGTCAGCTGTTTCTGTGGGTTTCCCATCATGATATTGAATCTCCTAGCTCAAATAATCCCTATCTTTCTATTTTCTATATCATAAAAAGTTTGGACCTGTGTGTGTGTGTTTGTGTGTTATTATTGTGTCTGTAACTGTGCATGTCTATATAGGGTGTGTATGTGGGTGTATATGGCCTCAAAACACAAGGGTGAAACTGAAACACCTAAGGTGGTTCTTTGGCTCACACATACATAAGACACACACATACACCACATGCATACATACTCACACTCACAGGCATATGTACACATACACATAGAGACACATGTGTGGTATTTTTGAAGAACAAGTAAATATTATGATAACAATGTCACTTCAGTTAAGCTAAGAGAGCATGATCTTTTAATAGCACCAGGCTAATTTAATATTTGTTTGAACAATTAAAATTCCAACTTTAACACATATATATATATATATATGTATTATACTATTATATATTGATATATAATATTTATAGATGCTATAAACCATTATGTAGAATAGAAAATAATCACATTTCTAAGAGGCAATATGCTTTCAAGATAAGTTACTGAAGATTAAATAAGATTTAGCCAAAAAGTCATTAGTGAAAGGGTAATATAGCATAAATTTTAATCATCAAAAATATTGATGAGGAACCAAGTAAAGTGCCTTGAATTAAAATATTTACATCTATGAAGACAATACCAATGAATTTTTAATGTTCTATACATAGACTCTGGAACTTTATGAAAAGAGGCTATAAAATGGAACTAACCATCAGAAAATTGCAAATTAAAACACAATGTGTTAAAGGCTAAAAGGGCTAAAGTGTCTTTTTAAAATATACAGACCCTTGAGTTGGTACAAGTAAATTTCTCTCTCTGTGTGTGTGTTTGTGTATGTGTAGACAAGAGGACAAGCTTGGGTATTATTCCTTACCCATCTTTTTCAGGGTTTCTCACTGACCTGAAATTCAGCAAGTAAGCTAAATTGCCTGGTCAAAGTGGTCCATAGGTATACTGTGTCTACCTTGTCTATGCAGCATTTTCCTATTAGGAAAAAAAAAAAGCTTTTCATTTTGGAAGAGAAACTACTTATGACATATGATGTAAAAGGTAGATGAAACAACAAGATTTTTAGGGCAGTAGTTTACAAAGACATGAAAAAACAGGATATGCTAAGGAAAACTGAACACTCCATTCTGCCTGGAAACCCTGTAAAACAGGAAGTAAATAACTCAAAATAACTTCCGGGACTCTCAGAATCTGACCACATTCACTACAAATATATAAAGGGTAAAGACTGCTGTGAAACACTCTTGAGTGAGGCACACTACAAAGAACATTCTTAGACCAGTCAAGAAGCCTATAGTACACATAGACAAGCTGAGCGGGCCGAAGAAGCAGAAAGCAGTCAAGCAGCCTGAAAAAGGCAGAGAACAACTGAACGGCCTAGAAGAGTCTCATACCAATTACCAGAAAAGACACTCTCCAACCTGTTAAGCTACCTGCAAGTTTTGAAGTATGCTTCAGATTTGTAGATTTCCTGAGCAGTCACTCATGCTGGTTGCCTTTTAATGTAGCTGTCTTTGAGTCATTTCTGGTCGTGTAAATAGCCCTTCACTCATTTTCCTGTAAGTAACTCCAATAAAACTCACTGGTTCACTAAATTGGACTTTGGTGTTATCTGTAATTCATTCCCTGTCTGGGGTGATGACAGGCTCTCACGTGCTGGGGATTACAAACCTGTACTACCACATTTGGATTATTTTACAAATGTTATGAGATTCAACTCGGATTCTCACTTTTCTGAGCTATCTACCTAGCTCTAAAATTAGAATTCTCATATATTGCCAAGGTAAATTCGATGATCACATTGAAAAACTGTTTCTACAGTAATTCCAAAGACAAACACACAGACAACCAGACAGACATACAGGCACAGGCAGACACACACACACACACACACACACACACACACACACACACACACACACACACACTATAGAGCCATTCTACCTGCTATCTGCTATTATATTCAAATTTCAGCAAACAACACAAGTCATAACATAATACTAAAGTAGGTAACACTCAAGTGTTTGACAGTATAATGCATAAACTGTGGTATATCCACACAATAGAACATTGTGTGGACAATAAGTAGAAAAACTGATATATTAAAGAGTAGAGAATAACTACACAAATACTGTGAAAAATATTCTGACACAAAACATAATATGTTGCTGCTGACATTATTTTCAGAAACAGAACTAATTTATTTGAGGTTAGAAGACTGCTAACACTTGTAGAGTGTGGTGACTAGAGAGGATGTAATATTTGGAAAGGTGATAAAGAGATGAATTATTAACATAAGGTTCTATTTTTCCCAATTTACCAGATTTACACAATTGAAAACTATCCTTTTAATGTAATGGCTTATTCTAAATTATTGAGCTGAACAATACTTTCACAGGATGTATCAAATTACATAAGCTACTCTTAGGAATTGTGAACACTTTATACACATTGATTTAAACAATTACATGAAGTAATTTAAAATCCTTAAAAATATTCATTCCTTTCCATATCAAAATCCCACTTATAGATAGAATCACATGACATGTCACTTTCACTACTAAAAGATGAAAATAGAATTCCCCCAGAAAAATACTCTTCATCCACATAATGGAATATTGTATTCATTTAAGGAATATCAATAAATCTTCTTATTAAATAAATAGTGACATATTAAAATATAAGTCATTTTCCACTCATAAATGTTATGTTTAATCTATATTTAAAATATCAATTTCTACACATAGGAAAGGACCTGAAAAGAACAACATACAATGGTCCAAAAGGCATTCTCAAAAAAATGCTTGACATCACTAATCTTCAGGTAAATGTAGAATAAAACCATGATGAAAGATTGTCTCAAATTTATTATTCTGGAAAATATGTGAAGAAAAGAAAAACCTATTAATATCCCAATGTGAATGTAAATTAGTCTTCCCAGTAGGGAAACCGGTATGGAGGTTTCCTAAATTATTATGACAGGAGTTCCCATATGTTCAGCAGTTTTGCTATTGTGCTTATATACAGACAAAATGAAATTATGTCAGAGTGCTATAAGAAAGGACTGAAAAACTACCATAGAGATACATGAAGATTTGACAAGATGAATGTGTTTAGCTGAATTTACATATTACTCAGAACATGCATATATCAAAACATCACAATATGTGTCAAGTAAATACATAGAAGTTTTGTATTATCTGTCAGTTACAATAAACAAAATACAAATACAAAAAAAAGCAAAAGTCATGTATGATTGCTTGTGCTCTCATATACATTTTGATGTCAGATTACTTAGAAGAGCTCAGTTATGTTTGGTCTGGTACCTGAACTGCTGAAACATAATTTCAGGAACCCAGTGAATAAAGTACTTGCCACATGACTTAGTTAGGGTTACTGTCACTGTAATAAAACACCTTAACCAAAGAAGATACGAAAGGATACATTTGACTTACTCTTCTATATTACTGTTCATCATTGAAGGAAGTCAGGGCAAGAACTCAAGGAGAGCGAGAACCTGGAGGCAGGAGCTGATGCAGAAAACATGGAGGACTACTGCTTACTGGCTTACTCCAGATGGCTGATTCAGCCTGCTTTTTTACACAACTCTGGAGCATGTGGCCAGGAGTGTCCCTTCCCACAACCGTTTGGGCCTTCTCACCTCAAGTTAATCACTAGTTTAAAAAGTGCCCTACACTCTTGACTATAGCCCAATCTTACAGAGACATAGTTTTTGAGAATCAGCTATGTACATTTACTTTCCAGTTGTTAAGTGTTATGAATTTTAACAGAACACAATAGTTGTGGTAGAGTTGTTATAGCAAGCAAAGAATAAAATATTTGCAATCTGTATCTTTGAGAATAAGTGAGGATGATCCTTGCTATCTATGTTCAAGGAGTTACACCATTACTTTAAACTCCTTTATATTTGTTGTTTGTTTGTCATAGCTTTTCAACGGAACAGTCATTGAGAATGACTGCAGGGATTCCGCATATGAAAAAAAAATTCCTTAGTATGCAATGGTATGTTACATGTATGCATACATGTAAATGTTGATGCATGTGTCTGAAAGCAAAAGTGGTAGCCAGGGGTCAATTTGTGTCTTTATTCACTGTACTCCACTTTGTTTTGGAGATAGGGCCTAACTAATTTGGCTATATTGTTTAGCCAGTTATCCTTAGGAATTTTTCTACTCCAGCTCCCAGTACCAGGATTGCAGATGCAATCATATCAACAGCTTTTTTTACATGGTTGCTGGTACCTACCTTGGTAAATTAACTTATCTTAGAAAAAAGATGAAACAACATACTACAAGAATTTTTTTTTAAATTATAGCTCACTAGAATGTTACTGAAGAAGTTAATGGTCATAATAGTAGTGAAAACATGCTAGCTGCCATAAGTCCAGATAGGTCCTTGGACCTCTTCCACTTTCTTCTTGGCCCTCCACATATATCTAATACCTCTTCCTACTCTTAGCTAAGAAATGAGCATCCAAGATGAAAGAAGACCTTAAAACGTCTTTACAAAGGAAATATTTGCTTTAAAGAAACCAAGGGAAAGAAAAACAAAAAATGAATGAAGTGAATAAATCCCTTTAAAAAAAAACAAGAAGAGCTAAGCATTTAATTCCAGCACACGGGAGGCAGAAGCAGGCAGATCTCTGAGGTTGAGGCCAGCCTGATATACAGTTGGAGTTCCAGGACAGGCTCCAAATCAATACAGAGAAACCCTGTCTCAACATCATCCCACACACAAATAAAGCAAGAAGAAAAGCAGACTGTTGAATAAAACTGTTTCAGATCTTCAAATGAAAATGGAAACAATAAGGACAACACAAATTGAGGGAACCCTGAACATGAAATATCTGGGTAAGTGAACAGGAAGTATGGATACAAGCATGACCAAAAGAACAGAATAAAAGGGATGGAAGAAAGAATCTCAAATGTTGAAGATAATATGGAAGAATTAGGTATATTGGTCAAAGAAACACTTAAGTCTAAAAATTTCCAAACAAAACATCCAAGAAATCTGGGGCACCAGGAAAAGGCCAATCTTTTTTGTTTGTTTATTTTTCGAGACAGGGTTTCTCTGTGGCTTTGGGGCCTGTCTGGGTACTAGCTCTTGTAGACCAGGCTAACCTTGAACTCACCCATGTCTGCCTGCCTCTGCCTTCTGAGTGGTGCGAGTAAAGGCATGCCACACCAATGCCCAGATAAAAAAAATCCAATCTTAAGAATAATAGTAACAAAAGAAGGAACAGAATCCCAGCTCAGAAATCAGAAAATATTTTCGACAAAATCATAGAAAAAAACAACAGAAAACTCTTCCTAACCTAAAGAAAGAGATGTCTACCACAGAAAATGAAAAGCTGTGGATTCCTTCCAGACTAATGTGGTTTGATCAAGCCAGACCACCTGAAACAGAGTACCAGGTGATCCTACATTCAAAACAGCTGGACAAAGCAGCTTTACAGACTACAGCCATGATTTCTGCATCTTCAAAGAATTCCCCTTGACAGCACCCCTTACCAGCAGGGAAGTTTGGGAAGAACTACGCCCACATTCCCAAATATTGTCTATAAATGTTTGTTTTCATTTAAATGGACTTGGTTATATAAAATAAATAAACAAAAAGGTAAAAAAGGAGATGTCTATAAAGGTACAAGAAGCAAACAGACAACATAATAGACAGCCAATATGTTTTCCTGAAGAAATGATGCATAAAAATTAAACTCTTGTTATTCTCTATTGTTTTTATATCATCTTCTGAATTGTTACTTTTCATATGTTGTCTGATGACTAATTATGACAGTTAAAACACATCAGATTAAAAGCACAAATCTGAGTTACTTATACGTCTGTGCTTTATTCAATAAAACTCTTATATGTTCTCTCAGAGATCTAGCAAAATATTTTCAGTTGTTATAAGTAAAACACAAATGAGCTAGTAGTTTTAGTGTGAAAAGTAGTTTTCAATGACAAATAATTATAGTATTTTCTGAAAGCATGGAAATAACAAAATATTAAAAATAAGACACTGGAGCAATGAGATATTTTAGTTGGCAAACACATTTGTTATCAAATCAGGCAACCTGAGGTTGATACCTTGAGCTCATGGTGGAAGGAGAGAACAAACTCTGAAGGTTGCACTCTGACCTCCAGATATGCAGCAATGCAAGTGCTTACATATTTGTGCACAAATATGAGCAAACTAATAAATAAAAAATAAATAAAAATAGACAAAACATGCATGTTAGTGATTTCCATAACAGCATGGTATAGAATGAGTAGAAATATGTCTACTTTAACAGTGTTCTTTAATTCACAGAATATATGCTCAAAAGTAATTATAAACATGCATGGTGATTTGCAGGAAGAAAGGGAAAGGTGCCAAATGAATTATTTGAATAGCTTTCTAGTGACAAATATATCATAAAATAGATCACATTAGCATAGTTAACCAATTACTTTAAACTACCACAATGCATGTGTTTTTCTTTCAATTTTTGTATATGGTGAGTTACATTTAATGATGAAGCCTACATGACCATGGTAGATGATCTTTTTGATGTGTTCTTGGATTTAGTTTGCAACTATTTTGTTGGGTAACTTTACATCTATGTTTATGAGGGAAATTGTTCTGTCATTCTCTTTGTTTATTTCAATCTTCGTGCGACTGTGGTCTTATAAAATGTATTTAGCAATGTTTCTTTTTTCCCCTATTTACTGGAATAACGTGAGGTTTCTGGCTCTTGTTTGAAATTATGATCGAAACCATCTGGTCCTTAGCTGTTTTTTTTTTTTTTTTTTTAAATTTGTTTGTTTGATTTATTTTATTTCATTTTGATCTGGAGATGTTAGTGCCTGCTTCTATTTCCTTAATGCTTATTGGTTTATTTAGATTGTTCATCCAATCTCTAGTTAAATTTGGTAAGTTTTATCTACTGTTAAAAGCTATCCATTTTTTTTTTACATTTTCCTTTTTGTGGAATATATGTTTTTATAGTATTACCTAATGGTTCTTTGGATTTCCCAAGCAGCTGTTATTATTTCCCCCTTTTCATTTGATATTAAAATATGTATTGTAGTGTTTTGGAAATGGTTAACTATTCTAATGTGATCTATTTTATGATATATTTGTCACTAGAAAGCTATTCAAATAATTCATTTGGCACCTTTCCCTTTCTTCCTGCAAATCACCATGCATGTTTATAATTACTTTTGAGCATATATTCTGTGAATTAAAGAACACTGTTAAAGTAGACATATTTCTACTCATTCTATACCATGCTGTTATGGAAATCACTAACATGCATGTTTTGTCTATTTTTATTTATTTTTTATTTATTAGTTTGCTCATATTTGTGCACAAATATGTAAGCACTTGCATTGCTGCATATCTGGAGGTCAGAGTGCAACCTTCAGAGTTTGTTCTCTCCTTCCACTATGAGCTCAAGGTATCAACCTCAGGTTGCCTGATTTGATAACAAATGTGTTTGCCAACTAAAATATCTCATTGCTCCAGTGTCTTATTTTTAATATTTTGTTATTTCCATGCTTTCAGAAAATACTATAATTATTTGTCATTGAAAACTACTTTTCACACTAAAACTACTAGCTCATTTGTGTTTTACTTATAACAACTGAAAATATTTTGCTGGATCTCTGAGAGAACATATAAGAGTTTTATTGAATAAAGCACAGACGTATAAGTAACTCAGATTTGTGCTTTTAATCTGATGTGTTTTAACTGTCATAATTAGTCATCAGACAACATATGAAAAGTAACAATTCAGAAGATGATATAAAAACAATAGAGAATAACAAGAGTTTAATTTTTATGCATCATTTCTTCAGGAAAACACATTGTGAGGGGAAATAGCTTTGAAAAAGTTCAGTGAGGTTTGCCATTTAGTTAATTAACTCAACCATTTTCATTAGCAGACTCAATATTGACTTTAGAATAATGTCTGCTTAATTTCTTTCAGGCAATGAATATGCATGAAACACCGTCAAAGGTAAAGTAAAAATAAAGATACTATTAGCTAAGAAAAAAATTTAGGGAATGGGAATAAATCGGAACAGTGTTGTGTTCATTCATAAGCATATTTGTTTGTTCCATATGGTTCTAAACATTTCAAATATGACCTTGGCATTGACACATTATTTTGCTGCTTATCTCAGGATTTATAATAATCTCAGTTCTATAAGAATACTCTTCTAAATTGGTTGGAGAAGACTAAAACACTGCATAAACCCACTGAACTGAATATAATTTTCAGCTTCAATTGACAAGCTAGTCTTTAAAAGCAATCAGAGTCACTTTTTAACCTCTTTAGGCTATATTCATTTTACATGCCTTTACATTAGAATTACTAGTAAGCAGGATACTAATGAATTATGGAAGGAGAAATATTATCCTTAGAATTTATTAAAGGGAGGTTCATCATAACCAAGTGATGAACACTTGTGTGGTAAAATTGAAATAATAACATAAAAAAAAATAAGCATACATGGCAGGGCTCTGTGATGTTTGATTGATTTTGTTGTCTCTGGGCTTTGCAAATCTAGAAGTCTTATCAAGTAATTTGATGAGTTTGAAATATGACAATAAATATTTTATAGAGCAAAATCTTAGTTTCTTAACCAAATCATTTTCTAGCAAATCACAATGTGGAATCAAGTGGCCAGTGCTATTGTTTTAGTATGGATTTCTAAGCTTCACAGTAGCAAATCTTATTAAGTAAGTCTGCCAGAGTCTTAACAGTAAAATTACATTATATAGTTTGGACTTGGAAAAAAGATATCTAGATTCCAGTAGTTATAATATCTACTGTTACATTCCACACAAAATACCGTACACACAAGTAGTAAGAAAATTAAACTGTTTCTGTGTTAACATTTTGTTTCAGTTAGGTTTTATTTGAAATTTAATAAGTCTAAAACTGGAGTTTATTGTAGATTACTAAAACAACAACAAAAAGTAAGTATTGGGAGGCCTTGATTTAATGATCTGCTCTTTCATTTACAAGCCATCTGACCTCTGTGGCCCACAATAACTTCTGTAATATCATGTACTTTTTTGTAGAAGAAAACCCAATATTTTCGTGGTATCTATACTTTGTGGCTCTCTTTATCCTGTGTGACATCCATTCCAGAGTTATTTTTTAAATCTTGTATTATATAGGATCTAAAAATCTACCCTCTCAATTTACATTTTCCTTTAGCAGCCAGCTTGTTCAAGCCATTATCACTTGGGCTACTAGAAACAAAGAAAAGGAAAGAAAAAAGACCTCTAATTTGTTTGTAGACCCTTATTCACCATCAGAAATACATCAGCTTTGATATTGTCTCCAGATTCAATGTTCTAAAACAAAAGTCAGCTCTTGAAATATAATATTTCCCTTCAAGATAAATTACCAGGACTGTTTGTTATTTGAAAAATGAGAGGAAAAGGTCAAATAATCCATTCTCATATAGAGATTCTAGTGCATTCTTCCTGGAAGACATAGAACATTCTTAGAAGGACCAAAACCTTTCTGAAAATACATACTAGCAGGTTGGTGATGCAGCTGAATATAGCTTAGTGATAGTCCACTTGCCTAACATGTGTGAGGTACTGCACCCCATGCCTAGCATTACAAAAGAAATAACAACAACAAAAACAAACCATGGAATGAAACACTTTAGATACCAGTTAATTACCTCTGAGGAACCTATGATAGAAGCAGTTGAGTGGATTGCTTTAATGGAACAGAGATGTGTCTAACAATTATTAATGAACAACCACTGCATTCAGTTAGAGAATACAGATTCAAAATTCCTTTCCTTTTGTAGTTAAAGATTTTAAAATCCCATGTCTAAACATACCTTTCCAGTTTTTAACAATAACCTAACTTGCTTTGGGAAAAATCTTGCCAAAACCTTAATTACATTCTTTCTTCTTGTAATTGTGCCTTTTTGGTTTAAAATCTCACTTAAGAATGGAATAGTGCCTATTGTTTTGATACAAATCTATTTTCACTTTGATATACTATGTTTTTTAAAATATTAGGCATATTGTGTAATGCTATTCTCTGTTGCAATTTACTTTTTACATAATGTTTCATCAGCTAATTATAAATAAAGTTATTTGATGGCCTATGAAAGCTGTTCATTACTCTGTCTTTGTCTCACCATAAATTGTATTCTTTCTTTCTATACAATGCTTTACTATTATCTTGTCTCTAATAAGTATTATTAATGTGAGAATATAATTAAAGTATGTTGTTTATTATGGTAAAATACATCTTAATTTAAGTATTAATATATATATGACATTATTGATTTTCAGGATTATTTATTATTTACATAATAAAAGATGAAAATGATAAGCAGTCATGAAATGCACAGCAGCATTTCAGGCAAGTATGAACCACAAATCTGGTCCTAGTCCCATAAAATTTCATAATATATCAATGTCACAGACATGAAAACATAATTCTGTTTTGTTGATCCAATGATAAAAATATTTAAACATGCATCTCTCAGAGCATACACTTAAAACTGCACAATATGATATTCTGAAATACAGATTATATATATATATATATTTATATATTTATCTGTTATTTAAATATACATTTAAGCTATTATTTTGCACTTGAAAATTTTTTTAGAATGTAACAAAGACAATGTCTGCTTCTCAAATTTATTGATTTATTATGAAAACTTTAAATTCTGTCACTGTATCTTTTGTCTTCTAAGGTTGATTCTTTCAATATCTTTTGATATGCACAGTTCATTGAGAAAATGGCCAGTACTTATCACTTAGCAACATCCTTATCTTAAGCAAGGTCACTCAACCTTGCCACACCTGGATTTTCTTCTGAATAAAGGAAACAATGCCCACTTTGATGACTTTTGCAAGGCTCAAATGAGAGGATATAAGATAAATATTACGTACTATGCCTAATAGTTTATAAACTGTGAAGCTCAGAAAAAGGTTTAGAAGATGAAGATGTAGCCATTGATGTTAATGTTTGGACCAATAAAATATGAAAACAGATGGCAATGTAAGGGCACATTACTTTGATATGTGTTAAGTTATTTAACATTTAGATTTTTGTGACTACTAAATACAACACTGAAAAATATGTATAATAATTAAAGCATAATCATTCAGTAAAAATTTGTGGAGCATCTTGTGTAACGATTCAGGCATTATGCTGGCCTGCCCCTGTCACCTGGCAGAATGCAGTAATGCAGTACCCTGGTCAGCCCAGGGTTCTATGGCTACATAGTCTGCACACAGGTGCAAGAAAAGGACCCCTTTAAAAGAAAGACCCCCCACTCACTCATGGCCTTTTTTCAACTTTTTTCCTGCTGTTTCCCTGGGGCAGACAGGACTTTCCACTCTCCCTCTTCTCTTCTGTCCTATGCCTAGATCTCTGTGTCTCTTTAGCTTTTTACTCTTTCCTACCCTTTCCCTTTCTAATAAAATCTCCCACTAAGGTCGATCTGCCTGGCATGTTTTTCCTCTGCCTGGTCACACTCGCATGCCATGGAATCCACCAAGGTTCCCTACGCATTTTATCATAATATCTTGTATTATAATTCTGAGGAATCCCAGAATTATAATTGTTATCCTCCCTTTCCTCCTTTAGTTTTTCAATAATGCATGGAGTATATTAATAAAGGGATTTCTTTCTGTTAAGATTTTTGATTGATTGGTTGGTTGATTAAATAAGACAGAAATATACAACAAAAGCTTATGTCAAACAAAATAGAATAACTCAATTTTAATTCATTCAGGGACTATTATATATGATAACATTAATTTAATTTCTTTTCCACAGAGAAAACCTGTTACTTTTCCTAATAATACTGACACCAAGATTTCACTAGCATAATTCTGAGTAATTGAAACATAATGTGAGTCACATATGCAACTTTTTGTTTAGGTGAAAGCATACATACAAGCAACACTGCACTGACGAAACATGTTATACTTAGGAATATATATGAATATGTATATACAAATAATAATTTTAAAAAATGAGTTCATCAATTTGAAGGAAAGGAAGGAAGGCATATGGGAGGGATGAAAGGGAAAGGTGAAATATAATTGAATTCAACCTCAAAACTAAAAAACAAAAAAAATAAGTAAAAATAGGTAAAATAATTTTAGTAATGCATTCTAGCAATATATATTGAGGTAGTTTATTACTTTCATGGTTATTCTTTCCCACTTGCCTTCTTTCACTATATCCATGCTATACTTTGAGCCCAGATCATTATGCATTGCTAGTTAAGCACTCTATTTATAAGACATATCCTTAGCCCTTCAAAATATTTCACTTTGTATTGAGTGCAGTTGAATTCCTCATGTGCTAGGTTACAACTACTCTAGAAGACAACACTCATCAGCAATTGAATCATGGCTATTTTGTCCAAGGTTTTGCTTTAAAAAATGATGAAATTTGAACAAATATTAATTGTTCTTATTTATCTTTTGACTTTCCCCTCTTTAAAAAGCTTTTTACAAAAGTAGCTGTGTTAAATGTATGAAAAATCATTATTTGAAAATAAATGAAGTGTTAGGATCATTTTCATAGTAAATACAGCCTCCTGCCATACTGGAGTGCTAACTTCATTCTTTTAAAAACATATATGAGACTGCTGTGAATACTTAATTCATATCTGAATATAAATCTCTACTTATAGAAGAACATGTCTATTTAAAATTGCATTATATGTAAAAATTATAGCTGTATCTTTGTTATATGTTGACACTTCTGAATAATAAAATTTCATTCATGGGGGAGAGCTCTTCATTAATACAGCAACAATTTTAGGTGCCATCATTTATTTTGAATTCTTTTCTATACTTTATTTTATATTTATCCTTTTTACATATTGATCCCAGTTCCCTCTTTCACTCTCCCTTTCTCTTTCCTTCCCTCTTTCACTCTCTCTTCCCCCTCACATGCACCTCTCCCACTCTCCCCTCCCACCCTCACCACTCCACATGTAGGGTGATGCCATCCAGGAGGAGTCATCTAAATCTGTCAAGTCATTTGAAGTAGGGACTAGGACGACTCTCCTGTTTCTAGGTTAAGGCAGTATCCCTCCACGGGGAATGTGCCCGCAAGGTCCTTTTGTGCACCAGGAATACTTCCTGGTTCCAATGTCTGAGGTCCCTTAGACTGCTCAGTCCTTCTAGCTGACCCCTTTCTAGTGGGTCTGAATCAGTCCCATGCTGGATTCCCAGCTATCAGTCTTAATATAAAAGAAAGCATGAAAATTATTTCAAAGACACATTTAACTTTCATTAGGAACAATTGTCATAATACATATGACAAAATAGGTGGAATTTAAAGACATTTATTTTATAAAATGGAAAACCATTATGTACTAAAATCTGAGTGTGAGTCAGCAAGAGACATATATGAAAACTATGTGAGTTTGAGTCATCCAATATTTTAATCCTCTGTGGTTTCAGATCATGCTATCTCCTCTCAGGGCAAAGCTGACAAAATCCATTGCAGATCATTTCTGAATTAAGGATTTTTAAAACTTACTTCCACATATTTTTTGAAATGTAGAATCATAAATTCAGTTTCATAAAGTAATGTTATTGTACACAGATTATTGTAATAGCTCTTTCTATAACTCTAAAAATAGTGTTCTGTACCAATAAAAATATAAGCTTCAAGACTTCTAGAAAATTAGCTATATGTTCAAAGGGCAACCATTGGAAGAAATATCTGTGGTGTGCAGATTCTAACAAAGGATGTTTGCCACTATGCTTACTCTAACTTGTGCCTTTACATGTTTTCCCTTTAATAAAAGTTTCCAAGACTTGCAACATATTTTCTAATAAATTTCATAAGTCAAAGATGATATTATATGAGTTTTATATTTAGAATATTTAAGAATCTAAATTTTGTCTTGCTAGCAATCTCTATCTCAGGCTTAGATGAAAGAAACTGCTGGATCAGAATGCCATGTATGATGACAACTGAAGGTAGTTTTCAGTCAAAAGAAACTGAGGATTTCAGTTAATCAACTACATTGAAATTCATTCTAGACAACAGCTGTGTGAGTCTGGAAGCGGTTCTTTCATCAGTTAAGCTTTCAAATGAGATTTTAATTCTGACTAGTACATTGAGCACAAAATTTAGACATATTTTAACATGAGAATTTCAATTTACAAATTTTAATATACAAAGTTCTTGACATTCACACCCCATACATAAATTTCAGTATTTTAATTTTTGTTTTGTATGTGTACGTGTTCCTGGTTTACATGTGTGTCTGTGAGCCACATACATTCCTGGTGTGCAAGGAGGCCAAAAAGCCTGCCTGATAACCTGAAATTGGGCATATAAATGATTGTGAAACACCATGTGAATGATGGTAATCAAATATGGGTCCTCTGGAGGAGCAAGGAGGACATTTAAACATTGAAACATCTCTCTACAACATACACACAGGAGCACACACACACACTACTTTTTTGTTAATTTGTTTAAAAGCAATAGCAATAGATAATTATTAGATAATCTTACAATATTTTAATATGAAAATAAGATAGCTTGAATAAATTGATACTGAGGGTAGTTTTTAACACTGAATCACCATGCTTACATACAGCTAATATATGAGTGAGTTACTGGAAATTCATTCTGTTCTTTAAATGCTCAATATCTATGGCAACTAATTAAGTATATGTTCAGATACTATTAAAGAGAAGTGCTTCATTATGAGTTATTTCTTCAAAACATTCTCATATTTTATGTAGAGCAATAACAAACATGAATAACATTATTTGTTCTTCTTGTTGTATTTCACCATTTTGCATTTGAAGAAATCAATTTATCTTTGTTACTGGTATTTCAAATGGAATTCTAAATCTCTACTACTACACACAGACATTAATTGCTCTTAAGAAGATGATGTTTGAGAATTACAAAACAATTAAACCTTTTCAATTACATTTATTATATTTCAAGGGCCATGTTCTTGTCACAGTGTATAAGTGGAGGTCAAGTCAAAACTTGCAGAAGTGGGTTCTCCCCACCCCATTGAAACAAGTAATTACTCAAGTCAGAAGATTTGATTGCCAAGTGCTTTTAATAAGTAAGCAATCTTTCCAGCCTGGAAATCTCTGGGTGAGGAAAAATACAATGATTTTTTTACTCACCCTTTCTCTAAAATATGCATCAAAAATTGTATGCATGGTTAAACTGAACTGCTTACTATAATATATAATAAACATAAACCATATACAAGGTTGCAAGTGAGAAACTACCTTTGCTGATAATGTAAACAAGTAAGGACATACATGTTAGTAAAAGGTGCAGAGGGTAATTTCAGGAAAAAGTGTAGTAATTAAAGTGACAGTGAAAATAAAATGAAGAAGAGATGGAAAAAGAGCAAAAGAGGGACATTTTGATAGAATGAGGTAGGCACTGGGGAAGAGGTAAAGAAAAGATTACAATACAGACTTTGAGGTAAAGTGCACTGTCATATGGAATAGATATGATGGAAACATTTTGAAATTGACTTCGGAAAAGTGCTGAGGAATTGAAAATTTAGAAGTGGTAAATAATAGTTTTACATCCTTTCTATTTCTGACATTTTGTAGTGTATGAAAAATGAGAAATACAATTTAAAATGATACTAAGATCTCAATTTCTTAAACTAATTTTTTTAGAGTCTAAACTCAATTTTCTAAAATGTCAATGGAAGCCTACAAAAGATCTATCAGATTCTATCAGAGTCTGCAATCATATACTTCCATCTAAGACAGAGGCTGATAAATTTTCTCTATTTGGAAGACTTTTTAATGGAAAATAATTCTCTACTATTGCCAGAAAATGCATACCGTGATAACTATGTGTGGATCTGTGACTACTGTGATTGTGAACCTCCTTTAAACAAAGTGGAAGCCCCACAATTGTTCTGATAGAAAAATGATATTGAATAAATACCTCATTTAAATTCAATAACCATTACCATGAAATTTCCACAGAACCACTTATCCAGTGACAGTTGTTTAATCTTTGTGCATAAGATTCATTTTTGTCCATTTACAATGCTGCTCTATTCTCTAGGAAAGCTAATTTTTCCTTTCCCATATCATGTCCTACTGTATGTTCATATCGAAGTTTGTTTATAATCTCAGTGTCAGGCTCTTATTGTAACCTTAGACCTTATATAATAGGGGATTTATTCTGAATTTTCATCAGTAGTTGTGGCCATATTTTATTTGGAAAAACAGAAATTGAAAAGAACTACCAGAATTCTGCTTAAACTCATATCCACATTCACCTTATAAGAACTTGTAAGGAAACAATCTTGGACAAGGTCTCAGCAGAACAAGAATTAGAACTCAAGGAATTATGATATTTATGTTCCCATGATACAGCAATAAAGTGTAGGAAAGTGAAATATGCAAGAGAGTCAATAAAATTTTGTTTATTTAAAGGTTGCAGAGAGAGCTCAGTGGTAAAAAGTTGTTGTGCTTGTATAGAAGATTCAGGTTCTGTTCCAAGCACCCACATGGAAGCTAACAGTCTTTTGTAACTCCAGTTCCAAGGAATCCATTACCCTTTTCAAGACCCCACATGCAAAGTAAGCATGTGGCACACAGATATATATGCAGTCAACAAAAGCACAACTTTAAAATGTTTTTACATTATTAATGAGTTATTATTATGGGCAAATGACTAATGTCATGGAATTTTGGGAGTTACTGCAGGCAGTAAATATTGGAGTAATAAAGCCAGGTGAACAAGGAGGCTAGGTTATTTACATACCAAATTCTATTATCAGAGTAACAATGTTTTCCCTGCATTCCTGCTGTGTCCTAATAATGAGCAGAGAAAGCCCTAGCTGAAGAGATGCAGCAAGTACAGGGAGTTGAAATTGAAACACTACATGTAAAACTGTTAGGTGCTGAGGAGATATGGACTAAGCACCAATGGCACGGTGTTTTCTACAGTATTTAATATCCTTTGTGTTTACATGATCTCAACAACTTACCTACATGTTGAATGTATTAACATCATACATTAATCTTGACTGACTGGCTAAAAGTTCAGCTCCATACAATGTTATAGACATGAGTAGGTTTATAGGTATATGCTTATCCTTTTTTGTTCCTTTTATCTATCAATCATTTATATAGTATTCTCATTTCCTTTGGAATAATTTCACTTTATTACACTCACAATATTTGAGGAATAGAGTTTTTTTCTTTTGGTTATAAGATGATAGTCTTATTTAGGTCAAGAATGAGCATGTGATTCAATTTAGGCCAATGAGTTTATGAGGGGACTTTCCAAACTGTGTTTGGAAAGAGAGCCCCTAAATAGTTCTGTAAAAGTAAGTTTTCAGATGTGGATTTTAAAATTGATTCATGAATGTTTTGATTCATAACAGGGACAATGAAGATGACAGGTTTACACAGCAAAATGGAATTCTCCCCTCTCCCCACAAAAAAGTAAAGAAAATTTAAATAAGAATCTTTATGATTATGATCATTTAAAGAAAACTATAGCATTTAGAATTATATTATGTGAAAGAAGGTGAAATCTTTTGCTACTTTAAAATAGTCTACTTGATATTATTTAAGTCATAAAGTCTCTTGGTTCATGTTAACAAAAAATAGCTCTTTGTCATTTTTCTTTGATGATTATAAGCCATTTTGAATGCCATAATAAAAATTTACATGAATCAGTAAAATTCATTTTTTTTTTCCAGAAGAAAAAGATTTTTAAATTTTTCACTTTTGGATTTAGAGCTTTTGAAAGCCTAAAGATTTGAGAGGATGCTGATGAGGGAAAAGGTTAAACTAATACTACCTGCTGTGCCTACATTGGCAAATGGAATGAAATAACACAGATGGTGGCATTTGCCTGGGAGATTAATTGAGGGGTGACTTCTTAAAGGTTCATAAATTATGATGGAATTTCTGTTTTTGCAAAAGATATGGATGTAAATTACATTATTTTCTGTACCACCTAACCATTATATCAGTAATTAATCAAAAGTTATTTTTAAATAATACTTTAATATATCTGTTATTATTCCTCTTCAGCTCAGCAAAAAATAAGGTTTTGTTTTGAACTTTTATGTTGGAGTCTTTTAATAATTAAATATACTTACAATATTCTTCACTACACAATATGCTATCAATAAATGTTAGTTAATACTTCTTAACACAATTCTTTAAGTCTCCTATGGAGTGATCTTCACAGACTGGATTGAAAACAAACTAAACTTGATGGCTAATAGTCCCAGCAGAACTTTCAAAGGGCTGCCCTGACCAATTGCCAGTCATGTGAATAAGGCCGTGTTTGACATTGCTGTTTCCCTAGTGCTTTCTTGTCATCAGATAAATCAGACAAGCATCATGATCAAATCTCATAATCACACTAAGCAATAATATACTAATTTTAAACAGGTCATAGCATTAACTTGTAGAAATATCCAGAAGTGAAAATCACCTCGTGGATATATATATATATATATATATATATATATATATATATATATATATAAAATCAATTCATTATTTGCCTATAACTTAACCTTCTCAAAGTAAAACTAGAAAACATTAAATAATTAAAAGGGTAAGAATCAATAAACAGTATTGGGATAAAAAAATTACATGTGGAAGACCTGAAGAATTTTGCAATTTTACTCTTTGAAATATATATCACACAATGTCTATGTCAGACTAATATCAGACTAATATATGTCTATGCCAAACTAATATATACTATGTTATTAGTTTATCTCACCTTTCTCTAATATATTCATAAAATATATAAACATATATACATAATATATTATTAGTTTCTCTCATCTATCTCTTCCTCTTTCCTGTTTTTAAGTGAATATGCATGATATTTTCTGATATTTTATTAGCTTTGCTCTCAGAAGTGAACAAAGTTATTCCTACTACTACTTTCATATTTTATTTACACAAATTTGTAGAACAATAATTTTGTACATTTTAGTGGAAGTAGCTGTTTTATTTATCTCCTTCAAAATTAATATAATATCCTTTGGTCCTTATGAAGAATAAGTTAGTGACAACATCATTATCAAGGTCACAAATAGTAATAAAAAATAAATAAACTTTTATTTTTTGGAATGTTTGTCCTTGACCCTAATACGTTTGAATAAGGATTTCTGAATATGTGTCCAGAAATACAAAATTTACGTGCATTTTGTCTCTAAATAAATTCATAAAATAGTCAAGTACAAAGGGATCATGGGGTGCACTGAGTAAAAAGGAACTCCAGAGTGGATAGTAGGACACTGATACTATGAAAGGATAAAATGAATGGGTGCTTAGACAGGAAAGCGGTTAATGGAGAGGGTTAAGGGAGGGAGCTATAACACTAAGGGTGTTTGAAAAAGACATACAGAAACCTCATTGCATTTTTATTTCAGTATATACACACATAAGTACATGCACATGCACACACACACACACACACACACACACACACACAAGCAGGTAGGAGGGAGAGAAAGGTGGCTTAGATGAGAACATTCTTGGTCTCTAGTTGGTGGAACTATTTGGGAAGGTTAGGAGGTGTGTCCTATTGGAAGTGGTGTGTCAGCATGAATAGGCTTTGAGGTACCAAAAGGCTGTACCATTCCCAATTAGTTCTCTCTGTGCCTCATGGTCGATGTTTCAGTATCTAGGATCTCAGCCATTGATCCAGCTTCATGCTTGTCAGCCTGCAGCCATGCTCCCCTCCATGATGGATAATGGACTAAATTCTGAATTTGTAAATGCATGCTCAAAGAATTACCTTTTTAAAATGTCTTCATCATGGTGTGCATATATATGTATATAACTCACAGAACAATATAAGTTATTGCTGTTGTCTATGATTGCCTCCAAGAATTTGAAGGTAAGATCCTAATGCTGAAGATGTCACAGTTTGGACATAGTACTTGGAAAAATCAAGCTGGAACTGACTTGCAATTTTTTTCCCTTAGGTTTAACTCTCATAATAGTATTGTAAGGTTCTATGTAAGCTTCCAAAGGACAAAAGCAATCAGTAGTCTTACCAAGCTATGATTCTTATAAACCAATATGATTACCAGCATAATAAAATATCCCTAAGGGTGTTCAAAAATGGTACTTATATCTTGGAGGTAACTAATCGTTATATAATAAAAATTAAGGCCTTCTTAATAGGAAGAAAATCATACATAATCCTGTAAACCTAGTTAATTTTCCATGGCTGGAGAGGTCATGAAACTTAAAGGCAAATTTACTACTGCTACTTTCCTAAACAAGCATAATTTCTAACTGAATTCTAAATACTTATCATTAGAACAAGAGATGAGGATAACTCACAATCCTCATCAATGAAAAATCTTTTTGTGTCAGATAGAGAACATTACAGAAATTTACAACTAAAATTTTTAGGGAACAACTGACCTTGGGGTGCTTAGCCCTAACCAATATGTGGATAACCCAACCCCTACACCTAAGGTTCAGAGAACAATGTGCAAAGGGAGTAGAAAGACTGTAAGATCCAGAGGACTAGACTATGTTATGAGATAGTATATGAGATATGTATGGTAGAGAAGCTACTCTTCTGAGTTCTTAATAATATAGTTGCCTAAACAAGACCAATATGGTGACATCAATTGACATGCTAATGTTGACTAGTAGGTGGTTGGGGTATAATAAGAATTGCTATTACAGAGGTAGTGTCAGTCTTTTCTAGTGACAGGTTCCCAATAGACTATCCTACACCAACTGGTGAGATCTAAACACACACACACACACACACACACACACACACACACACACACACACACACGAGGTAATAAATTTCTGAGAGAGTAGGGCAAAATACTTGGAGTTGGAGTGGGAAAGTGCAGGGTAAACTAATGTAAATACAGTATTTAGTCATGTATGAAATTCCAAAACAAATAATAAAAACCCACAAATAATGCTGTCTACTGTCCATTTCTCTAATCATCATGTGAAACATACATTCAACTTTTTCCACATATTGTCAGATCCCTTATTCCCTTTTCTTACATTACCTTTTTGTTGATATGACTTACTACAATTATTGCTAGATATTGAGATTATGAAAAAAGACAACTTTTTCTTAGTTCTTTCATCAGAGTTGTAATAATCATTCTTTGGAGCTATTATTTGCAATCATTAATTGAAATGGCAAGTATGGGGGTCTTGAAGAGGTGTTCCAATATTTATTGTTATATTTTCACCTGTTCATGCTCCCCCTATTAAGAATTAGTTTTCAGCATTGTGAGTACCAAAAACACACATTGGAAGACACAGTATCTTCTACCAATTATGTTGAGAAAAATGGGTAAATACATATAGGAGAATGAGTGCATAACCTTATTCTTCACTGTAAACAAAATTCAATCTCAAATGAATCAAAGGCCTCAATGTAAAATCCGAAACTCAAAATGTGCTAGGAGTAAACATAAGTTGTATGTTATAATATACAGGCATTGAAGCAAGGCCTTTCTAAATAGGATTTCAGTGGGTTAATAAAGAAGACCAGCAAATGGCAAATCAGACCTCACAAAACTTAACATCTTCTGTACAATGAGTGAAAGCACAAACAAAGTGAAGAAGCAGCTCAGAAAATGGGAGATATCTTTTCTAGCTATACATCTGAATGAGGATTACTATCTAGAATGCAAAAAGAAATCTTTAAAGAACAAATTATCTAGACTCCAAACAAATCACTCATGTTATTTACCATAGACCTGACCAGAGAATACTCCTCCAAATATGAATGGTTATTAAATACTATAACAATTGTTAAATATGTTTATATCTTAGGAAAATGCAACATTAAACTACTGTGAAATTTTCTCTTTCCAACCAGATAGCAAATGGTAGAATAGATAAAGAGAAAGAAAGATATGGATTAACTGCTGGTGTGAATATAAATAAATATGGATACTATGGAAGTGAATGTGGGCTTTCTTCAGCAATCTATAAATGTAACTACTATAGGACTAAACTATATTACTCCTTGGAAAATACCCAATGACGTTCCTAATCCAAAAATACTTTTACCTCTACGTTCATTACTTTTCCTCTATTCAAAATAGTTAAGATAATTGAATTAGTGTTGCTGTAAATCAATGATGAAAAGCTTATGAATATGTGGCATCTATACTATACACATGTAATATTATTTGGCTGCAATAATAATTAAGATATTTGAATGTAAATGGAAATATATAGTTGGTGAGATTATTCAGGTACAGTAAAACAAATATCACATGTTCTCTTGTGTATGTGGTTATTAGCATGGAATCTCTAGTTTGGTGTGTTCAACTTGAGGTACTATAGAAGGCTAGAAACTAGAAAGATTGCATTGAGTGGGTAATTATTTAATAGTATTAGAAAATGGGTAATACAAAAGCAGAGAGGGGATATCTTGTGGGGAGAACCCATGGGGAAAGTAGGGAATAAGGGAGGTGAGTGAGCATTGCATAGTTTTATCCAAAATCAAGTAGCTATGAAAAACAAAAACATAACTGAAGTAAAAGTTTAATAATAACAATATTTTCAAAGTTTGAATGGGCATTCTGTTTTAGTTAGTGTTTCTATTGATATGATGGGACACCATGAAAATAGCAACTGTCTTGCTCTTTTTTATTTAAAAGAACTAATTTTTTATTTTAATAATCACCCCAGTTACCCTCCATCCACTTTTCCTGTCCCTCACCCCTTCTCACACCCTCCACCCACCAAGGCTGAGAAAGGCAACAAACAAGTTCATGCCACTGGGTTATGTCACAGCAGCTCTTATAAGGGAACACATTTATTCATGCTGGCTTAGAGTTCTAAAATTTACTCCATTTTTGGCATGGTGAGAAGCATGGCAACATACATGCAAACATTGTATGGTAGAAGGAACTGAGAGTTGTAAATCCTGATAGGCAGGCAGAAGAAAGACAGTGCCACACAGGGGTTGTCTTGAACATCTAAAATTTCAAAGCCATCCCTAGTGACATGCATTCTCCAATAAAGCAACACCTCTTTACCAAGGCCAAACTTCATAGTTAGTGCCACTCTCTATCAGCCTAGGGGGCATTATCTTTCAAACTATCACAGATAGCTTGTACAGATAACAAAAGCTGTTCCCAGAAGACATGTTTCATTATAATTTTTAAAAAATGTTCCAGGCATCTGATCTTTCCTGGTTAGTTGTTAATTAAGGAAATACTAGGATAGCCAAAACAACCCTATACAATAAAAGAACTTCAGGAGGCATCACCATTCCTGACTTTAAGCTCTACTACAGAGCTATAGTTCTGAAAACAGCCTAGTATTGGCAAAAAATAGACAGGTAGACCAATGAAATTGAATTGAAAATCCTGGCATTAACCCACACACCCATGAACACCTGATTTTTGACAAAACAGCTAGAATTATACAATGGGGCAAGGACAGCCTCTTCAACAAATGGTGCTGGCACAATTGGATGACAGTGTGTAGAAGACTCCAGATATACCCATGTCTGTCACCACATATAAAACTCAAGTCCAAATGGATCAAAGACCTCAACATCAATACAACCACTTCACATGAACTGTCAGATCTACATGACCCCAACTGGATGGCATTCCCCTACATATGGAATTGGGGTGGGGGATGGGATGGGAGGGTGGTTAGGGTGCGGGTGCACGTGAGAGGGTAGAGTGGGTAAAAGAGAGGGAAGGATAGGGAAATGGGATCGACATGTAAAATAATAAATTAATTAAAAAAATGCTTTGACTCCAAAATTTAAGTTCAAGGACAAGTTACTTGGAAAAAGGATTTCTATTTTTGTTTCCACAGAAAATGAAAAGCTGTGGATTCCTTCCAGAGTAATGTGGTGTGATCAAGCCACACCACCTGAAACAGAGTACCAGGTGATTCTAAATTCAAAACAGCTGGACAAAGCATCTTGACAGTCTGCAGCCAGGATTTCAGCACCTTCTTAGAATCCTCCATAACAGCGCCCCTTACCAGCAGAATGTAGTTTGGAAAGAACGAGGCCCAAATTCCCAAATATTGTCTATAAATGTTTGTTTTCATTTAAATGGACTTGGTTTTATATATATAACATATGCCCACTTATGCTTAAGCTGATTCTGTTATATGTGCAAGCATCATCCATCTGCTTGGTTTGAGACCTGCACCATGAGAGGGAACCCATAATTGATATTTTAAAAGCAGTTAAAAGTCATGTGTGGGGAGAATAATGACCCTAATGGGAACAGAACACTAGACTTAGTAATTTGACATAGCAAATATCCAATTGCCTTTAAGTTTATAGCCACAGACATAGACTACATCAGCCTTAATCAGAAACGTTTTTGTTTACAATATATAGTGGTAAATGCAGAATCTAATGGGTATAGGATAATTAGAATAACTATTTTAAGGTTCAGGGAAGTTTGTAGAGGAGGTCAGAAATAATTGAAGAAAGAGAAAAATGGGAAAGAGAATAATAATTGTTATCTTCTTGGTGAAAACCTTTGATTGCAATCATGAACTTAGAGCAATCGTGGATGCTTGCACTGGGTCTGCTCATCAACATTCAAGGATGGATGGAGAAATGCATCAGCAAGTTCTATTCCTCACAGTTGAACTCCTAGTATTTACAAATTCAAGGAGGGCATAACATGCCTTTAGCTGTGAATCTACTAATAAATACCCTAAGAATGCAGTGTTCATATATAATGTTCCTGCATAAAATATATAGATAATGACATACTGATAATGATGGGAAGGAAATAAGAGATGTAAGAAAATAGTAATCACAATTCATCATATTCCTGTATGGCATCGTCAAACAACAAAATGAAAAGAAGTATTTTATAAAATCTGGACTGGGCTACATATGTTTATAAGCACAGTAGTTAGAGGTAAAGACATGCAGATTCTGAGGGCTCTATGTCCATCTAAGATACCACAAATGACAAAATTCCAGTTCATAGAGAGACTCTATATCAATGAAATAAGGCAGAGACATATATATGTTATTCAACATATAGTAAGTATGGAAAATATGAAACACAGGAATATATTAAAATTTAGTTACTTGGCTTATACATATCATTACTCAAATAATATTTTCACATCTAAGACTATATATAAGCCAGATAAGACTTATGGAAAGAAAACTATAAAAGTCTTCATTATTTCAGTCATTGAAATGTGGGGTCTCTTTTTATAATGTCTATGCTTATACTATAATGCAATTAAAAAACAATGTAATCATCTATATTTTTGAAAATGTAGTCTGTTTAGTGTCCACCTATATTCAAACATTCATAATTACAAGTTATATGCCTTGTTCAGAATCCCATGTTCAGTGTGATACTATTTTGAAGACTAATAGTAAGTATTTAATGCATAAATATACATTTTCTTAAATATTCCTAGAATTTGGCATAAACTAATTTTGAGGATCTAGGAAGCTCTAATGACTACTTGATTTACCTGCTGATATAGTGTCAATACTAGAAGATAGTCAGGTTCAGTTGAATTAACAACTGAATACATAGAAATTCATATTCTTTAGATATTTTCCTTTGAAGGAAGTAGAGAACTAGGTTGCAAAGTATGGAATACCATACAGAAGAACACAACACACAGAAGAACACAACTCTCTGTATGCTTATGCTAACAGAAGGTTTAGCTTACTAATTTAATCATTGAGTCTTGTCTGGCCTTATGATTTATTTAACCAACATAATTCACTAAAAATGATAGTGAGCGGAGTCCTAGGCTAAGGCACAGAAGTTCATTTCTACTTCTGCTTCATGGGGATAACAATAGGTTGTTTTTCTGGAGTATGATATATGAGGTATCACATGAAACACAGGTAAATTATCCAAGGTAAGTTCATCATAGATATGCTAATTCCCAGGCAATCACCACCATGGCTGAAAATACATGTATAAGCTGAAGCAAAGTCAGTAAAAAAAATCATAGTGTCTTGACATATAGATCATGTAAAATTATTGGTTATTATTTTAAGGCAATATTTTAGAGCAATTTGTTATATCACATCATTATAGTTTTATGGTAGAGTAATTGTAATTGATGAATTGAAGGTAAATAGTAGAGTATGTCAGGTAGAGAAGTTTCCAAAAACATCAGAATTCTACATACACAATTTCCAGTGAGGAAACCAAATTTGTGATCATCTTATATGAAGATAACTCATTCAAAAACTCATGATATTCTAATGAGATAAGCACATGAAATGAATCTCCTATCATCCATATTAGAAGACCTAATAATAATAGTTTCTCACTACTTTGTGTATATATAATTTCAAAAAATGTGTGATGTAGGAAAAGTGTGCTGTCATAACTACTTTGCTCTGCTGTTCAGTCTCTTTTCAATACTTTTAATGCTAAGTCAATACAGAAACCTGTTTGGAAGGAAGCTCCAGGAACAATACTAGCAGTGGACAACCTGTTACAATACATACTACAGAGGTGGAAGGAAATAAAAGGAATTGGTAAAACAAGGTATATAGGGATACGAATTCCCAACAAGTTTTTATTTCAAAGATAATAAATAACATCTGTCAAAGTTGAATATGTGCCTTTTGGTGGTTGGGGGAATGTGATTAATTCATAACAAGAGGCATTAATTACCTTTCCATTATTTTGGATTGGATCTTCAATAAACTTTGTGAAATATAAGCATTAATCTATTCCTATATACATTATTGACAACTCCTGTGTATATTACTATTTAAAATATAAACCAAGGCCATGTGTGTGGAGAGCACCCCTTTAATCCAAAACCCTGGAGCCAAGCATAAGTAGATCACTGAAATTGCAGCCAGACTGGTCTACATGGCAAGTTTCTGGCCAGCCAGGGTTTTCTAACAAGACCATGCCTAAAATTGTGGACCAAAACTCATCATATCATATCTGGAAATAAGATAGGATGGCAGAAGTCTCAAGTGCTCCACAAGCTCCACTGCATCATGGACAGATTTTAGCAGGGTACTGTGTGCTTTTTGGGAGTAGTTAATGAGTTTGAGAAATTCTAATTCTATGTGATTACATGTCCCCTCTTTCTTATTAGTGATATTAGAATTTCATGATGCCTGTCTTGTAATAATAGTTACAATTTAGCTCCTTTGTAATATTTAATAAAGTCTTGCAGTGTATGCTGTATCTTTAGTTCTCTATTACATCCTGGAAGTGTACAAACAAGACTTATGTGCTGCCATTATGCAAATAAGGACACAGAGACACAAAAGAGATTTGAATAACTTTTCTGGAGTTAGTAAGTGGAGAAATAGTTCCTGAACTGAACTGTTAACTGGAACATCTGTGATCTTTTCAATACTAACACAATGTGGAATGAATATGGAATGGGAGTAGTTGTTACAGAAATCAGTAAAATACTTGAAGCCCCATCTTAAATTAAGTGAGAAATTGGACACTCTTTGCCTCTTTTAAAAAGGTGATCCTTTGCAAACACAGCAGTTGAAATTTAAACTCTTTCAACCACAATTGGAATCAGCATGGAGGTTCCTAAAACAATCTATAATATAATAATCAAAGCTACTCCTTGATGTTTACCCAAAAGACTCCAAGTGAACAAATAATAGAGATCTTTCCCTGTACATAAGTGTTTACAATAGCTAAGATATAGAACCAACTTAGGTGTACAGCAACAGAGAAATGGATAAAAAAATGTAATCTCCCTCTTTGTCTCACTTTCTCTCTCTCTCTTACACACCACACACACACACACACGTAAATTACCTTTGCCAACAATAACAAGAATGAAGTTTTACCACTCGCAGGGAATTAGATACAATTAACAAACTCATTAAGTGAATCAAGTCAGTTTTAGAAAGACAAATCTCATACCTCTCATTTTAATTTACTATCCTACATTTTCTATAATATACATCTATATCAAAAAAGTGAAACTGCTTATGAAAACCAAGAGTACTGTAGTGGTTTGAATTAACATTTTCTCCAGTAGTGTCAGGCATTTGGAACACTTGGTTGCCAGTTGGGTTGGTTAATGTAGTATATCCTTAGAGGGGGAAATATGTCACTACAGGTAGAATTTGAGTTGAAAATCTGATACCATCTCTAATTTCCTTCTGTCTCCATTCTTATGGTATGTACTCTCAGCTTCTTGCTCCTGCTGACATGTCCACTGCTGTACTTATTGCCTATGGTCATACTGTGCCTACCATTATAAACTTTAAATCCCTAGAACAGTAAGTCAAAATACAGTCTTCTATAAGTTTCTGTGGTCATTGTGATTTATCACAGCAAGAGAAAAGTTACTAATACAAATACTAATAGGAAGTAAAGTTACTAATATAAATACTAAATTGGGAAGAGAACATGTAGAAATCAAAATATGCTTCAAATTTAGTATACACTTTTATGAAAAGGGTTCATGGAAAGCACAATTTTCTATAATGCTTGGGAAGAAGAAAACTATGCTCTATCATTCAGATTAGAGGTTATTATTTCATTGTATCACATTTGATTTGCAGTATAAATGTTTGGAAAAATTAATGACAGTATCTTTCCTTGGTTTTTTAGCATTTAAAATAGTTTTCATCCACTCACAGTGTAATATTTTAACCTCAGCATGTTTTTCAATTATTCCCTCTATTTCAGGGATGTCTAGTTTTACTTTCCAATAAATGTGGACATGTATAACACTAGAAAATCTTTTTTGCCTTTCTTCTTTTATTAGCATCTCAACAATTTTAAGAGGAGGGAGACACATCACTAATAAAAACAAAACTGGAAATGACTTAAAATTAATCATTACATTGAAACAGGACCCATAAAAACAGAAACAGCAAAAATAATCTCTATGATAGTCATTTAATCTGTAATAAGAGTTGTAGAAACTTCACCCTTTTACCAAATCTGCATCTTTTTCATAATGTTTATATCCCTCACACCAGAAACAGAATATGCCAGCTTTATAAAAAATTTATTTTTAGTCTGCATGGAACATAGAGTCATCAGTTTTCTTACATATTGCAACTATTAATACATATAAAGTTTCCTGAAATACCCTCATAATGACTTTGGTTTCTTTCTTTTTCCCCACACTTAATCAAGCATGTGAACAAAATTCTTTCCAGCGATAACTGAAAATGTTCACAAATCATAATGGAATAATTTTGCTCAAATACTTTAAGTAATATAGCAAAAGAGATTGATTTTCTTTAGCAACAACCAATGTGGAAGTCTGATAATTAGTTTTAACATCAGCATGTAGATTCAAAGGCAGAAACTAAAATTTCTTTACCAGGCTCCAATCAGAGCCTTCATAGGCCACACATCAGACTTGCCCTGAACTTCTTAAGGTAGATAAATGAGGGCAATGTTACTTTTGGTATTCAACTTACGTGCAGATACTCTATTTCATCCTTCTCAGCTGACACAAGACAGAAATGGCATCAAAGTGTGATAAACTCTTTCCTGCAAACCAGGGGTTTCATGGTTCATTGGCCACAGGCACAATCTATCAATCCACTTACTACACAATAAAAGGTAAGAAATCCATTACAGATCTGCTATAAACCTTGCCAGGTGGTCTATGACAAAAACAGAATTCATCCTCTGGTTAATGTCTCTTTTCTCTAGTTTGAAGTATTAGGGGTCAGCTAACATGCATATAGTAGTCAGGATTTTGTAATAAATTATTTTTGGTACATAAATAAATTCATGTGAATAAGTATACAGAATTCACTAAAATCTTCATTTTTGATAGGATTCTGACCTTCCATAAAAATAATGCTGTTATTTTATTTTCACACTACATATTAGTTTTTCATGTAATACAATAAATGAATAAATGAAACTAGGTTAGAATTATAATCTGTATCCTTAAATATGGCCTTTAATCTTTCCTTATTCAGGTTCAGTTTAAGTAGTCAGTATATGAAAGTCTTCACTGAATTCAATATTATTAAATTATTAAGAAGAAATGAAGCTCTTCTAGTTTTAAAGTTTATACCATCTAACTTACTAAGAAAAAAATCTGCAGAAACAAAAGGGAAAAATATTATGTTTGCCAAATCCTTTTCTATGTATGATTTTTTTTCCTACTGTCTCAAATTCACTGACATAGGGCAACATATTTGTCCTAATAAAGGACTTTGAAAATGTTATACTGAAGGTCAGGAATTATGAAATTTTTCTCCTCATTTTCTTTTCATCATCATAATACACTTTTTCTCATTTAAATTCATTGTGAACAGGAAAGAATGTTTGCAAAGTATAATAACATGTGATTTACTGGAAAATATGTTACCTTTTAAAGAAAGTGTGAGCCATTGGAAACTGTAAGAATATTTCCATATTGGATGCACATTGTCAACATGTTCATAGTGATGAAAGGAAAAATTCATATGTAAATGAATCATAGCACAAATATCAGTATTTTATAGCACATATTAAGTTTCCTTATGGGTTGTTTGAAAAAGAACATTGTCTTGAAAAAATTATATTAGCTGACATTCCTTAATAAACAATTTATGGCACCAGTGTAAATTTCTACAAATCCCTCTGGCAATATCAAGTCTGTAGGGAAAAGCATGAGGTCTGGATTCCAGAGTTACTGCCAGTCCAATGAATCATATTCACATCTATTCAAGGATAAAAGGTAGGTTCACAGTTTAAAAAGTGAAAATATTGGTGTCTATATACAATATTGTCTGCTTGGTCTTATTAGAAATGTGAAGAAAAAAAGCTCAATATTGTCCAGCTCTTTTCATTTGAAATGTTACTTGGTAAAATTTTTTTTAAAGACAAGATCATTATAATGGAAAGTCAGTGTCTGAAAATACTTTGTGTTTTCTATTAGGGCCTGATGGGAGATGCAATTATGTATATGTTTCTCATACTGGTTAATGAATAAAGCACTGTTGGCCAATAGGAAAGAAAGATAGGAGTGACTAGGAGATAAGGAGGAAAGAGGAAGTAGGAAGGAGGAGTCAAGATGGAGAGACTGGGGAGACGAGACGCTGGCCCCTTTCCCTGGTAAGAAGAACACGTGGAAATATTAGATTAACAGAAATGGGCTAATACTTAAGACAGAGCTAGCCAATAAGAAAATAGTACAGGGCCCACAGCATTATATCTAATACAGAGTCTCTGTGCCTTACTTGGGGCTGGTGGGGCGGCGGGACAAGACCGGCAGCAGGAGGAAAAACCGTACTCCTTACAAGGCCCATTTTGTTGTTTTAGTTCCTTGAAAGATCCTCAAATCTGTCCTTTCATAACTAATTCAAGATTCTATTCAATAGCCATAGTTATTACTCTTTGATAAAGTTGTTTCAACCTGGATGATTAGCTTCCTCTTTATATTCCAACATTTTTCCCTACTTCTACATTTCTGATTAACTCTTTTCTGAAACTAAATTGGGTCAGGTTACTCATTGCATATTTTATTGAATTTCCCCTATAAGTTGGTGATCCTAGATCTAGTGACATTTAAGTTTAGAAGTGAAATAAATTCAGTATGTCTAGGAAAGGTATAAAGTCATGAAGCTGGTAATCACCAGAACACATAATGTATCATTGATCATTAATGACCAGAGAAATTTGCTTTCTCATCAACCTTGTTCACTTTTGCTTAATAAATTATTCAATACATATTCTTATTGTTCAAAATCCCAAAAGTTTTGGAAATAGAAAGGGATATATTCTTCTAACTATACTTTGTTGATGGAGTGAATAATTTTGCAATAGTGACAATATCTGTCTAATATCCTTGAAATATCTAGAGTGTAGATAATGCTACTGGTTGTAAGAACATTAGCAAAAATTATAGTCATAGTTATTGAGCCCTTTAATGAAACCAGTTTGAAGCTCCTAATGTTTGTTTTCAAAAAGAGCTTGACCTTCTGTAGATTGTTTAGATTTAAAAATGGGTAGTCATGAGTAAGAAAATGTAATGGAAGAAGAGGCAAAAGTGAGAAAGATCAGGCAATTTGAGATGTATTTATTAATAACCCTCAACACTGCATATTTGTATATGATTCTCAATGTCAACGATAACCATATTATAAACAACACATTATCAAACAATTCCCTAGCTTTCAGCCGCAACCTATTTAGTAACTATAAATAAGATAAGAATATTTATAATGCCAAGCCCCATAAAATTATGCATGTCCTTTAAATAACACAAGGGTAGGAATGAATAATGATATGCTTAGAACAGTATGTGACACATAGTCACTCATTAGATAGTGAATGAATAAATAAATTAGCTCATGAATCTTAACTACATAAAGAAATATTCCAAATAATGAACTTCAAAAACCATCAGAACAAGTAAGCATTATTCTATGATATAATACTATTTCACCACATCTCACAGATTTAGGAAATAAAGGACTATGTAGACTATGTCACAAATACACTTTATCAGAGAATATTATGAGAGAAATCAAACAGCCTATGGAGTAACCTGGTCTCTGCTCTTTTCTCTACATCAGTGAATTATTAATCATCATTTCTACTAAATATTATAAAGTCTTTTCTGGGCCCCATAAATGCCAGTCAGTATGATGACATGACTAGTGAAAAATTTTCTTCTTTAGTTAAAAAATTTGTAGCAGGGAAAAGACTGAATTATCACTACTAACACCATCTATTAATCACCATACTGTGAGAGAAAATTGACTGGAACACTATCCATATTTTAGCAAGGAGTGAATTAGCCAAGCTTTTAATATAACTTTCTACATTTTATTTTCTATATTTGTAGTAATGACTACTAATGACTGACATTACATGGCAAATGTACCTGAAAAGAGACCAACAATTTATTTGATTGACACAAATGAAAGAACGTTGTTAAAATGTTTACTCCTTGGATATTTATACTTAATATGATTAGAGGGCAATACAAAATGGACCAAATTTCTGGAAATTTAGATTCAGTTACCAGTGTACTTTAGAAAATGTACTGGTTTAAGAATTTAACTACACATTTACTCTCATGGTGTTTATTTTGTGATTTCCTTAGAAAGTAATTTCAGCACTATTACAAAAGAACTTTTATGATAAACTCAACGATACAAGATTTCTTAATAATTTGAATTAGTTACAATCTTTATTTACATACCAATCCTAGTTTCCTCTGTATCCCCTCCTCCCCTGCCCCCCACAAATGCCCTATCCCATCTCCTTTCTGCTGCCCAGAGAGTGTGAGGACTTTCATGGAGGATATACAAAATTCTGTCCTGTCATGTGGAGTAGGTTGTAGGCCCTCACCCTAGTTTCTAGGCTGAGAGAGTATCCATCTAAGTGGAATGGGCACACAAAGTCCATTCCTATACTAGGGATAAATACTGATCCACAACCAGAGGCCCCATAGATTGCCCAGGTGTCCTAACTGACATGTATGTTCAGCTGGTCTGGATCAGTTCTATGCTGGTTTCCCAGTTATCACTCTGGGGTCAGAGAGCTCCTCCTTGGTCAGGTCAGCTGTTTCTGTGGGTTTCTACAGCCTGTTCTTAGCACCTGTGCTCATCATTCCTCCCTCTCAATCTACCATAAGATCTAGCAATTACACCCTTAAGCATATACCCAAAACATGCACATTCATGTAACAAGGACATCTGTTCAACGTGTTAATAGTAGCATTATTTTTAATAACTAGAAACTGGAAGCAACCTAGAAGAATGGAAGATACATGATTTTAAACCTACTTTTTTTCCTGGGTAAAGTAAATCAGATTTTCTAGGAAAATTTACTTAACTGAAATTCAATTTAGAGGACATTTTCTTAACTGTGTCTATAAAATGTTTTTGTCTTAGTCTTTTACTTCATATTGTTATGACAGCAAAAAATTAAAACAATAATATAAGTAACTATAAATGGAAAATGTGGAACATAATTTTATTAAATGCAATCATATTTACTATAACTAATAGGAACATGTAATGCATTTTAAATTTCCCTAAATAAAAATAATAGGTATAAACTATATACATATTTTTCTATATTATACAAAAGTAATTGTTTTGCAGTATAGATTTAATTTATTATGATTAGGAAGCACAACATCTAACTTTCAACAAAGAAGCATGGCTTATATCAAAGAAATGATATCTTTTTCTTAATATTAAAATAACAATGGAATGAAATGAGAATTCCTGCATTTCCTTTATTGCTATCATGTTATTGTACAAGAAAGCCAATGTATTTTTACCAAATGGCTAAAAAGTGGTTTTTATTTGGAAACACTTAGTTTTCAATAAAGAACTATATTTGTGGTTGTTTGAAAGAAAATGGCCCCCAAAGGACTTAGCAGAATTGGGATAGTGATGTGTTGGAGGAAGTGTGTTACTGTGGGGGTGGGCCTTGAGGACTCTGGCTTAACCTACCTTCAGTGTGACTGTCAGTTAACTTGGTGTCTGCAAGCAAAGATGTAGCACTCTCAGCTCCAGCACCATAACTGACTCCATGCTGCCATGCTCCTCTTCATGAAAATAATGGACATTAACTCTGAAACTGTAATGAGCCACCTCAATTATATATTTCTGTTGTAAAAGTTACCATGATCTAGAACTTCAAGTACAGTATTGAAGACATATGTAGAGAGAGGGCAGCCTTGTCTTGCTCCTGATTTTAGAGGAATTGCCTTAAGCTTCTCTCCATTCAGTTTGATGTTGGCTGTTGGTTGGCTGTATACTGCTCTTATTATGTTTAAGTATGTTCCTGTGATCACTGCTCTCTCCAAGACATTCAACAAAAGGAGATCAAGTGGATCTAAATTGGCAAGGAAGAAGTCAAAATGTCTGTATTTGCAGATGATATGATTGTCTACATAAGCGACCCAATAAACTCTATCAGAGAACATCTAAAGCTGATAAAAACCTTCAGCAAACTAGCAGGATATAAGATAAATTCAAAAATTCAGTAGCCCTACTTTATTCAAAGAGGCTGAGAAAGAAATCAGAGAAACATAACCCTTTACAATAGCAACAACATAAAGTATCTTGGGGTAATGCTTACCAAACAAGTGAAATACCTATATAATAAGAACTTTGTGACTTTAAAGAAAGAAATTAAAGAAGATAACAGAAAATGGAAAGATAACCCATATTCTTTGATAGATAGGGTAAATATAGTAAAAATGGCAATCTTGCCAAAAGCCATCTACAGATTCAATGCAATCCCCATTAAAATCCCAACACAATTCTTCACTGACCTTGAAAAGATAATAATCAAATTTATGTGGAAAAACAAAAGACCCAGGACAGCCAAAACAACCCTGTACAATAAAAGAACTTCAGGAGACACATCAGCATCCCTGACGTTAAGCTCTACTACAGAACTATAGTTCTGAAGACAGCCTGGTATTAGCACAAAAATAGACAGGTAGACCAATGGAATCAGATAAAAATCCTGATATAAACCCACACACCTATGAACACCTGATTATTGATATAACAGCTAAAAGAAAACAATGGGAGGAGGAAAGCATCTTCAAGAACTGGTGCTGGCACAATTGGACGATGGTGTGTAGAAGACTCCAGATAGACCCATGTCTGTTGCCATGCACAAAACTCAAGTCCAAATGAGGTCCAAAGACCTCAACCTAAATCGACCCACACTGAACCTCTTAGAAGAGAAAGTAGGATGAGCCCTTGAACAAATTCCTATGGGAGACTGATTCCTTAACATATCTCCAGTAGCACAGACACTGAGATCAACAATTAATAAATGGGACCTCTTCAAACTTAGAAGCTTCTGTAAGGCAAAGGACATAGTGGACAAGACCAAACGGCAGCCCACAGACTGGGAAAAGATTTTAACCAATCCTATATCTGACAAAGGGTTGATCTCCAAAATATACAAAGAACTCAAGAAACTAGTCAACACTACACCAAATAACCCTATTAAAAAATGGGGTACAGAACTGAAGAAAGAATTCTCAATGGAGGAAATAAAAAAGGCTGAAAGACACTTAAGAAAATGCTCCACATCCCTAGCTATCAGGGAAATGCAAATCAAAACAACATTGAGATACCATCTTACTCCTGCCAGAATGACTAAAATTAGAAACACCAACGATGACTCATATTGGAGAGGATGTGGAGAAAGGGGACCCCTCCACTGCTGGTGGGAGTGCAAACTCACACAGCCATTTTGGAGATCAGTATGGTTTACCACAGGACCTGGCAATCCCCCTCTTAGGCATATACCCAAAGGATTCACATCATGCAACAAAGATATCTGTTCAACTATGTTCATAGCAGCACTATTTGTAATAGCAAGAACCTGGAAGCAACCTAGATGCCTGTCAATTGAAGAATGTTTAATGAAGATGTGGCACATCTACACAATGTGGTGGGAGTGCAAACTCACACAGCCATTTTGGAGATCAGTATTAGTTTACCACAGGACCTGGCAATCCCCCTCTTAGGCATATACCCAAAGGATTCACATCATGCAACAAAGATATCTGTTCAACTATGTTCATAGCAGCACTATTTGTAATAGCAAGAACCTGGAAGCAACCTAGATGCCTGTCAATTGAAGAATGTTTAATGAAGATGTGGCACATCTACACAATGGAATACTACTCTGCAGAAAATATAATGGTATCTTGAAATTCGCAGGCAAGTGGATGGCACTTGAAGAAACCATCCTGAATGAGGTAACCCAGTCACAAAAAGAGGAACACAGTATGTACTCACTCATATATGGATTTTAGACCTAGATCAAAGGATCATCAGCCTATAATTCACACCACCAGAGGAACTAGGATACAAGGTGCATTCTAAGAGATTCATATAAAGTCCCTCACAGAACTGGCAATGGACAAGTCCCCCAGAGCTCAGGGGAAGTGGGGGGCAGCGAATGGAGAGAGAAATAGGAGAAAATGAGGGGGAGGAAAGGAAAACATGTGCGACCAGGAAGATTGAGCCTGGTTAGGAATTGAAGACAGGAAAGAGAAAGAGAGAGAGACAGAGACACAGAGAGAGAACATAAATGAGGGAGCCAATATTGGTTTGAAGATCAAATTGAACACAAAGAAAGGTCTAGAGAACTACAAGACTGCTGCCAACTAACAATTTGAGCTTCCGTGGAAAGGCTATCATAAATGCCCTTCCTGGAGAGTGAGATCAACAACTAACTTATCCATGGAGCCCTCAACTATTGTCTGTTGGAAACTGGAGCAAACACCGATACATAAACATTGAGTCGAAGTACAACTCAGATGCAGATGGAGAGGATAGACAAGACCAGCCTGCAGAAACACATAGAGACAGCTTACCTGAACAAGGAGGAGCTAACGGGCCACCAGACTGATAGCTGGGAAGCCAGCATGGGACTGACTCAGCCCCCTCTGAATATGGTTCTCAGCCAGAAGGACTGAGCAGTCTAAGAGACCTCAGACAGTGGAGACAGGATGTATCCCTGGAGCACAAAAGGACTTTGTGAACACATCCCCCATGGAGGGATAACTGCCTTAATCTAGAGACAGGAGAGAAGCCCTAGTCCGTACTTCACATGACCTTTCAGGCCTACATGACTCCTACTGGATGACATTGCCCTACACATGGAATTGGGGCGGGGGGATGGTAGGGTGTTTAGTGTGCATGTGAGAGGGCAGAGAGGGTAAAAGGGAGGGAAGGAGGGAGGGAGGTTGGGGGGGAGGGAGGGAGAGGGAATTGGGATCCACATGTAAAATAATAAATTAATTAAAAATAAATGCTTTGACTCCAAAATTTAAGTTCAAGGACAAGTTACTGGGGAAAAGGATGTCTATTTTTGTTTCCACAGAAATGAAAAGATGTGGATTCCTCCAGATTAATGTGGTTTGATCAATCCAGACCACCTGAAACAGAGTACCAGGTGATCCTACATTCAAAACAGCTGGACAAAGCATCCTGACAGACTACAGCCAGGATTTCTGAATCTTCTTCGAATCCCCCATGACAGCGCCCCTTACCAGCATGAAGTAGTTTGGAAAGAACAACGCACAAATTCCCAAAATTATCTATAAATGTTTGTTTTTTTCATTTAAATGGACTTGGTTATATAAAATATTAAAAAAATAGACAAACAAAAAAATAACAAAAGCAGAATGGAATAAGAGGAGGAAAAAAACGGGGTTATACATACATACATACACACACACACACACACACACACACACACACATACACACACACATATATATATATATATATACACAAAATATCTGACTTAAGTATATCAGAGGTAGTAGATGCAGATATTATGGAAATTTTTTGAACAGATTATGATTATGATGTTGGTTGTAATCAATGTCAAGGAATTATATAATAAATTGCTTACCTGTCAAATTTGGTGATAGAAATGTTTTATGAAAGATTTTAAATAATGAAGCAAAACTATCCAAAACACATGAAATGTTATGACCTGGATAAATATGTATCAGTGAATTGTGTAAAAAAAAACAACAACAAAAAAGACTATGAGCTTTCTTTGAGTTACTGTTGTACTAGTAAACAAAATGTAAGCAGATTCATATGTGGATTGTTATTTGATTCATGGCAGAGTTGTAACAGTTACACAGTAGCAAAATATGTCCTTTGAATATGTAAATGCTGTTTGGTCAAAATAATTTTGACTGCAATGTAGATTTGTGTGAAATTCACTTTTAGCTATGTTTTAAGTTTATAAACATTCTGTAGTTTACATCAATGATAGATTGTGTCATAGATGGAAAGACAAAGGCTTGCATGTAAGGTAAATGGAAATTGAATACCTTTTTGAGAATGCTATCTGCATTGATTATCAATTAGATCTATATTCTTTTAGGTCTAAAACAATAATTCTGCACCACAATACTTGCTGAGGTGGAACACCTCACTTCATGTTTATTGCTTTGTCAATGTTTCAAATTATGAAATGACTTTTCAAATATATATTGTTACACACTTGTCCTTTGATCATTAATGCAAAGTCATCTACTATCACAATTTGCTTTCCTTTTATAGCAAACTATACAGACAAATCAGAGAGTCAGGTTACAATCCTAAACAATTATCCAGACTTCTGCTTCCTATCAAGAAAACACTCAGGAAACAACACAAACACAACACTTAACATATGTGACAGGGAGGATGGTTAATGTCTAACCTTTATCCACTGGAGATTTATCTGTTTGAGCTTATTTTCAAGTTTATCTTGCTCTTCTGTTCTTATAGGAGCACTTACAAATACTGCTTTTCCTCTTTCATTTAATTGTTTTAGAATTCCTTGGCGCAGGGGCAACTCTTCTGTAAGCAACTGGAATAAACAAATACAACAACATTTAAAGTTATTTACAGTGCAACTCCAACTACCTCTGTGTCACCTTTATTGATTAGTCTATCGAAGTGAAGGGACTTTACTGAAGGTCCACTGGCACTTGAAATACCATATAATTCCACAGAGTGCAGAACTGATGAGCTGAAATATTTGCATCCAAGTATACAAACCTCCCTACATATAACCACATTATTTTACTCTTTTGAGAGTATTTTAAATTGAGAAATGTTAAAGAAGGTGTTGAGCTCGAAGACAACATAACAAGTAGTTATTCTAAAAGTGCATGATTTATCAGAAATAGAGCAAGGTGAATAACTCCATCATACATTCAGATATTTTAGCATGTTATCACATACAACATCATAGCCATGTGTAGACAACCAAGTTGTCATATGCATGCTGTCAGACACTGTGCTAATATCTTTACATATACAGTCTGAGTTAATCTAAACTTGGAAATAACAATAATATGAAGTACAAATTATAGTAATATGAAGCAGTTACTATTGTCATTTTACCTAGATGAAACAGACACAATATTTAAATATAAGCTGCAAGGACTTAAGACTAATAAGATAGAGTAATAATTCTAACAGAGTATTTCACCCTCGATTTTAAATTTGTAATCTTCCATTTAGCATCATACTGTTACTTTCCTTTCCCCAAGATCCAGAAACTACCATGATGTTCATAACTACTTATTATTTAGAACTGTAGAATTAAAAATGTAGCTATGAAGATCCATATAAGTATAAAACTTCCTCTGTTGTTCATACAAGCCATTTTTCCAAAGGCACATAGATTTAATGGTTACAGAAACAGGTAATGATGACTTTATCTATTTTTATAGAAAGTTTTCTTGGACGATATTATTTAGGTTGTCCAAGGAGAACAGAAAATCAATGCACGTTTATTTATAAATGAATGCTGCCAAACATGTCCATAAAATGAAATATCAGTTACAATACTTCATTTGACATTCAATAGATTCAGGAAAGATGACTTTCAAAGAATGGACTGTGCTTGGATTTTTCTCTCCAAGGGTGTAATGGTCTACAAATGGACCACAAACTTTCAGTTCCAAATGTTTAAATATATAACATCATATATGATATATGGTGTACCTTAAATATTTGTTAACTGAATGATGAAAATATTTTCCTTTGTAATCTATGGCGTGATAATATATACTTTTTGATTTTTTGAACTACAATTTGCTTGAGAAAACCTAACTGAGTCATTGAAAAAAAATTCTATTTCCATTTTAGCAAATAACCATGTACAATGACAGAAATGAAAACCAGTTATAAAGTTTCATATGAAGATTAAATAAAATTGGAGTTGTAAACAAACCTCATATTTGACACTGTTAAAATATTAATATTAGCAAGGTCCTTTTGTGCACCAGAGATACATCCTGGCTCCACTGTCTGAGGTCCCTTAGACTGCTCAGTCCTTCTAGCTGAGACCCATATTTAGGGGGGCCTGAGTCAGTCCCATGCTGGCTTCCCAGCTATCAGTCTGGGTACAGTTAGCTACTTCTTGTTCAGGTAAGCTGCCTCTATGTGTTTCTGCTGCCTGGTCTTGTTCTCTCCATCTGCATCTGGGTTCTAGTTCGACTCAGTGTTTATGTATGGGTGTTTGCTCTAGTTTCCAACAGACAATAGTTGAGGGCTCCATGGATAAGTTAGTTGTTGATCTCACTCTCCTGGAAGGGCATTTATGGTAGCCTTTCCGCTGAAGATCAAATTGTTAGTTGGCAGCAGACTTGTAGTTCTCTAGACTTTCCTTTGTGTTCAGTTTTATCTTCAAAACAATATTGGCTCCCTCTTTTATGTTCTCTCTCTCTCTCTCTCTCTCTCTCTCTCTCTCTCTCTCTCTCTCTATCCTGTCTTCTATTCCTAACTGAGCTCAATCTTCCTGGTCGCAAATGTTTTCCTTTCCTTCCCCTTGTTTTCTCCTACTTCTCTCTCCATTTGCTGCACCACCACCTCTGGGGGGGCACCACTGTGCTCTGGGGGCTTGTCCCTTCCTGGTTCTGTGAGGGACTTTATATCAAACTTTTAGAATACACCTTATATCCTAGTTTCTCTGGTGGTGTTAATTATAGAGGGATAACTGCCTTAACTTAGAGACAGGAGATGAGCCCTAGTCCCTACTTCACATGACCTGTCAGAGCTACCTGACCACAACTGGATGGCATTCCACTACATATGGAATTGGAGTGGGGGGATGGGAGGGGAGGGTGGTTAGGGTGCATGTGAGAGGGCAGACAGGATAAAAGGGAGGGAGGGAAGGAGAGATAGAGGGAGGGAGGGAGTATGGTAGGGAGGGATGGAGAGAGGGGGAAGGAACTGGGATCGACATGTAAAATAATAAATTAATTAAAAAAATGTGTTGACTCCAAAATTTAAGTTCAAGGACAAGTTACTGGGGAAAAGGATTTCTATTTTTGTTTCCACAGAAATGAAAAGCTATGGACTCTTCCCAGACTAATGTGGTTTGATCAAGCCAGACCACCTGAAACAGAGTACCAGGTGATCCTACATTCAAAACAGCTGGACAAAGCAGCCTTACAGACTACAGCCAGGATTTCTGCATCTTCTTAGAATCCCCCATGACTGCACCCCTTACCAGCGGGAAGTAGTTTGGAAAGAATGAGGCCCAAATTCCCAAATATTGTCTATAAATATTTGTTTTCATTTAAATGGACTTTGTTATATGAAAAAAATAATATTAATTTACATTCTTCTTTCATTAAAGTATTAAAATAACACAGTTCCAAAAGTTTTCCTTTTCTAAAATTAAACCAGAAAAATTTAATTATCTGTGCAATTAGGTCATATCCATGATCCATGTGAGGGAGGTAATAGCAGATATCATAGTGTATCTATTTAACCAATATGGAATGTGATCCAGCGTGGCAATTTCTATATTCACACAAAATTAGCTAAATCTAAACAGTACTTTAGGTTAATCTAAAATCTTTAGCTTGTGGTTCAAGTAATGTTATTTGACAATGAATATCTTCACTAAGAAATGCTGTTCTTCTTTAGCAGCATTTGCAGTCTTCATTTGAATTTGGAGAATCTTTAAACAATTCTCAAATTAATTTCTAAAATTTATGTTACTTTTCAAATAACTGATAAATGCTCTGCATGTATAAAGAAAAGGTATTTTTCTTAACATAAACATAAGTATGTATGCATGGATGTTGTTTGACAATCATTTATAGTTAAGAAGGTAGAAATGCTGGGAGGAAACATATTGATTAAAAACTACAGATATATTGAAGAAGAAAGAACTAATGATAGCATAGCGGACAAAAAATCAATGACTCAACAAATTAAAATAAATTTATATTTGTTTTATACACATATATTTTAGTGCACAAAATTACCTTCACTTGTTCAAGCTTTTCTTTTAGCTTCTGCTCATTTCCAAGTGGAGTACTAGCAATGTTATTTGCTTCTTCCAACCACAAAACAAATTCATTTAAATCTCTTTGAAATTCTGACAAGACATTCTTTTGTTCGCCAATCCTGTAGAAAGAATAATAAAAGTATTGTAAATTGAATGTCTCTCAAGGTCTGAAAAAACAAAACAAAACAAAACAATTAAACACAGCAAGCATGTTTAAGAAACAAACAACATTAGAGATATCCATAACATACCAATTATCTTCAAGAGTTCATTCACTTAGAGTAAAATGATTTTAATATTTCAAATATAATGAAAATTGGACAATAAAAATTCCAATAGCCTCTTATTACATTTGAGGAAGGCTTCACTACCCCAGGCTGTGCTGGAGACACTCAACCTTAGAAAATTCTTGGTTGTGAGGGGATGCCCTAACTTACTGAAAGTTATTAATATCATTTGATGCTGTGGTGTACGAGATTCTCAGCTGTGATAAACAAAAAAATGTCTTGAGGCATAATATTTCTTCATGGATAGAGGTGTGTAATTTTTTTTTTTCTGGGAAACTACTGCAATAGTACAAGTACATTATGCGAATCTATACTAATTGATGAGTATTTAACAGCAAGTTAAATTAAAAAGTAAAAGAATGGTACAATATGAAAGACTATGCAAATGTTTCCAAACTATGACACAATCTTTTTTGAAAAGAGATAAAAATAATAAAAATGATTTCTAATTTATGATGTCATGTTGGATGTTTTTAACTATATAAATGAATATTTTGTATATGTTTTACTTAGTCATGAATTCATTTTTAGATATTGGATTGGAATACTTATGAATGAGCAGAATTGTTTGTAGTTAAAATGACTTATATCTGCTTTTGTCATCTATTGGCAAGTTTAACGCAATACTTTAATTGAAGTATATTATACAAATAAGAATGTACATGTGGAATCATATAACTCAATGACAATGTAAAACAGACTCACTATGAAGAGAAAGAAATTGTTATAAAATAGTACCCTGCTTCCATCTCATTGTCACTAACTTCAAATATACCTGGTAACCTGTCACCTTGATTATTTTGTAATTTAAGCATTATGCAAGGGTAATAATGTCATATGTCATTCTTTGTGTTTTTCTTTTTAAACGAAAATGTATGTTTATCATTTTGCATGCTTTGTTGTTTATCCTTCTCTTGGGGATGTAGTACTTAATAATGTTCAATATGAATGTTGATGGCAACTTGCGTTGTTTCTTTATTTTGGTTTGTTTGTATTTCTGAGACAGAGTTTCTCTGTATGGCTTTGGAGCCTCTCCTGGAACAAACTCTGTAGAGGAGGCTTCTCTCAAACTCACATAGATCTGCCTGCCTCTGCCTCACAAGTGCTGGTATTAAAAGCATGTGCCGCCAACACCTGGCTTGTTTCTATATTTTTAACATTTACTTAATAACTGATATTTTGCACCAAGCCAATGAATAGTTACTGATAATTTATTGCCCTCGAGGAAATTTAGTTCTCTAAATCATAATAAAATATGTCATATCTTGAGGATTTTCCATTGGGTGAGAAGTATCAATGATTTACAATATAATCTCTTTTTACCCACAGTTGTAATTGTAGGGAATTTTGAACTATGTGTGTGTTTGTCCACATTTATTTATTGAATAATATTTATCTAAAATATACTTATATTTCCTCTTCTAAATTCTAAAATTTTCATATATTTCACTTTTCTTATTTATTTTAAAAGAAAAATTATTCAGTAGTCTTTTTATTGTAATGTCTATGTATGTATTAATTCTTACAGAATGTTACTTGATTTTTGTGCAAGATTTCCATTGAATTAGAAATTATCTTTTGGTTTCTAGAAGAATATTTTGTAACTGCTCCAGTTTTCAGGAAAGAAACTTTAGACATGAAGAAATATGAATTTTCATCTGAATGCTTACCATTTTGATTTTTATCTTCCAAAGTCTAGACTGAGTGGTCCTTAGGGCAAATTTTGTTTAAGGTTTCATTTCATGAAGTTTCTGAAAAAAATACTTCATCTTCACCCTTCTTGATTACCACTGGTCTCTTTGCTGTGTTCTTCAAAAAAAACTAGGAAAACTTGCTCTTTTCTCTGTCTTGAAAGACTTTTTCTTCAACTTCAAATATGACTGCCTGTCACCTCAAGTAAATTTTAAATGAAAATCCTACTTATAGCTGTATTCTCTTCAATGTTTCTATTCTTTCTCCCTGTTTTGACTTTCTAGTTAGTCCATAAAATTAGCATGTTTCATCCTTTCATTTTCCTACATGTACTCTCTATCTCTCACACATGAAATAGTACTCCCTTAGAGAAGGCTTTGTATGTGGTTATTTGCTACTATAATGTTTGTTTTATGACAATGACTGGGATAGAACAGATACATAATAAATATTTGGTAAGTGCACAAATTAATAGGCTATCATTATTTTAAAATTTTTTGCCTTTCTGTCAAAAAACAATATTTCCCATTCTTTTGAAATATGGAATGTTAAATGTGGTATAATTTGTCTCCATTGTGTAGTATAATGTTTCATTTCAAGACACTTTCAACTAGATGGTATTAAGTAACATTATTTTTGGTACAAACAAATGGTGTTTGGTGGGTGTGTGAGGGAAAGCTTCCAATTAATATGACATCACATAAAGGATTGAAAAATAAAGACAACTTGATTTCTCTGACATACATTTATCATATTTCTCCTTTGAGTATATATGAGTAAAATATAAATGACTGAATTATTGCTAAAATATTTTCAAGTTTTGAGTCTGGCTATCCTGCAACAGTTTTCCTTCCAGAGCATGAGAGAAAATTAAAATTTATAGTTGTACAATTACTGCTGCTGTTGCTTTGATAAACCTTATGGGGAAATGGATTACCTCAGCTGCTGGTAGTTTGTGTTAGGACACGGGATAGCAATGTTTACTTTAATAATATGATCTGAGATGAGAAGTTCCAAGTACAGAGTAAAATTTCAAAAGCTGCTAGAAACTATCAAATTATGTAATTGCATGGTTATACTCCTTTTTTTTTTTTCTTTTTTTGTAAGTTAGATATACTCTATTCTCATAAAGCAAGAAGCTGTATTCTAAACGCAGTCTTTCTCTATTTCCACACTCCCAAATACTATTGAATTACAGGTTAAAATTAATTTTAATTGGATACAGTATAGAATTAACATCCTATTTTTATGACATACATGGATAAAGTGGTTTAATGTGAGACTCACTGTTTCACACTGAAGCTTGCATATTTACACCCTTAAAAGTATTTTTGCCAGCCAGGAGTGGTGTCAATGCCTTTAATTCCAGTACTCTGGAGGCACAAGCAAGCATAACTCTATGAGTTTGAGGTCATCCTGGTCTACAAAGTGAGTTACACAGAGAAACCCTGTTTTGACCGCCCTCCCCCAAATAGTACTCAGCAAAGAAAATATAAATTTACTTAATCATATTCGATAAGATTTGTATTGCTAATTATGACAAAACCCTATAAATATTATTTACAACTTTTCTTCATTTAACTTTTTACTAGGAATAGATCTGTGTTTAGTCAAGTCATAGAACACTTGCCTCACAAAGGTAGGACTTTGGATGCAATCTCCATATGTACAAACACAAAAAATAAACTTAGTTGTCTTAGGCTATAATTTACTCTGAAAAATATGTCCTAGGAGTCAGAGTGATAGCTCCTGGAGTTCTTTCTATGTTTTGCAGATTACCCCTTTGTCAGATGTGTTGTTATTTTGATGGTGACTGTTCCTACTCTATAGATTGCTTTTGGAAAGATGGTCATTTTAAAGAATTCTAGAAACAGTGGATAGGTAGGCTGAACTGGACATCTCCTGTGACCAGAAACGACTTCCATTAAAGGGATTTGGACATCATCCCATCCACACAACACTTGACCTACAGTTTGTCCTGCCTATGGTATGTGCTGAATGTAAGGGTGGTACAGTGCTTGTTGGAGTGGCCAAGCAATGAATGTTCTAGTATCAGATCCTCACTACAAAAATGTCCCTAGCCCTGAGACTGCCTGGAGTGCCAGGAGTCAGAGGCTTGATAGCCCATATAGCTAGTATAGAACCATACACAATTGAAGAATAAAAAGTCAACATAATGATGCCTATTGACATTCTGCTATATTCAGAGTTTGGTGACTACCCCAAATTTTTGTCAGAGAGGCTTTACCCAGTAACTAATGGAATCCTATCCAGAGACCCACAGCCAAACACTAGGCTGAGATTGAGGGATCCTGCTTCAGAAAGGGAGGAAGGATTATACGAGCTCTTGTGGTCAAGAGCACCACAAGAATGCCCACAGAAAACAAATAGCCTGGTTTCATAAGATCTCACAGACCACCAGGATGCCTCCATGGAACAAAGAAGGCTCTCTTCATATATGTGACAGTTGTGTAGCTTGATATACTTGTAGGACTCCTAACAATAGGAGCAGAGACTGTCTCTAAAGCTTTGCCTAGCTTTTGGGAGCCTATTCCTTATACTGGGTTGCCTTGCCCACACTTAATACAATTTGAGATGCTTAGTCATAATTCAACTTCTCATGACTTGCTTTGCTGATACCCATGGGAGGCCTTCCACTTTCTGAACAGAAATAGAGGAGTGGATTGCAAGGGGTCATGGGGAGGCAGGGTAGGGAATGCAAGGAAGGGACGGAGGGGGAACTTCACTCTGGATATAAAATAATTTTAATTAATTAATCTATAAGTAATAAACTATAAGTAATAAACTATAAGTGTATGTGCCATGTTTCACCATATAGTTGTTACTAGGTATTTAGTTAATTTCTCATTGCAACAAGCAGCTTTAAAACATAATTGTTTATTCATTTAGGCACATGTATCTGACAGATTCTTTAGAATAAAAAAGTAAAAGATATAAATATTATGAATTTAAGTATTAATTGTTAGTTATTATTATAGTATAGCCATTACAGACACTCGTGAATTAAAACCAAGAATTAGAAAATGCCTAATTCCACACTCTTTCAATATTTTTAAATAATTCTTTTTAAGTTTTATAAGTAAAAATTTGCCGTTAACATTATGTAGCTTCTATTAACAAAAGTACTAAAATATTATTCATATAAAACTTCCCAAGATTTCTATTGTCTCTTTTCTGTTGTGCATTTCTCATTTTTCTGTTTTGCTCATTTGTTTATGTAATTTTTCATACTTGCATAAATATTTTTATGAAAAACACATTTCCTGTTTTTTTTCATCTTTTAGACTGTTTCTGCCCTCATTTGATTTGTTTTTCTTCACTGTTAGGTATTTCAAAAATTGCATGCTATAATTATTTACATGTTAATTTTATTCCAGATACCATTATTCTCGCCCAAAATGAAAGTGTTTATCGAACTTCAATGCATTTAGAATTAAGTTTCATACTGTGGAATGTTTCTAGAAATTGACTTTATATATTCTGAAAAATTAGTTCTATTGATTCATGAAGAATTCCTTTATCACAATTCATATTATTAAGTTTTCGTTTTTGAACAATAATTTCTATGGGTTTTTATAATAAAATTCATGGAATAATTAAAATTTATTTATCTTTTGGTTGGTAAGCTGCCACCTTAGCTTTTTTAACTTAAGTAATAGCCTATTTGGTTAAACTATAAAATAAATCCAAGTGAAGAAGAAGTTAATTGTATTAAATCAATAAATTAATTTGTGAAAAATCACTATCCTTCAAATGTAAATTGAAATTTCAAAGGTAATTCTGCTGTCTTATATGATTGTCATTTTTTGTGCACTGAGAACATTCAGGGTCCATTTGTTTATAAATAATCTTTAGCATTAGTTTGAAAGACAGATGATTTTATATGCTTTAACTGTAACACTAATTTAGAAGACACTTTTAGAACCTCTGAATAGAAGGAATCATTAGGAACTAAAAGCTATGGTTAAGTGCTTTGCTGACATCTCTTTACATAGCAAAAAAGGCCTTTTCTGATTATTTTATTTAATTTTTAAAAGTATAGTATATTTTAAAATATGAGTAAAATTGATCATCATCTATTGTCTTGAATTTTTTATGTAATTCAAATACTACACAAAAATGTATAGTGTGAAAATTCCACTAGAACCTTGTTATAATCTGCTTCTTCAAGTGACTGTGTTTTCTGAAATTTCAAGAGCTTACACTTAAATTTTGAAAAGCTGTAATTTGAATTTATGTGTTGAGATGAATGCAGAAAAGAAAAGGAACACAGCAATTGCACGCTTGTGTCTTGAAAGATCATATTAAATGTATTTTATGTTGGCATTCACCAGATGAAGTATTATTTTTGTTTTGTTTATCTACTTGCTTAATGTTTATGGTAGGATTTATTCAGGCATGTGTTAGTAATAATAATGAATGTGATATTTAACATTTCCCACATGCAATTAAATGTGAAATATTTTACTTTTAGAGGCACTTCAGTACATTTTCGTTTTTGTTTCCTAAATAATGACTTCCATCTGAAATACAGCTCTATTACCAATTAAAGTATAAAATTGGTGATACCATCGAAGGAAGAATGTATCATGATAGGGGAGGAAAATTTATCAATGCAATTTAATATAAATTCTATATATTTACCATTAACTGTTATGAACAGTTCTGTGGGGATGCTCTTATTATAAGAGTAGGACACTGCCTAATCACCATGACATGATTTCTATTGTGACAGTTCACATATTTGCATTTGTTTCATAATAGAATTTTCATCCTGAGAGATACACATTTTTAGTCACAAAACTGAGTTTTCCAACAGATATCATTGCCATCCTCATATGATCTATTTTATTCTGCTAAATTCATTATAATATATGAGAAATTTAATTCCAATCCAACCCCACATATAGTATGGTTTTGTGAAGAATTTATAGTCTATAGCATGTGCCCACAAGTTACGAAATGTAACGACTAACCTTGTTATTTTTAAGTGTTTGTTCTAAACACTTATCATTTCTAACTATATTTTTCCAAGCATGCAAGATTTTATGCATGGAGGTATTTGTAACACCTGTAAGAGTGTGCAAGGCAAATATCTGAATTCAGATTCTGGTGTTCCATCAGACAGCTTTATTTTTTTTCTGAAAAACTCTTTTGACATTTTTAATGGGGAAATACAATTAAAATGTTAATGTCCATGTGTGAGTACATGTGCAACGAGCTGTGATGAAATGTAGGTGAAGCATATGTATGAGTACAATGCAACAAACATTTCCCATGGTTCACTAGTTGTATACAATCTGTTGTATACAATTTGAATTCTTTCACTGGAGAGTAGAGGTGATAAGGCCAAAAAATACAGTATATAGATGATGACATAGTGAACAGAGCTTCAGGAACAAAAGCAAATAGAAGTAGCAAAGAGTGATAATAAATGGTGAAGTGTCAGACAGTGGTCAAAATTCAACGATGACTAGGAACAGCCTCAATGAGTCAATGGCACTAGAGTTAAATGCACATGGTACAGACCAGCTTGCTCTTCATTGAAAATCTCAATTCTAATTGTTCAGCTATCAGTTTCCCTTATCATTATTTATTTACAGCTGCATGACTGATTTCTACCTGTGGAGTATGGATAAAATTGACAACTCACAGATTCAAGGTCACACTCATAACCCAGCCCCGATCCACTCAACCTAATTTAAGTCAAAGGAGATATTGCTTATTTTTTTTCTCTTTGTAACAGAGAAAAAGAAAGTAAAACAGTAAAATTGTCTCTGTCTCACATGCACACAAAAATCAAAGTATAACTGAGAGCCTCCTGATTCACCACTTGGAAAAAGTTCCTTGTTTACCAGAAACAATGCTTTAACATTGATTTCATTGTATTTAGCCAGTGAAATGTGCTTTTTAAATAATATTAACATATATAAAAAGATAAAATCACTTATGTTCTGACTGTAGAGTAGGGTAAAAACTAATATGTGGTGAGCTTCATTTTGACAAACAACAAGAATCAGAAGATATGAAAGTTCACATATAGGGTATTCTGCCTATGGCATAGAGATAGTCCTATTGATAATTGCTCATGCTGATCTTGCAGAACACCAGAGTTCAGTTCCAAGTGCCCTCATCATCAAGTGGCTTATAGTTAACTATAACTCTAGCTGTAGAGGATGTGATGCTGTCTTCTAGCCTCCACAGTTACTCACACATGCATGAATATACACACATTCAGAACCATACATATACATGAATTATAAACAAAGTATCTGCTTTTTAATATTCACTTCTCTGTACAATCAAAAATTCTTATGCCACTGAAGTTTCTCCATGAAATATTATTGTACACCTCACCAAATTATTTCACATGATTTAGCATTATGACATCTAATAGGAAAAACTAGACAGTATATGATTGCAAACATTGGTCTTGTTTAAATTCACTGAAGTTTTCCAACATGAAAACCTATGCCCAATTAATATGCAATCAAACATGAAAAATATTTAGTAAAACAACTCATGTCTCTGGTTCATTTTTTTCTCTTTTCGAAACTCTCACACAAAGTTCTTTTCACATTATTCTTTCTTCCTAAGTCCAAATTAACTTCATTATTTTATGTTTTTAAATCTTTAATTGCAATTAGTGATTTTTCTCTTCATATTACAATTATTATATTTATATTTTTAATAATTTGAGGTAATCATCTGTTTTTTAACAAAGTCATCTATTTTTCTGTACTGTATACACTGTAAATAAAGTATATACAGAACAAAAGCCAAATAAACACATATACATACTGAGTGAGATATGGATATATAGACATAGAGAAATAGAGAGAGGGGATAGTGAGGAGAAAGAGAGAAAGGAAGAGAGTACATTTCATTCACTACTTTCTTCTTGGAAATACAAGGGTGAAGGGTATTTGTATTTCAATTTTTTGAAATCTGAAAACAATCCTAGATAAGTTCTTCAGAATTACAGATTACTATTCTTTAAAAGATTATAGCCAATGGATGGACAAGAATAATTACTTTCTTTGTATACTTTGGAGATCAGCACTTTTTCAGATGTAGGGTTGGTGAAGATCTTTTCCCAGTCTGTGGGCTGCCTTTTGATCTTGTCAACTGTCTCCTTTGCCTTACAGAGAAGTTCTCAGTTTGAAGAGGTCCCATGTATTGCTGATCACAATGACTGTGCTACTGGAGTTATGTTTAGGAAGAGGTATCCTGTACCAATTTGTTCAAGGGTACCTCTTCAAAGAGGTTCAGTGTGGCTGGATTTATGTAAAAGAGGTCTTTGATCTATTTGAACTTGAGTTTTGTGCAAGGCAATGGACATGGCTCTATCTGCAGTATTTTATATACCATCATCCATTGGTTGAAGATGCTTTTTTCCTCCTTCCATTGTATATTTTAGCTACTTTGTCAAACATTAAGTGTTCATAGGTGTGTGGCTTAATGTCAGGATTTTTTATTCAATTCCATTGGTCTACCTGTCTGTTTTTGTGACAATATCATGTTGTTTTCAGGCCTATAGCTCTATAGAAGAGCTTGAAGTCAGGGACAGTGATGACTCCTGAAGTTCCTTTATTTTACAGGGTTGTTTTGACTATCCTGGGTCTTTTTTTTTCTACATAAAGCTGATTATTATCCTTACAAGGTCAGTTAAGTATTTTGCTGGGATTTTGATGGGGATTGCATTAAATAGACAGAATGCTTTTGGCAAGATTGCCATTTTTACTATGTTTGTCCTACCTGTCTAAGAGCATAGGAGATCTTTCTATTTTCTAGTATCTTTTTTAATTTCTTTCTTTAAAGACGCAAGTTCTTGCTACATAGTTCTTTTCCTTGTTTGGTAAGCATTACCCCAAGATACTTTATGTTGTTTGTGGCTATTGTAAAGGGTGATGTATCTCTGATTTCTTTCTCAGCCCATTTGTCATCTGAATATAGTAGGGCTACTGATTATTGTTAAAGAAGATGTGGCACAGGAAGCTATTGACTATTGCTGACAAATCAAATAAGAATTACTTCTTAAAAATGCTAAAGTGCTGGGATTAAAGGCATGCACCACCACTGCCTGACTTCATACTGCTGGAGAAACTAGGACAAAAGGAGGAACTAAAGAGATTTATACAAGGTCCCTCACAGAAGGGGAAAGGAACAAGATCTCCTGAGCATATTGGAAAGTGGTTTTTTCTGAGCCTTATCATATTGGCAAAATATATGAACATTACTCATACAAACAAATTATTTTAATTCCTCCATTTTTTTTCTCATTTCTTTCCGGTATGGCTAAACACCCATGTTCCACACTTAACATTTTCCTGTAGGACTCTGTATTCTTGTTCATTTTCCATATTCGTTTATTCTAAATGTTTTATCATTTCTATTGATCATGTTTAGTGATTTTTTTTAATTGACAAGTCTGCCCTTAAAGTCATAAAAGAATTTATTTAAATCGTTATTCTTTTCAATTCCAAACAGCCTCTGTGTTTTCTTATTCATTGTCATTAACATTATGCTATTTTGCTTTATACATAACTGCCTTCCCCGATGTGATGGTATTTGCTAGTAGGATTATTTGATTCTCTTATATTAAGTTCAACACAACACCTTAGTCAATTGAGAAACTATCTCTATTGTTTGTTTGTTCTCCCAATAAAGGTTCATCATTCCTTGCTCTATTTGGTTGTTTTATACATTTAAAATTATATATGGAAACATTTCCAGAGTCTTTTTCCCCTTTTAGCACCCCTGGGAAGCTTATGTTACTGTTTTAACAACTTTTCAATATGGACTCCTTGGGATTTGTTTTTCTTTATTATACAGCTAGAACTATGTCTTCTGTGTTAAAAAAAAAACAAAAACAAAAAACAAAGAAAAAGAAAGAAAGAAAGCAATAGTGATTACAGCTTCATTTTTTAAAGTAAACACAGTTTAGTTGATAACAAGCAATATTTGCTCAGCAGTCATACTAAAACAAGTAGGCCTTAAAAATTCTGCCTTTATTACCCAGAGGAAAAAATTGGTAAAATAAAAACATAAATGCCAAAGCACTATATTGTTTAGTTTTAAAGATAATAAATACAAGTGGGAGCACAGGGAATTTTTATACACATTATGTTGACAGGTTTACTTAATTGGTTAATTTTATATTCAAATTAATCTTATTTTTCTTCTGTTTAATGTAGAGATTAATTGCCATGGACACACCAAATATATCAGTAAGGAGAAACAGTTGTTTTTGTCACTAAAAGACTCTGACCAATAAAAAAAAAAACATTGTAAAGTTTCTTACATGTGATCCTAATTAGGTTCTACACCTCATATAACACACAGAGTTATACTACCAACAACAACAAAAATTTAATCAAGCAATGAAAACAAATTCTGGCTTTAAGTCAATGAAATGCTGCATAATGACACTCTACTATACTCATAGATTGGTGCCTTGTCTAGTAGTCATCAGAGAGGCTTCTTCAAGAAGCAGGTGGTAGCAGGTTCTGAGACCCAGAGCCAGATACTATGCACAGAAAAGTGTAAATTACAGATATACATCAAGTACCTCCCTCAGAGATTACAGAACTTTGAAGAAGAGGAGGAAGAAAGAATGTAGGAGTCCAGGAATAGAGGACAGCAGGAGCACATGGGTAACTGAATCAACTAAGCAGGGCTCATAAGGGCTCGCAGATACTGAAGTATGTATTGGGACTGCATCCGTCTGCATAGGTCCTCGACATATGTTTTGTGGCTTTTAGCTTGGTGTTCATATGAGACTCCTAACAGTTGGAGCAGGTATATCTCTGACTCTTTTGCCTGCTCTTGGAACTCTTTTCAAATTTGGAATGTTGCATTGTACAGTCCTATTGTATCTTGTTTTGACCTGTCTGGTGATTATCGCCTAGAGGTTGTTCTTTTCTAAAGAAGAAAAAGAGGGGGAGTGGGTTGTTGGGAGGGAGTTTTAGGGGAGCTATGAGAAGTGGAAGGTAAGAAAACTGTGGCAGGGATTTATTATATGAAAGAAGAATATATTCAAGTTTTGTTTAAGTAAAAGAAAAATTCCATTCCTAGCCATTGTTCAGGAAGTTATTCTTTACAATCAATGATGGTAATATAGAGACGCAGAGCTGCTGACTGTGCTGAGAAAATATAACAGGTGAGTGTTCAGCTAAGGAGTATTCAACTGTGTCTGGATACTCCATAATCTTTTAGTCAATGCAATTTGACCAGTTTGTTGGTCTCAATGTTAATCAATATATAATGAAAAAGAAAGATCCTTGAGTCCCTGCCTGCTTGAGTTTTGCCCCCCCCCATCACCCGGCCTCTGCTGGAGACTGATCTTTGACCCCCATTGCTGGGCCCCTGCCTGGGGTGAGACGTTCTAGGGAGCTTATACTACCAGTCCTATAGACATCGAACTTCGGACCCACCTAAGCCCACCAAGGGAGTACTATAGAGTGAGAGAGAGAGAGAGTGACCTCCACCTGCACCTACTGGAAGAAGCTATGGGAAGACAGTAATACAAATACAAGAAAACACGTAACAATAGAAAGACAAGATGACACCACCAGAATCTAGCGACTCTACACCAACAACACCTGAACATCCCAAAGCAGATGAAACAGGAGAGCATGACTTAAAAAATATCTTCATAAAAATGATAGAGGCTTTCAAAGATGGTATGAGAAATTCCATTAAAGAAATGGAAGAAAAAAAAAAAAACAAAAACAAAAATTTGGAAGCAATGAACAAATATCTTAAAGAAAGTAAGGAAAGCCAAGAATAAACAAACAGGTGAAGGAAACAGTTCAAGACTTGAAAACAGAAATAGAGACAATGAGGAAAACACAAACTGATGGAATAATAGAAATAGAAAAACTGGGAAACGATCAGGAACTACAGACACAAGCATAACCAACAGAATACAAGAGATGGGAGAGAGATTCTCAGGCGCTGAAGACAAACTAGAGGAAATAGATTTATTGACCAAATAAAATCGTAGATCCATCAAATCCTTAATACAAAACATCCAGGAAATGTGGGACACTGTGAAAAGGCCAAATATAAGAATAATATGCATAGAAGAAATGTAATGTAAAATTATGTACAGATTTAAATAGTTATCTATAACTGTCAAAACTTATATTTAAGTTAGTTAGTATTTCTAGATATACAGAGATGTATTTTAGATGAATAGGTATTCTTCAAACCTTTCAAAGGCCTACAGAATATGGCATTTAAAATGGTTTAGGCTTTTTACATAACAGTGAGACAAAAGTGCTCCTGGCAACACCACCTGTGTCAGAAAGGAAGTTGGATATCAAAGAAATTCATTGTGGTGTTTACTTCCATTGTGTCAAAACTAGCCATTTGGACAAGCTACTGCTCTTGTCTGGACTGTTTGACTTTATGTTGTATAAACTGGAAATTCAAGACCCACAGAAAAATTACTGCTGAAACAAGATGGACATTGCTACAGGGTTCCTGCGTTGTGGAAGAATCTGCCAGACATTCTGCAGGGCACAGAGAAAAGTGACTGATGAACTGCCAATACAGGTGGACAATTTAAGGTTTCCTTTTTTGCTGAGGAGTCTGCCAGACTCACTATGGCCTATAGCCTGAAGATGGAACATTACAGAAGAACGTTGGTGACTAACAAGATAATGAGATGTTTCTGTCATTTCTAGAGTTATATATTATCGTTCTTTTGTCTTTGATGGCGTTTAAGACAGATAGTTATTTTTATAGTTTTCCTTAGTTAGGATTAAGGATAAGTTACAGAAAGGAATTTAGACTCACAATGATAGTATAAATGATAAAATATTTTCTTTGAATCTTGCTAAATATTAATGGACTAAATATTGTAGCTTTGCATCTTATTTGAGAACTGTTTTGTTATATATTTTGCCTTATTAAGGTTAAAACACTTCTTTCTATTTTAGAGAGAAAAGAGATGATCAGAGATGTCATTCTGTAAATATGTTTCTCTTATTGCTTAATGAATAAGCAATGCTGGCCAATAGGAAAGCAAGATGGGCAAGAGTTAGAGACAAAGAGGTTTCTGGAACAGAGAAGAGGAGATGCAAGATGGAGGACATATTAAACATTTTCTCTTATTTCTTAGAAAATGCAAATGATCTTACACTCAAGTAAAATTTGGTGATGATCTGAAATGTTTTTAGAATAAGGTTACACTGCCTGAATTTTTGTACAACTTATCTTGCCAAATTCCCTTCTACAACTTATACATCAGTGTTTTTTTTTTTTTTAGTTCAGACTTTTTAAACCTAGATTTGGATTCAGATAATATAAAGTAATAGAAACAGAATGTAAGGTAATGTCAGAAATTGGTAGTATCTATACTTATCCTAAATCTTAAACAAATAATTTATATACATGTAATTCAATAGCCATGTTAAAAAGTCTTTCAAAGAAATTGACTCATTTCTCATGGAAATCAAGATTCTATCTCTATGGCATCCTATCTCATCAGTTTATATAATATTAATTATCTATAAAAATTAGAAAATAACATGACATAAAATGTTTAGAAGATTTACAATAATACTTGGCAAGAATATTTATTTAATGGAAAGAACCAATGCATAAAGTACTGGATAGAGTAGTAAACATCCTTTTAAAAAATATCTATTCAATTCTTCCATTTAGTTCAAAGTATTTTTCAATGAAGTGTGAAGAAGTTAGCATGACTTAGTGAGTAAACATAACACATGCTATTCAAGAGTCACTTTCACTGTCAGTCTGTACAATAGCATAATTGCCTCTACTTGGTCTGCTTTACATTAGCAACTATAGTTGAACTAAAATTAAATAATACAATCATGTTTTTACATTAAATTGCATTGCTATTAAATTCTTATCAAGCACATATTGTTCCTACAAAAGATTCATTTATAATTGTCTTTTCTCATTTTTTTTGGAGGAAATATACTTGAGATTCAGCTTGACAAATTTGGGATACACTGAAGTCATACACATTAAGCAATTCTATGAGTTTTTTTTTTTATCACAAACTTGGAGGTTTACAACTGATAAGTGCTAGAGAGCAAAAAGTGTGCACTTACCACTTTAGAAAAAGGCCAGAAAATGTCTTTGTTGCTATTGATTACCATGATGAAATTCTTGACATTAGTACCTGTCACCCATATTACGAACTGTTATGTAATGAAAGCTTTTTGAAAGGACAGTTTACATAGCTCTGTTAAAACTCTGTCTCCATACCTCTTTTTCCTTTCAGCCAGCTGTGTGCAGATCTCCTGCCACCGCAGACTCAAGCTTCCTAATTTTTCCTGTAGAATATTGGCATCTGTTTTTGAAGACTGTTGAATTATTTCTTCCCCAGTTGTATTTAGTATGTTGACAACAGTTTGCCGCTGTCCGATGCCATCCTGGAGTTCCTATAAGCCACCAAAGAGACAAAACAAAATTGAAACGCCAAGTCTTTTCATTTGAAAAAAAATGTTTAAACAACATGCTCCCATGTGCAGTTACACCAAGAGAGAATGAAGTAGAAAATCTCACAGTGAAAGCTGCTGCATGCACTAGATATGCCCACATTCAAAGGAGACAAGCCAGAAAGACACCTTTTATGTCAGTATAAAAGCTCCCTCTCAGTTCAGCTCGAGGTTTTGTTTTGTAAGCTTGTCAGATAGAGGATGTTACCATGTCCTACAAATCAATTAGTTGGAAACCTTCTCAAGAGCAAATTCGATTTCTTGTCCCCACAAGGATGTTCTATGTTTAATAGTCTATGAAGTGTTGTAAAATTTAAAAATGAACCAAGTATTTGGATTTCTTAGTTGGCTGTTAATACAAAGGTGAAAAAGGACAAACATATTATAGCTATAGTATTTTTAAAAACTTTTAAAGCTTTAAAAATAAAAGTAACTACTTTATTAAAGTCATTTATTTCAAACTCTGTTAGCAACAATCTATTTCTCATTATAAAGCCACATAAAAATGAAAAGTAAGTGCTTTTAGGGGCAACCCATCAAGAAAACTCTAATGTACAGTAGTAAATCTGAAAATAATCTATAGCTACCAGAACATTTTTATGAGTCATTGGTGGTGTCAAGCTTTCATATATTCTACTTTTTATCCTAAATGAAAATATAAGAATAAAGTATCAGAAAATTGTTCCATTTGAAAGAAATTATTACAACCAAGTATGAATAAAATGAAATCATTTTTTACCATTAACAATACAAATCACATCCATTCCATGTAAACCTATTTTAAAAGATAACATAGAATTTTTAGGAAAATAACATTACTAAATCTGTCATACAATATAAGAACTTGATATACTTTCATATTAAAATCTAAATCCTTGTGTTACTGGCAATGCATTAACAGTACCCAAATTGTTGTTGCTCATACATATGATTCAAATGGTTTAATATTCATATATCCATTTACTTGTTCATGCAACACCAACATCACAATAGACATGTATACATATCTACCAAGTCAATCAATTCCAACTGATTTTAAAATGTAATCAAAGAAAATGTGGTACATTTACACAATGGAGTACTACTCAGCTGGGAAAAAAATTAAATTTTGAAATTCACAGGCAAATGGATGGAACTGTAAGAAATCATATTGACTAAGGTAACACAGTCACAAAAAGTGGTATATACTCACTCACATATAGATATTAGACATAGAAGAAAGGATAACCAGCCTACAATACACACTGACAGAGAAGCTAGGAAGCAAGGAGAACCCAAAGAGAGACAAAACTGGTCCCCCAGAGAAAGGGAAAAGGACAAGATATCCTATGAAATTTGGGAACATGGGGGAGGGAAGTAGAAGTTAGGAGAAAAAGAAGGGGAGAAGAGTAGGTGGGTGAGGACATCAGGGAGCAGGAAGAATAGAATATAGCAAGAAAAGAGATACCATAATAAATGGGAGCCATTATAGGTTTAAAGAGAAATCTGGTACTAGGGAAATATCTAGGTATCTACAAGGATAACCCCAACTAAGCAATAGTGGAGAAATTACCTTAAACACCCTTCCCTGATAATGAGATTGATGACTAATTTAAATGCCACCATAGATACTTCATCCAGTAGCTGAAGGAAACAGAAGCAGATACCCACAGCTAAGCACTGAGCTTAGCTCCTGGAATCCAGTTGCAGAAGAGTGATGAGCAAAGGGGTCAAGACCAGGCTGGAGAAACCCACAGAAACAGCTGACCTGAATGAGTGGAGCCCATGATCCCCAGGTAGGCAGCTGTGGAACAGCATATGACTGAACCTGGCCCCCTGAACTGGCGTGTCATTTAGGATACCTGACATTCTAGGGGACATCTGGTAGTGGATCAATATCTATCCCTAATGTACAAATGGACTTTGGGAGCCCACTCCCCATGGAGGGATACTCTCTCGGCTGAGACACATGAGGGAAGGCCTAGGAATTGCCCCACATGATGTGAAGCAGATAGGTAATGGTATGGGAGGGTTCTGCAGGGGGCATGGGAGGGTGTGAGGGAGAGGGAAGTGGAATTGTTATGAAAAAAGATTATTTCCAATCTAAATAAAATGTTAATCAACTCTATATAAAAACTCCATTCTTCATCAGTGTGAAACTATTCTATTACTCTCAATTTGACATTATATATTTATTATATTTTGTATGCATGCTTATTTATTTGCTTGCATGAGTTTATGTGCTCCAAAAGCAATAAGCACTCTTAACCACTGAGCCATATCTCAAGCTCCCACTCCTACCTTTTTAAATACAAGAACTTTCGTAGCATACTTCTTGCAATCAAATAACCTCAAAAATAAACAAAATACTAAGAAGATCTTCATTTGATTGTCATATCATAACACTATAAAAATGAAAGCAAGCCTTTGTCAACTTTTACTAGCTGTCTTAACCATACTGCTGACTAGGAAACTTATCATGTTCTCTTGCCACTAGATGACCTGACCCACATGTCACACTTTACTCTTTTAGAGCTATTCAGATCACCACTTTAGGTAATCTCAATGATTGTTTGGTAACAAGATACCAGTATTAGAAAAATGTGTCTGCATTCCCATTACAATAAAATAAAATAAAATAAAGTCACCTGTTATGTCTTACTCAGTACTGGCACATAAGAAGTTTCAGGCAGTATCTATTCAGTGAATGAATAAAATTATGAATAAAGGAAAAGGGATACAAGAATGGAAAGAATATGGAAAGAAAGAGGAGTAAAAGAAATGAAAAGAAACTAGTCCAATAAAACCTACCACTATAAGATCACTGAACCACAAAAAGTATCATAAAATACAGTAAAATTTCCTAGGTTTTAGGTAGTAAATTATCTCGATGAGATTAGACCGAGTTGTGAGTTACAGATTCTCATAAGCAATAAGACTGAGACAGCAAGGTTTTTAATTCAAGATAAATTATATGAGGAATGAGGTAGGCAGTAGAAAACATATCAAAGAACTCTAAAGGATTTGGGGAATTGATGAATGGCTCCCATTTAGACACATGGAGGTTCAGGGAGAGCAAGAAGATGTCAAAATGCAAGACACTTTGTGGACAACATTCATTATAAGGATTATGCAAATGAGTTTTATGTTGCTGTTATGAGAGTGTGAATATAAGCAGAGTTGTAATCATGGGTATATATTGTGGATAGACAGAGCATATTTTACTTTTTATTAGGGAGTTTGTAATTCAAGGAAAGTCCTTTAAAGGCAACTCAATTTCCAGCTGTGAATGGTAGCACTCTCCTGTAATCTCAATACCTGTCACTTTGGATGTGAATGTATATGGATCATAATGTTTAAAGTTATCCTTAAGTACATAGTAATTTAAAGTCCGTGTGAGACACATGATACCTTGACTAAAAACTAAAAATTAAAAAGAAATGAAGGAAAACATGAGAGCAAGAGAGACAGAGGCAGAGATACCATTTTACTCTGAAAAGAAAAAAGTTCATAAGTACCAATCCTTTTAGCCTACTGAATTATTCTGAAGAAAGGATGGACTAATGTTGATGCAGGCTGCATAGCCAAATCTAAGATTCTGGGAGATAAGTTATGGAAACTAATTGTAAATTTGACAAAGGGTTTGTAAAGAAAATCCTGGAAGTAATATGAAATGTTAAATAAGATCTGCCTTGGTTTGAAAGCAACTCGAATGATACAAGCATGTATGAGGCTCCTGAAGAGAAAAACTTTACCTAAAAGAGTAAGCATGGATATAGTTAGAAGTGAATGAATCCATTACATATTTATACTACCACTTGTTGTTCAACATCACACACAGATTTAAAACTCATAGTTTTCAAAATGCCCAGGGCACACAAGAACCTCCTGGACTCATTTATAATAAATGGCTCAGAACTGTAGAACAGGATATGGATTTGAGAGGTTGCGTGACAAGGAAGGACTTGGAGGGAGAGAAAGGAATACATATTGTCAAATACAAAATACTTGCATTTGATAAATGAATTATCAAAATCAATTTAAAAATAATAAAAAGGAACCTGGAGATCTAGTTAAACTGAAAATTTGGACTCACTTGGTCTGCAAAGTAACAGAGGCTCAATATTTCTCACTGTCTCCAAAAAGTGGGTAATAGTGCTATGACAGACAAAGCTATGCATAGTAAGATTGTAAAGTAAATGTCACGAGTCTTCTCTATGCAAGGAATTTTTACTGCAATTGACAAAGATAAAACCACTTTGGATTTTTTATGTCAAACCATTCCATTGGTACTTTTGGTCTTTGCTCTTTATCTCCCAGCTGGTATCTATGGTGACTTTTACAGTTCAATTTAGAATGAATAAGGATTTTATTATTTCCATATTGCAGTCAAGAGATAGAATTGTATAGCTAAGAATTGAGTAATTACTTAAAATTGTTTTTTCTGAATCATATTTATACAGAATCCTAAATCAAAGCCTTTAGTAATTTTTTAACTTTGAAAAAGAAGAAAGACCTCATTAAAAAGGGTATTGAATTTGTTTGAAAATATTTTGTAGCTGGGAGAAATATTTACAGTGTATGTCCTACTTAAAAAGAATTGCCAGTGATAAAGTATAAGAAAAAATAATGGATCAAACAGGAAATAAAAATCATATATGTTGTTTCATGCTTGTCTTATGAGGTACAAAAAGATAGCATTCAATTTATAATATTAAACATAAAGTCTCATTCAACTTCATTTCCACAACTAAAAACATTAATTTTAATTCTATAGTGTATACATATTTTAAGCACTAAATTATCATTAACAGTGAACCTTTTAAGGTTTGATATATTAATATACTGCTGTCATTGGCAATATCCTTATCTACTTTTCTAGCAATTAGCATTTAGTTTTAGTGTTGGGAAAAATGAAAATTATAATTAAATCTATCGGATTTTCCAAGCTAGTTAGCAAGCGTTTGTGATTTCATTCCAATGTTTTAAAATTCATTATTAATAAAGAGCACATATCAAACTCCCTCGGGGAGCTTTTTCAAAACACAAAAGCCCACATTTCCATGCCAACACTCTAGAAGCCGAACCTCAGTGCCTTGGAGTACAGTGGAAAGAAGGTATTTAAAACTGATATGACATAAAACAAAGGTTCATTAATAAAAATGTATTAAAAATAAATGGATCAGTGATGAACAAGATCTATGTCTACAGACAAGACAAAGGGCTATTTACAATCAAGAAGGGAACTGAAAATATAGAAAATGGCACTGGTAATGTGTAAGTTATTTTAAATATGATTAAATTGTGGGAGGAAACAAGAAATACAAGAGAAGTAATATGCTAATTGTTATAGATGGAAAAACATGAAATAGAGAAACCCTATCTTTTAAATGACACATGGAATACATTTTAGAAGACTACTTATAAAATGTTCCAATATAGTATGAAAATACAATTAGTGGAAAATAAAGTGTGACAAATACAGAAAAGCAATGCACCAAACAAGTAACACCCAGTTATGAGAAAATGTACAAGGCACTTTTACATGAGCTACATTAAAATAAAGTAAATTGCAAACTTCAAATGAAGGAACAAATGGATAACCAGGAGAGACAAAATATAATTTGGGAGATAAAGATGAAGGCTGATGGACTAAAACACAGATAAACAAATCTTCAGGGAGTGAATACATAATTCTGCATCCTAAGAAGGTATTTCATTCATTGCACTCTTAATTGTTTTGAGGCAGACAAATACTTGACTTAGTTTATTAATTGACCAAGTAAACATATGTAAGACAATAAGCCAATAAGTAGTTGTCAAGCAGGCAGGTGAATTTTGTGATGGCATTTCACAAACTCATGCTGATTTGTCTCTTTTCTTCTGTGCTAGTTAAAATTATCATGATTATTGTTCCTTGCTAGTCCCTAGAATGTACATGTTTGGAAAAATAGTGTAGGATCTAATCTCAAAGAGAAAGACCAGAGCATCATATACTTTTGAGGAAAGGCCGAGTTGAAAGCAAAGACTCAAAAGTATAAGAAGTGAGACTCAACCCAGACAGTTTCAGAATGCTAAAACCATGAGGAACCATCTTGAAAGAATTACCTATTAATTTTAAGATTAAGTCTTCTTTCCCTATATGTCTCAGTAGCCTGTTCTTTATCCACCCACTCCTCAAAAGTCCCTAGTAATAGGAATGACATCAATTCTAGCTTATTGACTAGAGCATTTTTATGACTTGATGATGACATACAGCTCCAGATTTTAAGTGTGCCTCAGTTTCAACTTTGGGGAAAAGACCCAAAGATCTTTTGTTACTAATTTCCAAACTAAATGAAACTGAAGAGAGCCAATGTTTGCAAATGGACATTAGAATATTTTTAAAATAACCCCTTAGCCTCTTCCTTCTCCTGGCCTCATTTTATTTCCAGTCCATTAAACATTTATTATGCTTCATTAGTAAAAACAGTAAAGCCACCTACATATTTTTAATGAGATTTCTTTACAACAGTAACCAGGGTTAGGAGGTGCTCTTTTAGGTCTCTTCTAGTAATCTCTCTTTCCCTTGAGATACAAATTAGGCATGTTCTTTGGTGTTATTTGACATTTGATAATGATTGTGATTGAAAAAGTAAACTTATCTTAAAAACAGAATAGACACTTTCCTTTACAAAGCAATATATTGCTAATGAACTAAATAAAAATATGTGCAGTAGTAATCTTTATGGGACATAAAATAACATCAAATTGTAATAAAAATTTCATTTGAATATTCATATCTCCTTGATAATAGTGATATATATTTATCATTTTTATCTTTTAACACAAAAACCATGCGAATTGTCATGAATTACTTTAAGTTCTACATGTATGAGACAGTGTGTGTATAGGGATATTCTTTTTAGCTTTAAACACAAATTCAGTAAAAAATGTTACCTAAAGGGATAACAGAATTGCACTCACACATACCTCCCACTCAACAAAAACGCCACACACACATGCACAAATGCACGCACACATTTATGCATACACACACACAGAGAGAGACAAAGACAGAAGACAGAGAGACAGAGAGAGAGAGATTTGCTTTTAAAGTTATGAAACAGGGGGCTTCACATTAAATCTGGAATCATGTGTTTTTATGTACATTTGTTTGTTTGATTGTGTAGATATACTTTGTGGATTATGTTGGTATTCTATCATTCTCCAAAAGTCAATTGAATTGCTTTAAGGAAAACTGTTGTTATAAAGTATACAACTTTCCAAAATAAATAGGTTTTCCACTGTTAAAATCAATTCTAGGCTTTTTTTAGTTTCACCGATTTATTCATCCCTCTTGGGTTCTAAATAACTCCTGAGAACTTCAGGGAAAATGTCTGAGAACACTTAGAATCTGCTTTGCTTTGTTTTCCTCCATTTGCTCTGATTTGTTAAGAAAACAAATTGGCCTTTCTCTGCTAAAAGCCAACTCATGTCTGACAAATATGCTTGCTCCTCTGTTAAGTGATCTTGGTAGCAGCACATATAATTTGAGCATACATCTCTTTCTACATAATATCTAGTTTGGTTTTCAGTACCTGTTCAATATTTTATCATGGGACATATTTCATGTAACCAAAAATATACTGGCTTTTATGACAGAATATTTGAAAAGGAAAATAATTCTTTTAAAAGTCCTCATTTTTTTTTTAGGAGTTACTGTCATTTTGAAGTCACACACGTATTAAAAAGACATTTTGAAGTTAGATCAGGATACTTCATTGGCATTGTTATTTAATGATTAATAAATAAAATTCATTTAATAAATTTAATTCTGTGTGTATGTATTATGTAACAGAGCACATGAAGATATCAAAGTACAGCTTTCAAGACTTGGTTGTCTCTTTCCACCATGTGGATTATGGATAAGAAACTTAGGTAGTCATGTTCCTCGTAAAACACTCTTTAACCCACTGAACTATCTTGTTGGCTCTAGTTTATTGGTTAGTAAAAGCCAGAGGTTTATATTGGAATTTTCCAAGCATGGAAAACTTTTTTCAACTGTGTATTATAGTGTTCACTGAACACTTACAATGTTCCAGGTGTTATAATAGGTGCTGAACTATGGTCTGGAAAAACTGGGAAAACCAAATAGGAAACATCTTGAAAATTAAGTAAATTATATAGATTGGATTATGGGGACAGTGTGTCTCTGTATGGTTTCTATTACTGAGAAGAGACACCATGGCAACTTTTCAAAGGGAAAATTTTTATTTGGGGATGGCTTATAGTTTCAGAGGTTTAGTCCATTATTGACATATCAAGAATCATGATGACTTATCAACAGCATACATGGCGCTGGAGAAGGAGCTAAGAGTTCTACATCTTGATCCACAGGCAGAAGAAGGAGACTACAACACTAGGACTAGCTTGAGCATATAAGACCACAAAGCCCAACTCCACCGTGATATACTTCCTCCAGTAAGGCCATACATACTCCAACAAGGCCACACCTCCTAATAGTGCCACTTTTTATGGGACAATATTTAAACACATGAATCTATGGGGGCCATTCCTATTCAAACCACCACATTCCACTCGCTGTCTCACTCCATAGGCTTGTAAACATAACATAATAGAGAAACTCATTCAGTCAAATGTCTAATGTACCCACAGTCTATAATCTCAACTCTGTCTAAATGTCTGAAGTTAAGTCTCTTCTAAGATCTGTGCAATCAAGCTCTTAAATTTAATCCCTTGTAAAATCAAGATGAAAAGGCAGATAGCATGCTTCCAACATACAGTGGCACAAGATATACATTACTTTTCCAAAATGGAGGAAAGGGAGGATTGTGAGTTAATACTAGATGAAAGAAAGACCAATAAATGAGCTTGGCAAACTCTAAGCTCTGTATTTTCATGCCTAATATAAAAATGCTCTTCAGATCTTCAACAACCTTTAGATTTGTTGAAAGTAAGACATCTCTCTCTCTCTTTCTCAGACTAGTATCAACTCCTTTGTATAGCTTTTCTTGATAGGTATTCCAAGACTCTGTCATCTCCAATATTTTAGTGTCTTCAAGTCAATCCAGGTTTCTCCTTTGAAGCTTCACATAATGGCCTCTCTGTGGCTCCTCACAGGGACACCCATGACACATGCCTGGCCTCAGTAGCTTTCCTTAGCAATGGAAGGAGATTTCATAACCCCTTTCTTCTAACATGACTCTAAAGCCAGAACCACGTGGCTGAAGCTGTCAAGGTCCAGTGCTTGCTGGGGCTGGAACATGGTCCCCTTGTTCAATTATTAGCTTTCCATTTTCCATTCATCCATTCACTGCTTAAGCTGGGCAGTTAAATAACTCAATCTGTAGACAAGGCTGGCCTTGAACTCAGAGACTTGCATACCTATTTAACAACAGACTTTCCTTTAATCAGTTTATCTCTTTGAACACAGGAATTGGTTATTGCCACTGAGAATGGCACCCCACCCTAAGGAATGAGCTTCAAAAAGTTTGCTCATATACCAGGTTTGTATCATTGTCCTACTTTCGGGTCCCCTCTGAAAGTTCAAGATTCACAACTGTCTCCTACATACAGAGGGCCTAGTTTAGTCCTCTGGAGTCTCCACAGTTGTAGGTCTAGAGGTCATGTGTTTCCATGAGCTTAGTTAGGCTGTCTCTGTAGATTTTAACCTTGATGTCCCTCAACCAAAAATAATTAAGGTAATTGTGGTACATTTACACAATGGATTGTTACTCAGTAGTTTAAAAAAAAAATGATGACCTCCTAAGATCAGTGACATCGTGAGGAGTTGTTGCCTCTGAGGAGTTATATGCACAAGCACTCAACAGCATTGCTAATGTCTTCTATGTAACCTAATTTCCATTTCTCAAGGCAGGAACCTCAGACTGTTGGAGAAATTCACATTGGCAGTGCCAGAACCCACATTCTTGACCAGTCTTGAAGAGGTTACTCTCAATAAAAGTCTCAGCTTGAGCTTATGCAATGATTGGTAAAATTTTTGGCTATTGTAAGAATTAGGAAATGATCCTAGAAATTTATGTAAAGTATTCAATTTTCAATCATTTTTCAAATTACTATTTCAAATTGTTTTGCTATAATACTTTTGAGATACAATTTCAGCATTTGAGGTAAGTTCTTTAATGTTTTATTAAAAACAGTTTTTTACAAATATTTTGTACATGCACTTGCAGTATTGAGGTTAATCATTATAATAAATTTGGAAATTAAAAGGAAAGAAAATGGTGACCTCATGAAATTTTAAGGCAAATGGACAGAGATCCACAACCATGAACCAGGCTAAACTCTGGAAATCCAGTGGAAGAGAGGGTGGAGGGAATATTTGATCAAGGAAGGTCAATATAATGATACAAGAAAATGTTTAATTGGGGATGGCTTATAGTTTCAGAGGTTAATTCATTATCATCATGGCAGGAAGCATTGATGGCATGCAGGCAGACATGTTGCTGGAGAAGAGCTGAGAGTTCTACATATTGATCTACAGTGAGCATAAGGAGACTGCCACACCAGGCCTAGCTTGTTGATATAAGATTTCAAAACCCTCTTCTATAGTGATACACTTTCTCCAGCAAGGACACATGCACTCCAACAAGATCACCCTCCTAATGGAACCACTCCATATGGGCCAAATATTCAAACATATGAGGAAGGATATGATGGGACTTATGTTGCAATTTTGCCCCCTGCTACTATGTTTTATTTACATTTGATAGAAATAGAGTCTGATTAACTTCAAGAGTGGGCATGATGTATAAATCTGAGAATCAGTATGATATTTTTTGTATGATGAGGCATTTAGAGACACTTACTTTGTAGCCCTAGATGGCTAAAGAAATGAGATATTTTTCCAACCTTAGTTAACTGAAATCTAGGATTCCTAGCATGCATTATCACATCAACCACAATCCCATTCAAATGTACAACTATTATTTCCATAATGTTGACCCTTATTTATTTCCACAAATAATTTATCAAGAAAAGGAATTGTTTCCTTGGACCTCGAAGATGGAAAGACCCAGAAATGTCATAGAAAATGTTTATAAAACAGATCTCTATGTCTAACATCTATTCATTGATTTTTAAGCATTCATTTTCAGTTAGAGAATTACCAAGATAAACTAACACTGTACATCTCAACACGAATTGGGCATCACAGTGATGTAGAATCTTTTATCTCCCACTACCAAGGTATAAAGTCTTTAAACACAAGCTTCTTTTTATTTAAATTCTAATAGCTGCTGTTGGGTTTTGTAATTTCTAATTATCTATTGTATGTTTACATGCCTGTGTTTTGCAGAATCTAATGAGAAAAGGCAAAGATCACAACAATTATTGCCTGGGCATATCCTCTGGAAACCTAAATCATCAGGCAGGAGGATCAATTCTTCCTGTTATTAGCATATTCTAAAATGTCAACAGTATGTGTGTTTGGGAATTGCATATAAACCAAGGGAATTCATTAGAATAAAATTATTGAGCTTTTAAGAAAATCCTCTGCAAGAACTGTCTAACTTTCCCATGTGAATCCCCTAATGTCCAGCAATAATTACAGAGGTAAAACCAAACTGGCTCAGAGTTTCCTTCTTTTTCAGCTTATTTTTGTAAAGGAAAAGAAACAATTATAGAAGGAATCATTTCCTAAGGTTTTAGTTCAAATAATGTGTTTCTACTAAGCCCCCACTGAGCATTAAACATCTTTTCATTTAAATAAAGCCTTAAAGGAAATATTTTCAAGCCAATATTAACATCCCTTTTAAAAATGTTTTTTTTTTCTGATTTATTTACTTGAATAACATTTGAATTTTCTCACTTACCAATCTTGGAACTACTAAATATTGTATTCGACCCCTGTACTTGCTTCCCCAAGACTACTATTTGTACTACTGATCCTCTCATAGTTCTTGCACAGTATATCAAATTTTCACACTTTTTTACATAACCTGGTCATTTATATATATACCCTACAAAATGTTTCCCCTCAAATTACTTATCTATACAATATTCTGTATATTCTTTCTAGATTAGTCTTTCAGATATTTGAACATGTTTTCTGATAGATTTCCCAATTAAAAGAATTTCCTTTACCTTGCTTCCTGAAAAAAGAACTCTACATCAAGTCTGTAGGAAATGTTTTCAGGCATATGGAAATGAGTTCCCTATTCTATATACATGCTTCCATATAGGCAGACCTCTACTAGGCAATGAGGACATGGTTGTAATTTCTTCATTCTTCATTCTCTTTCATCTAATACACACAAACACATTTATATTGTTAAAATTGTTACGTTCAAATACATAAGAGCAGGAGCTCCAAGCAAGCAGAAAGTAACTGCTTCTGTCCTTTTTTGCCTCCTGTGCCAGCCATGTGCTGGATACATAGTGGTACAAAAAATAATTTCTTAAATGGAAAATGAAATACACATCTCAAATTCTGTGGTATGAGCAAATTCTTATCTTTTTATTTTTACAAAATTCCACTGTGATACAGACTGGTTTTATTTTGTGGCATTTTCCCTCCCAAATCTATAACTTTTAAACTTCATGATGTAAATTTGAATTTTATGATTATTCTTTAGTTTTCTAATATGTTCATGTTAATGTTTTATATTAGATATCTATGTGAATGAATTAATTGTTTTCATTAAATGTAAAGATTTTTGTGCATACTGATAGCACATGTGACAAAGTCACTTCTAGTTTTAAACATAGTGCTCTTCTAAATTAAAAAAGAACATTGTTGATTTCTATAAAAAAGACTACTCTTAACAGATGGTCAAAGAAAATGAAAATCTTACACACTTCATACTACCAAGAAAGATGTTATAACACAGCATTTCTATGAAACCAACATACTTTTCCTGAACAGAAGCACAGATTTCAACAAACTTCAGAAAAGTAATAGAATCTAAATATGAAGATCTTCTCAATCCAGCTTGTAGAAGTGAATGCACAGTCACATAATCTCTACCTAATGATAAAGTAGGTACAATGTTGGACAGGTAATGTGTACATGGATATCAAGTGACAGAAGGAATAATGATTGATAGTGGCAGATTTGAGAGCAATATAAATTAAAACTACAAAATATTATTTTGTAGTCTGTAAAATGCTTAAATGTCAATCACTGACCAGATCAAATCTTGAAAAATTTAGAAAGTAAATAGCGAATTCCACCATCACTGGTAGCATTAAACAATGTCATATCACTTTAGAAAACTGCTAGACAATGCTTTATTTACATTTAATTATTCATTTACTTGTTTAATTATAGAGGTAGTGGGCTCAATGTATTGAGGTTACTAGTAATATCAAAGACAGCATTCAGGAACTTTTTTATTTCCACTCAAAACAAAAAAGAACTACAAAGACAAACTGATTAGGCCAAAAGAGGAAAGGTTATGGACAGCCATGACACCAAATCAAATCAGAGCCATTTAGTTTTTTTACTTTGTTCTGTCAAGGAAAATGTTCATCAGATTGGAAAAGGCATAATTAAACAACAGAATGAAGCCCAAAACAGGTGAGGGATTTTTAAAAAAGCACCTTGCTACTCTAAATGAGCTAAAAATCTCTGGCACCAAACCAATTATATTCCAGGGAAATGAGCAAAATTGCTCAATTCTGTCTTGCCCTGCTTTTGATGGTCTTAGAAGAACAATGTTGATGCCGAATGTGGCCAAATGCCATTTTAGTTATTAAAAATAGAGAAAACTCACTGTCATCACTATCCATCTTTTCTTGCTAAATGGCATTTCTGTATGACTGAACAAGGTGCAAACAAATATTTGTTAACACAGTCAACAGTGGCAACTAAATTTTGTTTATATGACAACCTGTTTTGTTCTTTACATAGAAAGCATGCTTTATTGGAAAAGGAAAGGAATGGTCAAATGGAGAGAAGAAGTTGAGAGAGAAGAGCAAAAGAGAAAGAGAGAAAAGAGACAGAAAGACAGACAGGTACATGTCTGCCTCCTCAGAGAAATGGCTGAAAGAGAGCAACAACTTGTTCTTAAGAGGGAACAGGTATCCCTGTATTTTAGTTTAATTTTCTTTGAAGTGTGAACAATATAAAATGACTTGGATTATTTTTACACTCATATAAGGATCTTGGCTCTTAAAAAAAGAACTGTATGAATGCATCATTGTGCCCACTGTTTGAGATTGAAGTTTTCTAACCATGACCAATTATCTACTTATTTTCTGGATTTTTAATGGTAACACCATGTTTGCCTTGAAAGAGACCATGTCAAGAGAAATTAATATTGCAGGAGGGTTGATAAATGTACATAGAAAGAAAATAAAGAGCTGGGTGGTGGTGGTGGTGTATCCCTTTAATCCCAGAACTCAGGAAGTTTGAGACCAGTCTGTTCTGTAGAGTGAGTTCCAGGAAAATGAAAACTACAAAGAGAAACCCTGTCTTGAAAATATCAAAGTTAAAGAATGGCATGTTAAGGGGCCAATGTGATAGCTCAGAAAGTAAAGTTGCTTGCTGCCATATCTGACAACAATCAATCCTAGGAAACCACAAAGAAGGAGGAGAGAACCGACTTCTCCAAGTAGTCATCTGATTTCCACATGTTCAAGTGTTACCTGTGACCCTCCTACAGACTAAGTAAATAAATAAAAGAAATCTAAAAATAATTAAGGAGAAAGAAATGGTAAAAACAAAATTGATGTATATATAGAAAAACTTTAAAGGTGACCATTGTGATATAATGTGAATTAATAAATTCCATTTGTTTACTTTCATCATTTTCCAATTGAAGAAAAGAACTATATTTTCTTCGAGTTTAAATGGATACATCCTTACACAAACAAGATATTTTATCTTTTTACATCAGAATAAAATAACAGATAAAATAAATTTTACCTATGCTGTACTTGTGTCATTCTAATACGAGTCATTGTAATAAAATATTCCTAAGTAAGATTGTCTTGAACAGCCACTTTTGAAGTCAATATGGCAGTTTTCAAGACAACTAAATATCAATCCACTACAAGAGCCAGTTACATCACTCTTGGGAATATAACCAAAGAATGCTCTACCATACCATGTAGACACTTGATCAACTATGTCCATAGCAGCTTTAACCATATTTTTCAGAAACTGGAAACAACATAGATGTCCCTCAAAGAAAGAATGGATAAAGAAAATGTGGTACACTTATGCAGTGGAGTATTATTCTGCTTTTAGAAACAATGATATAATGAAAAGTTCTGGCAAATAGATGGAACTAAACAAGATCATCTTAATGAGGTAACCCAGACACAGAAAGACAAGCATGGTATATAAACACTTATAAGCAGATATTAGCCATAAAATAAAGGATAACCATGCTATAAGGAAAAGACACAGGGGAACTAAGTAACAAGGAGGACTCAATGGCAGACACATGAATTTCACTGAAAAGGAAAAATAGAATAGACATCACTGGTGGATGTGAGGAGAGGATCTGGTTGTGATGGCAACAGAGTGGATCAACTGTGGGAGAATGGAGGGAGAAAATATTGAGAGAGACAACTGGAACCTGAGGCCATCTCTAGAACAAGCTAGATATCTAGTGCAGTGGAAAATCCAAGCAGTCCCTGAGGCAAACCCTAGCTAAGCATGCAGACAATGGGGAACATGAAACCTGAACCAACCATCTCCTGTAACCAGGCAAAAATTCCACTTATGGTATTGGAATACACACCCAAACACACTTTTATCCAGCACATTGTGTAGGCAGGAGAAATTGTTAGTAGAACGGTTTGTGTTTGGCAAAAAGAGCTTTATTTCTTTTCATGAATATTAAGATTAATTATTTACATGAATATTTGGTGAAAAGATTTAGCTAATAATTTCTTTTTTCTGTTTTTTAAGATTAATTATTTTATTGGTATAAAAAAAGATAATTGTATGAACAGTATGGTACTTGATCCCAGTGCTCTGTTACATCTTATATTCTATATTTATATTAAATAGCTATCTTCTGTGTCATGTCTACCTTGTATTATTCAATAACACAATAAATATAGATGTAGTGAAAGTAATATTACTCATAAAGACATTTTATTAGTAACCTACATATATTTAAGTTCTATCATACAATTGAAGACTCATTTTTGAAAAGCTGATATATACTACCTAACACAAACTACTATATAAAATCAGAATAAATAAAACTTTACTAGTTTATTTATCATAGATTGGAAAGGGATAGATTCAATGCAAAGCAGTTAACACAAAATTTGTCAATTTATCATTTATATGATTCAGAACAAGTCACATTATCTTCAGTTTATTCATTTATAAAATTTAAGCACCTATTATCACCTTATTTCTTACTTTTAAATTTCTTTATATTATTTTATTTTATGTTTTTGTAAAATTTTATCTATATATCTATGTATTTATTTATTTATGCCTGTATGTAAGTTTGTGTACCACATATGTGCCTGTTGCCCATGAAAGGTGGGAGAGGGATTTGGATTCTTGAAAGTGGAGCTATAGACTGTTTTGAGCTATCATGTGAGTGTTTGAAATCAAATCCAGGATGCCTGGAAAAGCAGAAGACTGTGCTTTTAAGCACTCAGCCATTTATCCAACCTCACATTTTTATTTCATTTTTCACTTTGGAATTTTTAAATATTAAATTCATTCATTTACTTTAGATTTCAACCAAGTTCCCTTTCCTTTCTCTCCTCCCCCTCCCCAATATACTCTTCTGTTTCTGTTTAGAAAGGAGGCTGCTTTCTATTGGCTTGATATGCCTCCTTTTATTTGCCATCAACAAAGCATGACATATCAATTTGAAGTAGGACTAAGCTTCTCCCTTTTTAGTAAGGATGGGCAAGGCAACCCAAGATGCCAAAGCATTAGCAACAGCCTCTATCCCCACTGGTAGTCCCACAAGAAGACCAAACAATACACATGTCACATATATGCAGAGGGTCTAAGATGGTCCCATGCAGGCTTCCTAGTTATTGGTCTAAATTCTGTGAGAGCCTATGAACAAAGTTTAGTTGTTTCTGTGGGTTCTCTTGTAGTGTCCTTACTCCTCTGGCAGTACATTATCACACTGTCTCTTTAGCATAATTCCCTGGTAAAGGTGGTCACCTAGCCTAAACTGGCCACGTCCTGTGACAGGGTAGGATTTCCAGGGGAGGAATTGGGACACTCATCCATCCACACAACCTTTGACATACAGTCAAAAAGCAGTTTTGAGAATTAAAATTGTGGTCTTCAAAACAGTGGGGGAAGATACTTGAATCTAATCAGGCTAGAAGAAACAGAAAGTCAACCAGGGAGTAAATCTGGAATAAATGCAGTGATGCTTTTGTTAAAGTTACATATAATTTGTTGTCATAAAGAAATACCCATGAAACAACTCAGGTGACCACATCTTAACATACTGAAGTAGAATTGTAGATACATATTGAAATAGAGATCAATGGCATATTCAAAGCCAACACACAGTATTAAATCAACCACTATGTTGCAGTGATAATGATAATCCCTATCCAAGAATTTCTAAATACAACTAGGGATAAAACAATACAAGAATAGCTCCTAAGGTTATTACTAAAGCTAAATGGCTGCTAAGTTAAAAAATAATGAAATGGTAGAGAAGGCAATTGATATAGGAATTATAATAGTATAGATTTTGAAAAAAAAAAAGACATTTGGCAACTATTGAATCATTGCCTGCTATGTACTATGAACTATTTTCAGCCTGAAGATTACCACTGACCACTCCAAAGTACAAATTTAGTGAAGTAAATATAGTAAATAAGTAAGAAATCAAATTCACAATAACATAAGTTAGTAGAGAAGAGGAAGCTTGAAATATGCTGATAGGGAGGAGAGTGACAAAAGGAGATTAAAATTTCTTTAAACACAAGTCCCAGGTTCTGAGGGAAGAAAGTGTTTGTAACCTGCAAGCATCATCGTGAAAGCTTAATGTTAATGAGAAGAAACAATAACAAGTAAATAGAAACATTGGTAAAGGCTTTAAGTTGAAATGCTTGGTGAAATAATGTTTTTCAAAGACAATACATCTTGATAAAGATCCATTGGTAAAAGAAATTTGGAAGACACTGAATGTTAAGAAGCAAGAAATAATAGTTGCAAATGGAGATGCTAATTTAGGGCAATTACCTTCTTGGGGAAATTATTAAAGTTATCAGAAATGTTGCAAATAAAGAGAAAAATCCTAAATGATGGTGCTACATCCTGAATTTATCATCCAACTTCCTCTCTAATTGTGTATGGTAACTTAATTTAATTTGTAAGATATTAAAATGTATACACATGTAATTTAAAATTGCTTCTTAAATATGCATACACAGAGTTTCCTTGATCTGTTCTCTTTGGCTTAACTATATATACACTTCTCCCATTCTATCCACAACAAGTTTCCTCATTAAAATAATCATATATTGAGTGATAGCTCAGAAGTTGAGTGCTCTTATAGTAGACTTGAGTTTGATTCCCACCACCATATTTAATGGATCCCAACTACCACTAACTACAGCTTTAGGGAATGGGAGGCCCTTGTCTGGCTACAGCAGGCATCCAAAATCACACATAACTATATATGTAATTTAGAACCTTAAATATTATACTATTGAATTATAATTATTGCTATAGTTTGATATTTTCCATGAGTATAACATCATGGAGAACACATTTACAAATATAGAGATAATATACATATTAGATGCAGTAATAAGTCTTGAAATGTAATTGAAAATTTATAAGATAAGGTTTTATACATTTAATTTTTGTAACACACACATACACACACATATATATATATATATATATATAAATATATATTTATATATATATGCCTGCTAATCAATAGGTCTATCTCAAATTCATACTTGTTTATTTATTTGCTTATCTGCATAGTCCTGGCTATACTAGAACTCATTCTATAGACTAGGCAGGCCTCAAACTCACAGAGATGTGCCTGTCTCTGCCTCCCTAGTGTTGTGATTAAAGATGTACCCCAGTATCACCTTGCCCAAATTTGTAATTTTTAAAGCATAAGATTCCATGTTTATATATTCTAAAATTTACTCAATGATGTTCTATTGTGAATAATGCTGTAATAAGTACTCATTTCCATAGATGCACCCTGGGATTATTATTCTATAGGTGAATCTCCAGGAGGCATGTTATTATATGCTGTATTTTTCATCTCTTCATACTCTATAATCTTTTTTCTCTTACATTTCTTTAGAAACTGCATTTCCTTTATTTTCACATACTTTTAATTTCAGAAAAAATTAAAACAAACAAACACAATACACAACACCTAACCCTGCTATACTGTTGGAGGATATTTTCCTGCCTTAAGGCACAAGGACAGGATAAAAGAGATCCTCTAGCATGAACAGAGACCCAGGTAGATCAGGGCCAGCCAAGGTTTCTGGGGGGCCACAGGGAAACTATACAGAGGACATGATCTTCCCGGGGATCTCTAATCTACTTCTTCCATGCAGGAGGCATCCTCATCACCCTCGAGTAGGGGGATCTCATCAGGGACAGCAGCACTGGGCTCCTCTGCTGTCATGTCATCTTCATCAATACCCAAGCCTAGTTTGATCATGTGGTAGGTGCTGTTGGAGTGGGTTTGGGGATCATCCAGTGAGAAGCCAGAGGAGAACAGAACAATCTCAAACAGAAGCACCACCAGATCCTTAACAGCTTTGTCATTTTTATCTGCCTCAGCCTTCTGCCTCAGGGTCTCCACGATGGGGTGGTCAGGGTTGAACTCTAGGAGCTTTTTGGCCATCATGTAGCCCATTGTAGAGTTGTCTCGGAGTGCCTGGGCTTTCATGATCCACTCCATGTTGGCTGTGTAGCCATAATTGCTTGTCACAATGCAGCAGGGTGAAGACACAAGCCTATTGGAAATTGTCACCTTCTCAACCTTCTTATCCAAGATCTCCTGTATGAGCTTGCAGAGATTCTCAAATTTTGCCTTGCTCTCCTCCATTTTCTTCTTCTCTTCCTCACCTTCTGGTAGCTCCAGAACTTCCTTAGTCACTGAGACCAGGCTCTTCCCATCAAACTCCTTGAGCTGCTGCATGCAGTACTCATCAATAGGCTCAGTCATGTACACCTCTTCGAAGCCTCAGTTCCGCACACACTCCACAAAGGCAGAGTTGGCTACCTGCTCTTTGCTCTCACCAGTGATATAGTAGATGAACTTCTGTGTCTCCTTCATGCGAGGCACATACTCTGAGAGGGACGTCATCTCATCTCCAGACTGAGAGGTGTGAGAGCACAACAGCTCAGACAGGTGCCGATGGTTAGTGGAATCTTCATGGATTCCAAGCTTTAAGTTCTTGGAGAAGGCCTCATAGAATTTCTTGCAGTTCTCTTTGTCTTTGGCTAACTCTGAGAAGAGCTCAAGGCACTTCTTCACTATGTTTTTGTGGATGACTTTCAGGATCTTGCTCTGCTGCAGCATTTCTCGGGAGATGTTCAGGGGCAGGTCCTCAGAGTCCACTACGCCACTGATAAAGTTGAGGTACTCGGGTATCATCAGATCATCACAGCTGTCCATGATGAACACACGACGGACATACAGTTTGATGTTGTTCTTCTTCTTGTTCTCAAAAAGGTCAAAGGGAGCTCGCTGAGGAATGAAGGAAAAGCAATGCTCTAAATTCCAACTGACCTTCCACAGAGAAGTGCTTGACTTCCAAGTGGTCCTCCCTGTCATTGGTGAGGCTCTTGTGGAATTCACCATATTCCCCCTGAGTGATGTCATCAGGGTTTCTGGTCCAAATGGGCTTAGTCTTGTTCAACTCTTCCTGATCAATGTATTTTTTCCTTAATCTTCTTCCTTTTCTTTTTCTTATCTTTGCCACTGTCATCCTCCTCATCTGATCCTACGTCTTCAATCTTAGGCTTCTCTTCATCATCCTTATCTTCTTCTTCTTTCTCACCCTTTTCTTCCTCTGCCTCATCATCACTGATCTCCTCTCATTCCTTCTCCAAATAGAGGGTGATGGGATAGCCTATGAACTGTGAGTGTTTCTTCACCACTTCCTTGACCCTCCTCTCCTCCAAGTATTCAGTCTGGTCTTTGAGATGAAGGATGACTTTGATACCCCCGCCAATGGGTTCACCGTGGTCTGCACGAACTGTGAAGGATCCACCAGCAGAGGACTCCCAGGCATACTGCTCATCAGCGTTGTGCTTTGTGATCACAACCACTTTCTCTGCCACAAGATAGGCAGAGTAGAATCCAACACCGAACTGCCCATTCATGGAGATGTCCACACCAGCCTGGAGAGCCTCCATGAAAGCTTTTGTGCCAGACTTAGCAATGGTTCTCAAGTTATTTATGAGGTCAGCTTTGGTCATGCCAATGCTTGTGTCAACCAAAGTCAGCCTGCGCTCCTGAGGGTTGGGGATGATGTCAATTTTCAGCTCTTTACCACTGTCTAACTTAGAAGGGTCTGTCAAGCTCTCATAGTGAATCTTGTCCAAAGCATCAGAAGCATTGGAGATCAATTCTCGAAGGAAAATTTCTTTGTTTGAGTAGAAAGTGTTGATGATTAAGGACATGAGCTGGGAGATTTCTGCCTGGAAGGCAAAGGTTTCCACCTCTTCCTCACCATGGTTCACTTCCTCAGGCATCTTGATGGGAAAGCCCAGCACAAGTACAAGGCAGGGTGGGCAAGGAGCGCGTCCGACTCGCACGCAGAGCTTAAGAGGCAGGAGGATCACGAGTTCACTTACACTTCTATAAAAGGCCATTTTCTTACATTTCTAAATATCAAGGCTTATTTAAATATCCTATTGTAAATAATTTATAGAAATATATTATTTAAAAGCTACATATTGTTTACCTCATGTAGGATGTATAGTGACAAAACACATTTAGGACATTAAAATATTATAAATAATATATAACATTAAGTTTCCTCTTAGTTCTTCATGTCTTATAGTTTAAAGGAGCAGGGTATAATAAGAGATGGATTAATATTTCAAAATATAAAAAATGTTTTATGAGAAAAAAAGAATCTCATTGGCCTGAGTACAGGACATTTTTCTTCCTGATCATTTAAGTTCATAATGCAAAAACAGTCATTATCTTGGGAAAGTGAAGAAGTTGAGAAAATCCACCTCTGTTTTATTTGTAGGAAGAATCAATATGTTACTTAATTTCAATTCAATTTCCAAACGTGAAGTATAGATTTACATTTATATCTAAGCAGGAACACAGTAAATTAAAAAGATTTAATTGTAATTTAGCCATCTCTTTGTCAAAATAGGTCATTCATTGAACATAATGACACTTAAGGGCATTCTTTCAATAAATTATGCTATAAAAGTTTCATAAAAATTTAATATGGTTCAGGGTGAGGAATATAGGTAATTAAATGTCTTGCAGAGGTAGAGGAAAGACCTGGGAAAATTGTGAAAGATTTTAATTAAGAGGTGAAAGAATAATACTGAAATAATAGATTATTTTAGAAAGATCTTATCAGTATGCTAATCATTATCATACCCTTATCATGCATGAGAATCTTAACTACGTGCCTGGGTCAGAAGAAGTGAACCCCTTGATATTTTTAGATGCTAGAAGTTTCATGACAGGCTCTAAACCTTGATTACTTTTCTAATAAGAACATTGTACTTGTCAATCTCCAAACTTTTTAATATGCTAATGTCACATGGAAACAAAATTGACTCCTGGATGGCAAGCAAACAACACTGGTATGGATAAAGACAGAAACTATCATCTGCAACACAGAGATAAGCAAGGCTGTATTCCCTGTGGTCTTTGGAGACAGTATTATAGGAAATGAAGAATTTACCAGCAGCAGAAACAGTAGCTAAAAATATCATTATTAGCGACTTTTGAATAGCCATGGTTTCTGGTTTTTCATGTGACTTAAAAGACTTAACAAAAGATGAGAATTCAGGCACACACACAAAATAGAGCAAGTAACAGAATCTGGGATTAAAATAGCAAAATATAACCATGCCTCTAAAGTGTTTGTGATATTGGCTGAAAGGATGACCTGTGCAGGGTTTGTTTAAACAAAAGTTATGTAAATCTTTGCTCACTTGGTTGTTGAAAAATAAATGGAAGTAAACAGAGCAAATTAGAGCACAGGATGGAAGAGTTTGTCAAGTATGATTAACATGCAGGGAAGCAACAGAAATGGAAGAGTTTGTCAAGAATGATTAACATGCAGGGAAGCAACAGAAATTATAATGATAGCCGGCATTTAGTATAATGCAATGTTTTCAAGATTCACTAGGGTCAAACTCAACAGCATGGTCATTTTAAAAGTGCTACACACCTGCTATTCCACCCTGAGTTACTATACAGTAAGAAAAAAGCAAATAACTGACGATATTTGAACACTGAAAACTGCAAATGTCAGCAGCATGGGAAACCTGGAGCTTTCTATTTCTGACATTGCCCTTTAGTCACCCAGTGTATTATCTGAGAGATTTTAATACCCAACTGGAAGTCCCTGGGGAGCAGAGGGAACCCAGATTAGGTGAAGTCCTGAGTAACTCTGAATTGTTTGACATAAGCATTGGTGTGTCAAGGATAATCCCCATGGAAGTGACAAAGCATTGTCCAGGTAAGGCTCAGGGGTATGGCAAAACCTTCCTCTAGCCCAAATGTAAACATTGATATTGTGTGCAAAAACCATCCTCCATAGCTTTCTATTCCTAAATGTCCATGGTTGAAGACTGCTTTTATTGAGATTAACTAAATATGACTTTCTGTTTAACTGTGTGCAATATCTCTTCCTTCCTGTTATACTATATATAATAAACAAGCTGATCTTTCAGGATACTACAGATTTTCCATCCGAGAGACAATATCACCAAGTCCCAGATTTTCTATGTCTGTGTGTCTGTCATTTATTCATTCTTTCTTCATTCCGGTCAGGGTTCTGTGATGGCAGAAGACATTGTCTCTCAGTAAAAAATAGGATTGACAGTTCTGTTGCAAACATATTTGTGTGTTATATGGTAACAAAATTCAGTTGAAATGAAAGAAAATGTCTACAAATGAGCTAAACATACAAACACAAAGTAGGCAAAATTACTTTAAATGTTTTTTCTTCTCCTCATATGAATTATTGATATATGACTAATTTAAGGGTGCATTTCTTGATGCCCTGAATTCTTGCTTAGTTAATAATGATAAATTGTGGCTAATAAGAGAAGACATCATTGCTATCTCCTTTTAGGTGCTTTTCAACTCACTTGAGATTCTAGAGGGCGAAAGATATTCCTAAAGTTCAAAGCTTATTTGTGTCTATGTCATTAACTTGAATTTATTTAAAAATTATTCGTTTCTTACAGAGTGACAAGTAATAAAATATAATAAATACTCTGGATGACAAATGGGAATGGGAATCTTCAGTGAAATCTACTAGTATTTGAGGATATGTGTTGGCATAATGCATGCAATAAAAACAAGACAGAAAATATACAGAAATGGCTGTAGATTTACAGGATTGTGGATGATTTTATTTGTCTTCTGTGTGTTTTTTATTTTAAATTATACAAGGGATGCTTATTACTTTTCTTTAAGGAAAAATAAAATGCAAGCAAAAAGAACAGTTATAAGATTTGTGTGTGATTTATGGCACATATTTGCATTAGAGTCTGTCAGTGGTGAACCAGGAATCATATTGTATACTTTTGTAGGAGGGTTGAAGATGGCAGGCAAACAGAGGAGTGAATAAGGAAGAATAGCACTACAAATGACTCTTTGTGTTCAAAAGCAAATAAATATCCCTTATTAGCAGTCACTTAGTAAATATTAATTGATGGTAATTAAGAAAGTTTTCCTTTTTGTGAACTCCATAACAAAATTCTATATTTTCTTATTAGGTAAACGCTAAAGCAAATTTAATACAGTATATCTTTGCAATGAGGTGATAACCATCTTTTGTAGAAGAGTAACATACATGGTGAATGCAAAGATCTTATTTACTTGTTAAATGAAATTTGCCACCATTTTCTCTTTTTTCCAATGGAACTAATAACAATGTACAGATGGCAACTGATTACTGTCTTATAATGCATATGTCTATCTTTATGAGAAATAAGAGCACATTTAGAGGATTATAGAAAACTTATAATCCCATTAAATGTTGAAAAATATGAATGATGAGCATCTTAACATAATTTGATTGACAATGGCATTGTAATTGTGATAGTACACTGCTTAAGCACAAATCAAAATTGGACAATAACTTGAACTTTCTTTTTTTATTGGCCAACAATGCTTTATTCATTAACCAGTATGAGAAACATATTTACAGAATGACATCTCCCATTATCTCCTCTTTTCTGTCTAAATAAAAAGAAGGGTTTTAACCTTAACAAAGCAAAATATATAACACAACACGTATCAAGTAAGAATCACAGTGAACTTTCTTAAGCCTAGTAAGTACTACAGTAACCTGCACAAAGAGGTTATTATTCTATGTACTAATGTTTTGAGGATTTAAGATAGTGATCATAATCAGTTTTGCATAGCTATAACTCTAATGAATGTTAGAAAACATCTCAAAGAAATATCTGCAGGAAATTTACAGTCATTTTCCAGACTGAAATAAATTAGTCTCCAAACATTGTTTATGCGCTTGCTACCACTTCAAACTCTGAGGGACAATAATTAACTAAAAAAAATTCAAAAGGCAAATTGACGTCCCGGATACTATAAATTTGTGTAGTAGTAATTAGGAAGAAAACTAACAGTATCAATAGCAATGTAGTTGGAGAAATTTTTGTGGCTTAATAAAAATCTATATTTAATAACTGGATTTTGACTCACTATGAACCAAAATGTAAGCAGCCCTTCAATTTTCAATCATCATAAACAAAAGAAAATGACCAGCAGATAGATTCTTTAAAGTTAAGGAATAGTTTTATTTACTGCAGTATCCTAAGTTTCCAATAGAATTGCAGGTGTTGATGGAATCCAAAACAATAAAAGTTTGAAATTGTAAGTTATTTCATACATGGATGAATGCTGAATTAGATGATGAATGAAGAAAATAAAAGAGCAATCTTGGAGTCAATATCAATATCAACAAACAACATGACTATACCAAAGCAGCAATGCTACCTATAGCAAGTGATATACATTCATGGAGTTAATCATTTATCACTTGTACACAATAAACATGCTATTCCTTATGGTGATGTATATTCTTGGTCATTAACTTCACTACATCTGGGATTAACTAAAACCCAACTGGCTACATACACCTGTCATGGATCTTTATAAAATAAACTCATTTGAAGTGGCAAGACATATTTTTAATTCAGATATGATAAGTTAGGAAGCTAAATCTTTAATCTAGGCCACATTCTACTGACAGCTTATATAAAGGACATAGCAAAAAGGATACTTGCCTTTCTGCCTGCTCATTCATACTAACAAGATCATTGCTTCACTGGAATTATAATCTACTTCTTTATTATTTCAGATTTTACTGAAACTCAGAAAAGACATCCACCCTCATGGACAGAACAACTACTGAATTAATTCTTGGATCTTTTTTTGGGACATAGCCATTATTGGACTAGCTATACATTAACCTGTAAGCCATTCTAATATATATATATATATATATATATTAGAGGTTCTCTTCTTCTAGAGAACCCTGGTGAATAAATTTAGTATGTGTCCTTTTAAAATTAATCCTTTTTTGTAGCTCATGTTGTGATCTAGTTTGAAACCTGGTTAATTAAATTACTGTTGCAAAGAGGTAATTCATTTAGGTTTTTCTTAATCCATTGTGGTAACTGTATTAATGAGAATGAATAAGCTACTGGTTGGAGATCTTCTGTCATCTGCTTACTTAATCCAGGAATGGTTATTTTGCCACCTTAGCTATTATAATCTGTATCTGTAAATTTAGAGTTTTGAGTCTTCCAGGTCTTTCAGGTTCTTATATTTGCCTCAGATTTTGTATTAGAACTATACAGATTTTGTTCAGTTCTAAGTCTAGTGCTGTGGATATAGCTAAGCTAGAACATTTGCTTTAGCATGCATGAATCCCTGGGTTACATCCAATTATTACAAGAAAATTATTTTCTATTCCTGGGAAAGGTATGTAGGTGATACTAAGAAATCCCTATCATTTTCTTCTCTCTCTCTCTCTCTCTCTCTCTCTCTCTCTCTCTCTCTCTCTCTCTCTCTCTCTCTCTCTCTCCTTTTCTCCCTTCTTTCTGTTTCTACAATTCCAATCTGTAGATAAGTTTGAAAATTACAAAAAAGAATCATTGTTATTCAATTAGTAAATTAAGCACATATTAATTTCACAGCCATAAAAGACTTTATTCTTCAGACTCAGGCCTGGAGTTACATATTTCTAGACTAAAGATTTGTGTAACTATTTTTAAAGGTATACGACTTGACTTTTTAATTTGACTTAAAGAAATAATTGATATTCCTAACCTACCACCAATTTTAATTATTTCTTAGAATTTTCAGCATGGATGATTCTATAGTTCAAGATCTCTGACTATTTAAAAGCAGTTTCCTAAATCATATTTTAGCCTGTCAGTGCCTGAAAAGTCTTGCTGTTTTTAATAATGAAAATTTCATTTTAAGTGATAATCCCTAAAAAGAATTTCCTGGCAGAATAGTTTATATCATAAGAGCATATGGGATTTAAGAATAATTATGCAGAGAGTATCTTTCTCCAAAGAGCTTATAACACTTTGTGGAATTCATTTAATTAATGTGCACACTATATCCATGAGAAGTCAGTGGGCAGTGAAATATGGATGGCTCTGAAGTCAACTCCCATTCAATTCAGGAAGACAGTGAGAATGAACCCAGAAATATAATGCAAAAATTCTTGGTGTATATAGTGTGTTGCTCCTTGTCTGTCTCTGATAAAATTATATTAGATCAACCCATCAGAAATAAAGCTGGTACATTAATTGAGTTACCTTTTTCATTTTATTTCAAACATTCCAATACTTTAACACATATTAACTCCTGAAGGATACTGTAAAAACTTCATATGCCCTCGCAGTATAAAAATACAGGAAAAACCTAATTATACTATGATGCTTCTTTGGAACAAACAATATTTACAATGCTTTTCATGTACAAAATAAAGGATAGGCATAATTAATACATGTGGTTTTAAATAGGCTTAAATGTTTACAATGTGTGACTGTGTACTATTTCTCCACAGGCAGCTTGATAGATGGAATTAATTTTAATATTACCTCAAGTAAAGTATTAATTAAACTGTTGACACACTTCTATGGAATGGAAGAGACATAAAGATGACATTGTCAAGTAACTCTAGAATGTAGACAGTAGACAGATGATTTGGGTAAACTCAAAAAACTCAATATCTTTTTCCTATTTTAAATCACTGTAGCTGAGATTTCCCACTGGGATCAAGTCTTAACCTGACCTTATTTCTTTAACCTGGTCAGATTTTCTTCAGAATAAAATTAATAAAAGTATCCACAGAAGGCTTAAGCTTTCATTAAAGTAGATGAAGAGTTCTGATTTCATAAAAGTTTCACTGGCAAACCAAAAGATATACACCAGGGTGTATAGCCTACATGCACAATCTAGAAATGTTTTTTCACTTTGAAAACAAAGTATTTATCAAATAGCATGGTTTGTCTTCCCACATAATCACATCCATTTTGACATACAATTAATATATTGACAGTAGTTCTCCCTCAAAGACATCTATTTATACATTTGAGACATATTCAATTTATCTCTCACTTTGATAACAGGGGAGCTATTGGTAGCTATTTCTTATGGAAAGCAGAGAGCTGACTCAGTGCCTATCAGTACAAGTAAAAAAAATTACACCTGTTTAGAGATTTGTGCAGATAAGAGCATTAAGAGACTAGTAAATTCTTCAATGCTAATATTGTAATACTTTATTTATAGGTAGTACTTGACATTATACCTTTTCATTTAAAGTGGTCATTCATTCATTCCAATGGAAAGTTCATTAGTCCAAATAACGTCATTTAATAAATAGATAGTTCTTCCATGCACTTCTGTAACAGACTACAAACATATATATGGATATTCTATTTCTTTCTATATTTATCCTGACTAAAATAAATAGCAGTGATCTTGTGTATGCTTTCATGCAACTAAAAATAAAGCACTGTGTAAAATAAAAATATCTTATTAAAATGTTTCCTTTTGGAGAAATTAAAAAGCAAACCTTAAAAACTGTGTAACTAATAACTTCAATAGCGAAGAAATGTAAGTGAGAAGGCACATATACTTTTCAAGAAAGGGACTATTAGTTTCCTGTGGCTTTATAAGAACTATTACCACAAGGTTAGCTTTAATTTTCTAAGCTTAACCAAGAAACTAATTATTTTACCAATTTTACCTATGTTGGCAGGGGTAGTAGATATCAGATTGGAAACTTGTGAAAGCCAGAGGCAGACATTATTTTAAATTACTACATAACAAAAACAATACTTTTCTAACAATTTGGGGTGATGCCTGTTTAAATAGGAAATGATGTCTGTACTACACAAAATGTTATTTATGCAATTTGTGAAAACGGATCAAAGGATAGTGCCAAAATATATTGTGGAATATTTGCAAACCCAAGCAGGAGTGATCAGATGTGTTGAGGATATCAGCTTAGGAGGACAGATTTCTATACTGCTCAGTGAATACTCTCATAGGTCTGTCTTGGCAGGCTCCCTACTCACACCAGTCCCACTCGTTCTATACTCACTTTAGATTTTACTATCGGTTACTTCTGACACAACAAAGGCTCAGAAAGAGTAGTGAGAACTTCAACAAACTTGCCATTGATTTGTGAAATCATTATAGGTAAAAATCAATTTTTTTTATTTAATCCACTATTTATTGAGCACTTATTCATGAAGTATAAATTCAAGGCTATTCCAGTTTGACATGATTTCCCTGATGTTATATGACTCAAGCAGTGGCTAGCAAAACATTATGTGAGATCAATTCTCATTTTTACACTGAGCAAAAGTGAAGCCTTTCTTACACTTCCTGCTCTCAGAATTTCTAAGACTTAATTAAAAATAAAAAATCATTACAAGAAATGATAAAGAATCAAGACAACAAATAAAAATAAGATTTCTGGCAGTCGTTCTTCTTCCTCCTTCCCTTTCACTCTTCCTTTGTCTCTCTCTCTCTTTTTTGTGCAGTAGGACATAATGAAGTAAAGGATAATATTTGGACAAACTCTTGCCCACTGTCACAAAGAAAAAGCATAACTGAGCCTGTTAGTCTCCAGAGAAAAATGTAAGACACATTTGTTTGTGTTGTCCTTCAACATACAAAAGTTGGCTGCTGTTTCCTCTCTGGTATCTATTATTTCAATGTCTATTTGTGTTTCTTCTCTATGGTTGTGTTTATCACAAAGGGAATAATTTATGTACTAAAGGTATGTCTTTGCTCATCAGAATAAAATTGTCTTATAAGGAGATGCATAAACCCATCTTTCCTTGGTGAATATGAATAACCCATTGAGATGGCATTGAAGCATGTGAATCTTCTGAAGAGAATGGACACCTTTTTGTTTATTCTTCCTAGAGGGCTTGAGAAAGGTTAATGTAACTTCAGAAAAGTTACAGAAGATGACATACCATCTTTACATCTCACTGTGAAGACTTTCAAGTTAGTGAAGCTTCCCAGTCTCCCAGTTTACATGTTTCAAGTTGTTCTACTGATGATGAAAACTTGTATCTTTTGAAGGTACATTCTGGTCCATAAGCAGCAGATGGAGTTAGGGTGTTTTAGGTACTTTTTTTATAATAATGAAGATAAAACTTTCTGGAAAACATAGGCACTTTAAAGCAAAACAACAAACAAAAAAATTCTGGCCATTCCAAATGAAGCTTTTTTTATATCAAGCTACTAGATTTAATTAATTTGTTTATATTAGCCTCTTCTTAAGAAGGATCCAATGATAGTTTTGTTATAAGTGATTGATAACTCTAAGTGTAGCATGATGTTGATGGAATTATATCCCTATAAGCTCATTCTAATTTATCAATTTTATATGTTGATGTGTTTGGCATACTAACCTAATGAAAAACCTACCTCACTAGCAATATATTAAAAATGAACAGTGGTTTTCTTATCAGGAGCAAATGGATGAAAAGGATGGGTTATGGCCTGTGTTCAGCATGGCTACAGAGTAATGCATTTTGTATCATTGACTTAATATAGAACAAGAATCAAAATTGGAAGTAGGAGGTACCCTTGAACAAACTGATATAAGAGACCGCTTCCTGAACATAACTCCAGTAACACAGACACTGAGATCAACAATTAATAAATGGGACCTCCTCACACGTAGAAGCTTCTGTAAGGCAAAGGACACAGTAGAGAAGACCAAATAGCAGCCCACAGACTGGGAAAAGGTTTTCACCAATACTACATCTGACAAAGGGCTGATCTCCAAAATATAAAAATAACTCAAGGAACTAGTTCATAAAACTCTATGAAAAATGGGATACAGAACTGAAGAGAGAATTATCAATAGTGGATATCAAAAATGCTGAATGACACTTAAGAAAGTGCTCAACATCCTTAGTTATCAGGGAAACACAAATCAAAACAACTTTGAGATACCATCTTACTCCTGCCAGAATGGATAAAATTAGAAACACCAATGACGACTCATGCTGGAGAGGATGTGGAGAAAGGGGAACATTCCTCCACTGCTGGTGGGAGTACAAATTCATACAGCCATTTTGGAGATCAGTATGGCGGTTCCTCAGGAAAATGGGAATTAGTTTACCACAGGACCTGGCAATCCCCCTCTTAGGCATATACCCAAATGATCCACATCCATGCAACAAAGACCTGTGCTCAACTATGTTAATAGCAGCATTATTTGTAATAGCAAGAACCTGGAAGCAACCTAGATGCCCCACAACTGAAGAATGGATAAAGAAGATGTTGCACACCTACACAATGGAATAGTACTCAGCAGAAAAAAAATAATGGAATCTTGAAATTCGCACGCAAGTGGATGGCACTTGAAGAAACCATCCTGAATGAGGTAACCCAGTCACAAAAAGAGGAACATGGTACAAATGTTCCTCATGTATGGATATTAGAGCTAGAGCAAAGGACCACCAGCCTATAATTCACACCACCAGAGTAACTAGGATACAAGGTGTATTCTAAATGATTCATATAAGGTCCCTCACAGAAGTCAGAAGAGACAAATCCCCCAGAGCACATAGTAATTGGGGGTGTATTGATTGGACCGAGAACTAGGAGAAATAGAAAGGGAGGAGAGGAAAGTACATGTGATTAGGAAGATTGAGTCAGGGTAGGAATAGAAGACAGGAGAGAGAGAGAGAGAGAGAGAGAGAGAGAGAGAGAGAGAGAGAACATAAAAGAGGGAGCCATTATAGGATTGAAGAGAAAACTGAACCTAAAGAAATGCCCAGATACCTACAAGACTGGCTCCAACTAACAATCTCAGCAAAAGTGGAAAGGCTACCATAAATGCCCTTCCCTGATAGTGAGATCAACAACTAACTAATTCACCATGATGGAACCCTCTTCTAGTACCTGTTGGAAACAGAAGCAAACACCCATAAATAAACATTGAGTAGAACTAGATTCCAGAAGCAGAGAGATAGGACAAGACCAGGTTTCAGGTTGCAGAAACACATAGAGACAGTTGACTTTAACAAGGAGGAGTTAATGGGCTCCACAGACTTGTAGTTGGGAATCCAGCATGGGACTTACTAGACCCCTGAATATGGGTCTCAGCTAGAAGGACTGAGCAGTCTAAGGGACCTCAGACAGTGGAACCAGTTTGTATTCTTGTAGACACATCCCCCATGGAGGGAAACTCACATAACCTAGAGACAGGAGAGAAGTCCTTTGTCTTGACAGGTTTGGTTTACATTATCCCACCTGGATGGCATAGCCCTACATGTGGAATTGTGGTGGGGAGATAGGAGGGGGATGGTGGTCAGGGTGCATGTGAAGGTGGAGAGAGTATAAAAGGGAGGGAGGGAGAGTGAACTGGGATCGGCATGTAAAATAATAATAATAATAATTTAATAAAAAAACAAAATTTAATAAAGAAACAAAATTGGAAGTGGAGTTCTTACAGAATATGTACCCTATATATGTAAAGATTAAAAGGTAAGACAATTATTGTAAGTCATAAGAGCTTTGAAATTGAATAATAATTAAGAATTGGACGTGATATGTTTAAATACACTGAAATCTTTTACATTTTCTCTATTGTTCAATTTTATTCAACATAGTTGATAATATGTTTTCACCTAGGGAACCATCATTCAATGTTGATGGGATTAAAAATGGCTGCAGATATCATGGAAATCATTGTGGATAATTTTCAGAAGTCTAAAAATTAATGTACTGTATGGCCCAGCTATAACACACTTTGCAGTATACCCAAAGTACTGGGCATTCTAATCCATACATACTTGCTTACCCATGACCATAACTGCTTGACTCATAATAGGTAAGAAATGCAAAAAATCTAAATGTAACTAGAAAGCAAAAGAATTGATGAACTTTTCAGGTAATGGATGGAACTAGATAAGATCATGTTAATTGAGGTAACCCAGACCAGGAAAGACCAATGTGACATGTTGTGGTATTGGGAGGTCCTAGTTCCAAATCTTCTGATGTAAATATATAGTCTGTAGAAACTATACAAATCAGGAAATTAAAATGGAGGCATTGCCAAGATAGAGCACTTTGGGAGCAATAGATTATTTGCAGGTTATAAGTGAACTTATCAGGGAAATGGGATAAGGGCATACACCTTAGGAAGTGGAGGGTGGTACATGCAGAATATAGTTGCTGGTAAATAAAATGCCTACAAATATGTCAATAAATAAAAAATCAACGTGGGTCTCAGTTAGAAGGCTTGGGCAGTCTATGGGACCTCTGACAGTGAAACCAGGATGTATCCCTGGTGCACAAAAGGACTTTGGGAGCACATTCCCCATGAAGAGATACTCCATTAGCCTAGTGGTAGGAGGGAGGGCTTAGTCCCTGCTCCAAACAACTTGACAGATTTTGATGATCCGTCCTGGAAGGCATCATCCTTCTTGTTTCGGGTGGGGGTGCGATGCAAGGGTGGTCGGCGGCATGGGAGGGAGGTAGAGGGAACTGGGATTGGGATCAATATGTAAAATAAGAAAAACTATACACACACACACACACACACACACACACACACACACATACACACACACACACACACATATTGTTGTTGCCCTTGGTTGCCACACAGAGGCAGAGGTGGAAGGTAAGTCCCTATTGCTGAATACATGCACTTCAGATACAGGGGCCCAGAGGCCCCTAGTCATAACTAATCTGAAGGCTTCCTACCTGAGGACTAGATTTTATGATACCAAATATGCTATACATACTCCCAAAGGAGGGAGGCAAACAACATTCCTACCCAGATATGATACATTTGAACCACATCAACAATGATCATAGCACAATAAACTTTAGTGTACAGTAGTAGCTTATGTGCCTTGGATATAACCAACAACTCTTTAATTGGACTTAAGATGAACTCAACAATAGGAGGACCATACCTTGTAATGGAAACCTAGTGAAATATTCAGTGCCAGTGGCATCATGTTCATTGAATAATCTAAAGCCAAAAATTTACTAAAACAGCACAATCTCTAATATCTTCTTTTCAAATTTTATTTTTGATTTTTCTTTGTTTGTTCATTTGTTTGAGAAATGATCTCCCTGTATAGTGCTGACTATTATGGAACTCACTATGTAGATTAGCCTGGCCTTGAACTCACCTACTCTGTGCATGAGTGCTGAGATGAAAGTGTGTACCATCACACCTGGCTCCTAACCCCAATTTATGAACAGTTTACTTACATCCACAAGTAAGTATAGTCTTCCTTTTCCATCAAGGGAATTTCTCTGTGCAATTACAAAAGTACTACGACCAACAAACATGCAGAGGTGTTGAGCCTAGCCCCAATGGATCCATCGACAAAACAATCCCACAGCTGAGGCTCAGGAAACATTGTGGATAGTAGAATGAAAGATTGTTAAGAGCCAGAAGATCAGGGATTTTGATGTGAGATTGTGTCTCATAATAATGCAAGGAAGAATAACCATAAAGTATCACCAACATGATCACTGAAATATGAACTGAAGAAAGATGATACCAATGAACATGCCAAACTGGATGGAGAAAAAGTTCAAAAAACCTAAAACATACACCAAAAAAAGACAGGCAATTGAGGAAAGCAAATGAGAGGTGGTCATCCCCAGGAAAGAGTACACCAATTTTTTGTCCAATCCCAAATAATGAGCTCTGAAAACTTAAGTACAGATAGCATTATATGGACTGAACAGGAATGTCTATGTCCTGGACAGGACATATAGGAATGTCTATGTATTTTATACACGCAACAACACTTAGTAAAAGATAAAAAATAAACATGTATTTGGAGGATACTGGAGAGGAGTATATTTGAGGATTTGGAGGGATGAGTAAAGGTGGGAAGTGTTGTAATTATAGCATCCAAAGGAAAAAAATCCCAAAGAAAAATAAGCACAATGCATTGTAATTTAACTTCAAGGCATGACATTTATCCATATCAATTTTGGAGATCAGCTTAGATTGTAGATGTGATAAACAGGATTCCCAGTTCTTTCAACATGTAGACTAGGTAATAACTTTAGTTTTGAAACTACAAGGTAGTTATATAGACAGCTAAAAAAAATTCTTATGTAATCTCATAGATAAGATTTTATTCATTTTAACTGAAAAGATGTTTGTAAAGCTGGACATGTCTTAGATACTGCATTAGTATGGTGATAGGGACATAGTAGTAGAAACAGAAAAACAGTCTCATAGAGTTGGACAGTATTAAATACATAATTCTAAGTGTGATGGATACAATAAAAGGGCCATATAGGCACTGTTATAGATTAAGTTGTAGGTAATTCGCTACATATTTTGGTTGATAAAATATATTTATGTTATAAATCAAACCCACAAAAAGATACCGAGGTTCATATTTGTGCACAAAAGGACCTTGAGAACACATCCACCATGGAGGGATAACTGCCTTAACCTAGAGACAGGAGAGAAGCCCTAGTCCCTACTTCACATGACCTGTCAGATCTACATGATCCCAACTGGATGGCATTCCCCTGCATATGGAATTGGGGTGGGGGGGATGTGAGGGGAGGGTGGTTAGGGTGCATGTGAGAGGGCAGACCAGATAAAAGGGAGGGAGGGAGGGAAGGAGGGAGAGAGGAAAGGAGGGAGGGAGAGGGAACTGGGATTGACATGTAAAATAATAAATTAAATAAAAAAAATGCTTTGACTCCAAAATTTAAGTTCAAGGACAAGTTACTGGGGAAAAGGATTTCTATTTTTGTTTCCGCAGAAAATGAAAAGCTGTGGATTCCTTCCAGACTAATGTGGTTTGATCAAGCCAGACCGCCTGAAACGGAGTACCGGGTGATTCTACATTCAAAATAACTGGACAAAGCAGCCTTACAGACTGCAGCCAGGATTTCTGCATCTTCTTAGAATCTCCCATGACAGCGCCCCTTACCAGCAGGAAGTAATTTGGAAAGAATGAGGCCCAAATTCCCAAATATTGTCTATAAATGTTTGTTTTCATTTAAATGGACTTGGTTATATAAAATAAAAAAAAAAAAAAAAAAGATACCGAGGTTGTCAAAATTATATACAAATCAATGAAAATTCTTAAAATTTTGTTTTCTACTTAAAAATCCTTTAGAACACAAAGAACACTTGGAAACCTACTCACATTTATAAATTCATATATTATTATATAATAATTAAAATCTTTATTATATATTTATCATGCATACATATATATATATACATACAATAAAAATATGAATATCCTTCTCTTAAAGACAAATGATGCTTGATGGTATGATTTTCTACATTTACCCATTATCTCAGAAAAGGTCAATATTTCAGGAAAATAATGTTAATTAGTGAATTATGCATAATAGTTTTAGCTTGTTAATTTTGATCTTATCCATCCGTATGGATAAGAAATGCTCAATAAAAATGGCAATATACAATATACAGCAAACCAACTGCCAACATCAAACTGAATGGAGAGAAACTTAAGCCAATTCCTCTAAAATCAGGAACAAGACAAGGCTGTCCTCTCTCTCCATATCTCTTCAATATCGTACTAGAAGTTCTAGCTAATGCTATAAGACAACAAAAGGAGATCAAGGGCATCCAAATTGGAAAGGAAGAAGTCAAACTGTCTCTATTTGCAGATGATATGATAGTTTACATAAGCGACCCAATAAACTCTACCAGGGAACTCCTACAGCTGATAAACACCTTCAGCAAACTAGCAGGATACAAGATAAACTCAAAAAAATCAGTAGCCCTATTTTTTTCAGACGACAAAGAGGCAGAGAAAGAAATCAGAGAAACATCACCCTTTACAATAGCCACAAGCAACATAAAGTATCTTGGTGTAACACTTACCAAACAAGTAAAAGATCTATATAATAAGAACTTTGTGACTCTAAAGAAAGAAATTAAAGAAGATACCAGAAAATGGAAAGACCTCCCATGCTCTTGGATAGGTAGGATAAACATAGTAAAAATGGCAATCTTACCAAAAGCAATCTACAGATTCAATGCAATCCCCATTAAAATCCCACCACAATTCTTCACCGACCTTGAAAGGATAATAATCAACTTTATATGGAAAAACAAAAGACCCAGGATAGCCAAAACAACCCTATACAATAAAAGAACATCAGGAGGCATCACCATTCCTGACTTTAAGCTCTACTACAGAGCTATAGTTCTGAAAACAGCCTGGTATTGGCATAAAAATAGACAGGTAGACCAATGGAATCGAATTGAAAATCCTGATATTAATCCACGCACCTATGAACACCTGATTTTCGACAAAACAGCTAAAATTATACAATGGGGCAAAGACAGCATCTTCAACAAATGGTGCTGGCACAATTGGATGAGGGTGTGTAGAAGACTGCAGATAGACCCATGTCTGTTGCCATGCACAAAACTCAAGTCCAAATGGATCAAAGACCTCAACATCAATCCAGCCACATTGAACCTCTTAGAAGAGAAAGTAGGAGGTATAGGAGACCGCTTCTTGAATATAACTCCAGGGGCACAGACACTGAAAGAAACAATTAATAAATGGGACCTCTTCAAACTTAGAAGCTTCTGTAAGGCAAAGGACACAGTTGACAAGACCAAACGGCAGCCCACTGACTGGGAAAAGATTTTCACTAATCCTATATCCGACAAAGGGCTGATCTCCAAAATATACAAAGAACTCAAGAAACTAGTCAACAAAACACCAAATAACCCTATTAAAAAATGGGGTACAGAACTGAAGAAAGAATTCTCAATGGAGGAAATCAAAAAGGCTGAAAGACACTTAAGAAAATGCTCCACATCCTTAGCTATCAGGGAAATGCAAATCAAAACAACTTTGAGATACCATCTTACCCCTGCCAGAATGGCTAAAATTAGAAACACCAGTGATGACTTATGTTGGAGAGGATGTGGAGAAAGGGAACACTCCTCCACTGCTGGTGGGAGTGCAAACTCATACAGCCACTTTGGAGATCAGTATGGCGGTTCCTCAGGAAAATGGGAACTAGTTTACCACAGGACCCGGCAATCCCCCTCTTAGGCATATACCCAAAGGATTCACATCAATGCAACAAAGACATCTGTTCAACTGTGTTCATAGCAGCACTATTTGTAATAGCAAGAACCTGGAAGCAACCTAGATGCCCTTCAATTGAAGAATGGTTAATGAAGATGTGGCACATCTACACAATGGAATACTACTCTGCAGAAAAAAATAATGGTATCTTGAAATTCGCAGGCAAGTGGATGGCACTTGAAGAAACCATCCTGAATGAGGTAACCCAGTCACAAAAGAGGAACACAGTATGTACTCACTCATATATGGATTTTAGACCTAGATCAAATGATCACCAGCCTATAATTCACATCACCAGAGGAACTAGGATACAAGTTGTATTCTAAGAGATTCATATAAAGTCCCTCACAGAACTGGGAAGGGACAAGTCCCCCAGACCTCAGGTATAGTGGGGGAGGACAGCTAATGGAGAGAGAAGTAGGAGAAAATGAGAGGGAGGAGAGGAAGGCATGTGCGACTAGGAGGATTGAGCCTGGTTAGGAATGGAAAATAGGAAAGAGAGAGAGAGACAGAGACAGAGAGAGAGAACATAAAAGAGGGAGCCAATATTGGTTTGAAGATAAAGTTGAACACAAAGAAAGGTCGAAGGAACTACAAGACTGCTCCCAACTAACAATCTCAGCTTCCGTGGAAAGGCTATCATAAATGCCCTTCCCGGAGAGTGAGATCAACAACTAACTTCTCCATGGAGTCCTCAACTAATGCCTGTTGAAAACAGGAGCAAACACCCATACATAAACACTGAGTCAAACTAGAACCCAGAAGCAGATGGAGAGGACAAGACCATGCGGTAGAAGTACATAGAGACAGCTTACCTGAACAAGGAGGAGCTAAGGGCCACTAGACTGATAGCTGGGGAAGCCAACAGGGGTCTGACTCGGACTCCCCTGAATATGGGTCTCAGCCAGAAGGTCTGAGCAGTCTAAGAGACCTCAGACAGTGGAGCCAGGATGTATCCCTGGTGCACAAAAGGACTTTGCAAACATATCCCCCATGGAGGGATAACTGCCTTATTCTAGAGATAGGAGAGAAGCCCTAGTCCCTACTTCACAGGACCTGTCAGATCTACATGACCCCAACTGGATGGCATTCCCCTACATATTGTATTGTGGTGGGGGGTTGGGAGGGGAGGGTGTTTAGAGTGCATGGGAGAGGGTAGAGAGGTTAAAAGGGAGGGAAGGAGGGAGGGAGGGCTTGGGGGGAGGGAGGGGAGGGAGGGAGGGAGGGAGAGGGAACTGGGATCGACATGTAAAATAATAATAAATAAAAAAAAAAAAAACGCTTTGACTCCAAAATTTAAGTTGAAGAACAAGTTACTGGGGAAAAGTATTTCTATTTTTGTTTCCACAGAAAATGAAAAGATGTGGATTCCTTCCAGACTAATGTGGTTTGATCACACCAGACCGCCTGAAACAGAGTACAAGCTGATCCTACATTCCAAACAGCTGGACAAAACAGCCCTACAGACTACAGCTAGGATAACTGAATCTTCTTCGAATCCCCCAAGACAGCGCCCCTTACCAGCAGGAAGTAGTTTGGAAAGAACGACGCCCAAATTCCCAAATATTGTGTATAAATGGTTGTTTTCATTTAATTGGACTTTGTTATATAAAATTAAATAAAAAATACTCTATATGCAAAAAAAAAAAATATTTAATTCTAGTAAACCATTTCTATACAGAAATCTATTTCTCTTTACTATCTAGTATTCCTGTAGTCCCAATTCATGTAAACCAATGCTGGCTTTGGAGTTGGATTTGGCTTTCCTTCTCTAAATTTAAGCAAGTTGTTAAGATTAAATTCACGGTTTCTGCCTTAAATCAAGAAGCCAATTGGTGTAAGGCAGAAGAAAACAAAATCTGGGGACTCATTTCTTATACACAATTTTCTCTCTGAAATCCTAATTTTCTCATATACATTTTAATGCTTATTGTTGCCTTTCCCTAATGCATACTTTAAAACTTGAAATTTTTACTTTAATATTGATGTTTAAATTTTCCACAAGGAATAATAACAATTCCTATCAGCAAACTTTGAACTCTCTGGAAAGAAGATGGCGCCCCATGTCACCATTTCATCTTGACTCAACTTGATACATCTGGAGTACCAACATCACCGTAAAACTGGTTTGAGACTGTTTTGCTCCAGACAACTTATGACTAGCTAGCTGTAATAGTGCACCTTCTTATTACACCCTGGCCAGAGTTTGAAATAGAACTACAATCAATCATTTTCTGCCACATAGTGACATAGTGACTAGCTACATATGTCACAGCCAGTTCTGTTGAGAAATTTGGTTGCTAAAAATTTTCTTCCTACAGGATCCCATGGTGCAATTATCGTCCCATTTCAGCAGGAAGTAATCTTAAGATAATGACTTCCCCTTTCTCTACCCTTGGAATTTGGGGATAATATTCATCTTCTTTGGGTTGGTTTTAGTTACTTAGGGTTGGGTATGGAAGGTTATGCTTAGACTTGGGTTTATCTTATAGACAGGAATAGGGTATGGTCGGGAAAGATACGGTTTAGATGGGATTAACCTATTTTCTTGTGAATTTGAGTAAGAGAGAGAAAAAAAGTTTTTTACAGCTTACATTATTATATATTCTTATTTGTGGTAAGCTATGTACAATTAAGTTTATATTTTGTTATATTGTGTGAAATTTTTCCACTTATGATGTTTTATGCACATTATTTTTACCATATTCTATGTATGTATACTTTTCCTTATGTTCAAGACATTTTGTATATTGATACAATTTGGGATATTTATCATGCTGCCCTTTATAGTTCTACCTTTTGTCTAGACATTTCTACTCTACCTCTATTTTAGGGATTTATATGTATGTATATGTACATAGTTATATTGTCTAGGTATTTGTCTCTGTTTTACTCAGGGAAAAGTTTAAATCAGTTTTTTAGCTAAGTTCCTGAGTATTACAGATTATCTTCACTCATGTTTCCTTTACCTATGAGATAGGTCAGACATAGATGCTTAATCTTCAATCACTTCATAGACATGCAGAACATGGCATTTAAATGTTTTAATGTAAGTAGTCCATTGACATGAGACACTGTTGCTCCTGACAGCCCTGTGCGCTTTCCCAAAAATATGTTGGACACTGTTGTTGCTCCTACTGGAGTTCATTCCTGCCTCAGCTAATGGCCTATTGGGCAAAGAACTGCCCGATCTTGACCACTGATTTGGACATGCAATCTTATTATGTGTTTGCAGGAGACAAATATAGAAGACTGTTGGACCTTGCCAAGTCAGGGTAAGACAGCCTTTACCTCCCTGCTGTTGTTGTGGTCTGTCAAGTTCTCTTGGTCTTAGCCAAAACTGGATGTACCAACGTTGCTGTGAGACCTTGGGTGACTGTCCAGGTAGCCTGATGTTTCTGTCCTTGCTGCACCTTTTGGAACTTGCCCACCACACTTCCTGTCTACTCTAGTATCATTATTTTCCTTCTCAGGTCTTGATAAGGTTTAAGATTAAACTATCAAATGAGAGGGAGGAGAGGAAGGCATGTGCGACCAGGAGGATTGAGCCTGGTTAGGAATGGAAAATAGGAAAGAGAGAGAGAGAGACAGAGACAGAGAGAGAGAACATAAAAGAGGGAGCCAATATTGGTTTGAAGATAAAGTTGAACACAAACAAAGGTCGAGGGAACTACAAGACTGCTCCCAACTAACAATCTCAGCTTCCGTGGAAAGGCTATCATAAATGCCCTTCCCGGAGAGAGATCAACAACTAACTTCTCCATGGAGTCCTCAACTAATGCCTGTTGAAAACAGGAGCAAACACCCTTACATAAACACCGAGTTGAACTAGAACCCAGAAGCAGATGGAGAGGACAAGACCATGCAGTAGAAGTACATAGAGACAGCTTACCTGAACAAGGAGGAGCTAAGGGCCACTAGACTGATAGCTGGGAAGCCAACAGGGGACTGACTCGGACCCCCCTGAATATGGGTCTCAGCCAGAAGGTCTGAGCAGTCTAAGAGACCTCAGACAGTGGAGCCAGGATGTATCCCTGGTGCACAAAAGGACTTTGCAAACATATCCCCCATGGAGGGATAACTGCCTTATTCTAGAGATAGGAGAGAAGCCCTAGTCCCTACTTCACAGGACCTGTCAGATCTACATGACCCCAACTAGATGGCATTCCCCTACATATGGTATTGTGGTGGGGGGTTGGGAGGGAGGGTGTTTAGAGTGCATGGGAGAGGGTAGAGAGGGCAAAGGGAGGGAAGGAGGGAGGGAGGGCTGGAGGGGAGGGAGGGAGGGAGGGAGAGGGAACTGGGATCGACATGTAAAATAATAAATTAAAAAAAAAAAAAAAACAAAACGCTTTGACTCCAAAATTTAAGCTGAAGAACAAGTTACTGGGGAAAAGTATTTCTATTTTTGTTTCCACAGAAAATGAAATGATGTGGATTCCTTCCAGACTAATGTGGTTTGATCACACCAGACCGCCTGAAACAGAGTACAAGCTGATCCTACATTCCAAACAGCTGGACAAAACAGCCCTACAGACTACAGCTAGGATATCTGAATCTTCTTCGAATCCCCCTTGACAGCGCCCTTACCAGCAGGAAGTAGTTTGGAAAGAACGATGCCCAAATTCCCAAATATTGTGTATAATTTTTGTTTTCATTTAATTGGACTTTGTTATATAAAATTAAATAAAATAAATGAATAAAAAAAAGGTTAAACTATCACAAAAAAAAAAAAAAAAAAAAAAAAAAAAAAAAAACACCAAATAACCCTATTAAAAATGGGGTACAGAACTGAAGAAAGAATTCTCAATGGAGGAAATCAAAAAGGCTGAAAGACACTTAAGAAAATGCTCCACATCCTTAGCTATCAGGGAAATGCAAATCAAAACAACTTTGAGATACCATCTTACCCCCTGCCAGAATGGCTAAAATTAGAAACACCAGTGATGACTTATGTTGGAGAGGATGTGGAGAAAGTGGAACACTCCTCCACTGCTGGTGGGGAGTGCAAACTCATACAGCCATTTTGGAGATCAGTATGGCGGTTCCTCAGGAAAATGGGAATTAGTTTACCACAGGACCCGGCAATCCCCCTCTTAGGCATATACCCAAAGGATTCACATCAATGCAACAAAGACATCTGTTCAACTATGTTCATAGCAGCACTATTTGTAATAGCAAGAACCTGGAAGCAACCTAGATGCCCTTCAATTGAAGAATGGTTAATGAAGATGTGGCACATCTACACAATGGAATACTACTCTGCAGAAAAAAATAATGGTATCTTGAAATTCGCAGGCAAGTGGATGGCACTTGAAGAAACCATCCTGAATGAGGTAACACAGTCACAAAAAGAGGAACACAGTATGTACTCACTCATATATGGATTTTAGACCTAGATCAAATGATCACCAGCCTATAATTCACATCACCAGAGGAACTAGGATACAAGTTGTATTCTAAGAGATTCATATAAAGTCCCTCACAGAACTGGGAAGGGACAAGTCCCCCAGACCTCAGGTATAGTGGGGGAGGACAGCTAATGGAGAGAGAAGTAGGAGAAAATGAGAGGGAGGAGAGGAAGGCATGTGCGACCAGGAGGATTGAGCCTGGTTAGGAATGGAAAATAGGAAGAGAGAGAGAGACAGAGACAGAGAGAGAGAACATAAAAGAGGGGAGCCAATATTGGTTTGAAGATAAAGTTGAACACAAAGAAAGGCCGAGGGAACTACAAGACTGCTCCCAACTAACAATCTCAGCTTCCGTGGGAAAGGCTATCATAAATGCCCTTCCCGGAGAGTGAGATCAACAACTAACTTCTCCATGGAGTCCTCAACTAATGCCTGTTGAAAACAGGAGCAAACACCCATACATAAACACTGAGTCAAACTAGAACCCAGAAGCAGATGGAGAGGACAAGACCATGCGGTAGAAGTACATAGAGACAGCTTACCTGAACAAGGAGGAGCTAAGGGCCACTAGACTGATAGCTGGGAAGCCAACAGGGGGTCTGACTCGGACCCCCCTGAATATGGGTCTCAGCCAGAAGGTCTGAGCAGTCTAAGAGACCTCAGACAGTGGAGCCAGGATGTATCCCTGGTGCACAAAAGGACTTTGCAAACATATCCCCCATGGAGGGATAACTGCCTTATTCTAGAGATAGGAGAGAAGCCTTAGTCCCTACTTCACAGGACCTGTCAGATCTACATGACCCCAACTGGATGGCATTCCCCTACATATTGTATTGTGGTGGGGGGTTGGGAGGGGAGGGTGTTTAGAGTGCATGGGAGAGGGTAGAGAGGGCAAAAGGGAGGGAAGGAGGGAGGGAGGGCTTGGGGGGAGGGAGGGAGGGGAGGGAGGGGGGAGAGGGGAACTGGGATCATCATGTAAAATAATAAAAAAAAAAAAAAAAAAAAAAAAACGCTTTGACTCCAAAATTTAAGTTGAAGAACAAGTTACTGGGGAAAAGTATTTCTATTTTTGTTTCCACAGAAAATGAAAAGATGTGGATTCCTTCCAGACTAATGTGGTTTGATCACACCAGACCGCCTGAAACAGAGTACAAGCTGATCCTACATTCCAAACAGCTGGACAAAACAGCCCTACAGACTACAGCTAGGATATCTGAATCTTCTTCGAATCCCCCAAGACAGCGCCCCTTACCAGCAGGAAGTAGTTTGGAAAGAACGACACCCAAACTCCCAAATATTGTGTATAAATGTTTGTTTTCATTTAATTGGACTTTGTTATATAAAATTAAATAAAAAATACTCTATATGCATAAAAAAAATAAAAATGGATTTATGAGTTTCTATTGATTTATTTAAGGTTGAACAATTAAATTGAGACTTTTAAAATTTAAAGTGCAAGTTCCTTTGTACTGTAGAAATTTACTTCATTTACATATGGGGTACTACCTAGAAATATACAAGCTTAGATTATTTTTTGTCTTACATGTTTTAATGTTATATTTGTAAAATATAGTAATACATATTATGTAAACATCATATCTATATGTATACACAAGTATTTCAAAAGGGGCAGTTGTCATGAAACAGTGACAAAAGTTAATAACAAATCAATTCCACAATAACAAAACAATTCCACAATAGCAACAGCCTTTATAACAAATTTCAAGATGATAGGTTACTAAACATTTGGTTAAAGAAAATTTTCAGCCAAAAGGAATTGGTTGCCTTTTCCATAGACACAAAGTTCACATTGAACTTTTATATGTTTTGAAATGGCGTCCTGTCATTCCAAAATCAAATTACTTTCAAGAACAGTGTCCTGTCATTCCAAAATCAAATTACTTTCAAGAACAGTATGTCTTATAGGTTAATCACAGAAGTTGTCCACTTAAAGTTCTTTATTTTTCCTTTCTTTCTTCTTTAAACTTGTTTTGGGAAGTTAGTATAAAATGTTTTGATTGTTTTTGGACCCCAGTTTTATTCTTTGTCACATTCCCTTTCTGTCAAATACAGCAGGGTTCAACAGAGAGATTGTTCCAAATCTTTAATCATTATGAAAAACAGAGTGCCTTGACCTGGTATTTTAAAGTTAAATGGAGTGGCATTATAAAAATTAAATTGGTTCTTGCTCATTTCCATAATATCCTCTAAAAAGCATTGCCTAGCCTAGAGAGGATGTCCTATTTCTTTATCTTTCTTGATGACCTCTCATGCCTGCAAGTCAGCTCGTTTTTCTTTGCTGAAGATTGCACCCCACTGCTGCATGCACTCTAAAAGTTCCATTAAAATATAGGGCATCATCACTCATTCTTATCTGCAGCAGGCTGCTGAACAGTGCCATACTAGCAACTGCATGCAAACTACTCTCAAAGGACAATATTAGTTATACATACTGTCATCCCGTAAAGCAAAGATCCCACCATATCTTAAAGAACACTCTAGCCTTTCAAACATGGCTACTAGAGTCAGTGCTCTGAACGGGTCTCTTACAACAGGAAGCATTACTTAAAAAGAAATTTACCAGCAAGAAATTAGCTTTTTATAGGACACCCTTTATTAAACTCGGTGTGAGATGAGCTAGCATCCTGAATTTTGTCTTTCACCCACTGAGACCACATAAGGCAAAAGCAGTTTCATTTTAAATACTGTAATATATATATATATATATATATATATACATATATATATATATATATATATATATATATATAAACAAATAAAAAAGCATGTGCCCTCCCTAATGTCTTTATGAATACTTGATGAATTGTTATTAGGATAATTAAGATTTAATATAAAACAATAGGTTAGGAAGTGGCACTACTCCTGATGTCCAGATATGTGAGGAAATGTTGATGACCAATAATACAACGAGACATTTGTAGCAATGATGTCTGATGTCTAGGGACGTCAGAGGAGAAATACAGAAATGGAAAAGAGTAATAAATACTGGGCATAAAGATGAAACTAAGGAATAATAGCATTGTTTATTTTTCAAAATTATCCAACACCATATCCTTACATTCATAAAATGGATTTTCCTTGGGAAAAGAGTATTAAAATGTTTAACAAGCATTAATATTTTTGCCTGTTTGAACTTACTGGTGGATATTTCAAAACCAGAATATTCTGATGTAATGTTTTGAACAGTTTTATTATCTAAATAGTTCCATGGGCTGCATGTTTAGATAGCAAGTGAGATACTAGAATTTAGATACATTAAATGGCATGCTAATGCCATAGAGAACTTTCATAAGGCCCCACCTACTAGATGAAGAGTTATAGGCAATTAATATTGCTGAGAGATGGAGAATCAGTTTTCTATAGGGACAGACCCCTGGAAAACTTGTCCAAACCAAAGTGTTAAGCCCTCATCTAGTGTACATACAAGCAACATTAAGTGGATCTAGGTGGTTTTATAGATTTCTATGTATAACAGTAATTATAGAAGATGACATAATTTTGAAAAGGAATTGGGGATGGGAGAAATTGGAGGGATGTGAAGGAGAAATGTCATTGATGTAGCTACAGTACTCATGTATGAAATTCTATTTCCAAAAGAATAACAAATATTAAATAAGCTATAGATTTAACTAACTCATAAAAGTGATATGTGAAAGGTAACTGCTATAGAGGGTCAGAATTGGGAAAAAAATCAGAGAAGTGGAAACAGAAGAGAAGTGATTCCAATGAACTTGAAAAAAAATGAAAGGCAAGAATCAAAATACCACATGAGAAAAAGAAGTGGGCCTCCAGCATAAAAAATGGACATGCCAGGGATTAAGATACTAGATATAATGAACCTGATGTATTTATAATGAAGATTCATAAAATATTAGGATAATGGAGATTGAAAATGGGGGAGATTATATACAATAAACAATACACACAGATTCTTAGGAACTGAAATGATAGAAATAGAAAAATAAGTCTTGGAAGAGTTATCCACAAAAATTTACATGCTTAGAAAGCAAGAGACCAAAGCTGTTAAGAGAATAACTGTAATATCTTAGAATTTAGTGCATCTTTTGGTTGCTATTGTTTGTATCTGTTTTCTAAGTTGGTAGTCAAATCTATGGCTTTTAAATTATCTACATTTTATTCAGAACCTATTCTGTACCATAGAACTTAATTAAAATATGCTTTATTTTCAAAGCCATATGCACAATGTTACAATGTTTGCTTTAATGAACACTGGGATATCTGTATATGTTTAATTTCATGGAAAAACATTCTAATATACTTTATGATGGAAATGAAATAATGAGATTAATTTTATAGTAAATTCTAACCAATTTAGGATGTCCTTTAGAAAATTTACATGAGCTAATATTTTTCTTTGGGAGGAAAAAACACATGAGCTTGTGGACATAAATGAGTTAATAGAATAGAGACAGGTTTTCAAAATGATCTTATTTTTCAGTGATAACTAATTTACTTGAAGAAATTGTTTCAATGCATATAAAGAATCTTTTGTGTTCTTTAAAAAAGGTGCTGTGGTTTAAGGATGTTATAATCCTCATTAATTATTTCAGTATTTTAAAGTTCACACCAGATAAGCTTACAAGAAATAGTTGACCCAATTTTATTTAAAAGGTCAAATAACTTTATATTACATATCTAACTACACGGTGATAAAAATATAAAAGCCCTATTTAAAGTCCACCCAAACTCTGCAGGTAGCATGTTCTAATGACCCTGAATACCTGAATTTAGAGAAACAGGGATACTTTTTCTGACATGATACTTTCATATACTATTAATATATTCCTAACATATTTAATTTTAATATACACCACATTCTCAGCAACAAAATGTAAAACACAAATGATTTATCACAATAGAAATAAAGTTCAGTTACTTTGAAAGCTGTATTTCCAGAAACTCAATCCATATTTGGCACCTATCAGGTGCTCATACTGTTTAGCTATCAATGAATGCATTAATGAATGAATTTGCAATTGTTCATTGAAATAAAGAACATGGAATTGCAGATGTTTGAGAATTCATCCTGAAGTAGACACTTGCCACTTGCTGTATCTATTGTAACTAAGTTATTAAAATAAATACACAGTCTTCACTGACTACTCATGAACTCACATGGTGAGTTGAAATAGGTAATACTAATTATTCTGTGCTAAAAAAAAACCTTGCAAATGCTACAAATCAGGCTTGCTATGTTCCCCAAAAGCTCCTTGTAAATCATAATCTGGTAAACCAATTTTATTATTATTATCATTAGTGCCTTCATCACCATCATCACTATCATCACCAACAGCAGCAGCAGCAGCATTAGCACTGTTTTGAGGTTTAACACTAGTGTTATGTGCAGACACTGTAAGCTTTCAATGTCACTGAGGTATACTCCTAGTCCTTGGCTATTGTAATAAATATTTGCTTCCTGGCTTCTGCTTAATTCCCCCACAAGTTTGGCTGAATTGTACAGAAGTATTTGTGGTCTCTCCAATAATCCCTGCCTTTGAGTTGCTGTACAACTATCACTTTTACTTTCATTCCTGAAAGATACCCCATCAATTAGCTAATTCATTATCAGATTCTATATCTGTGAAAATAAGTGTTGTATTCTCCAAAATTTTAATTCAATTGATTTTTCAGGCATTCACCTGTCTCTGGGTTATCACAAAGATAATATTACCAAAGGCAGTTTAAGTCAATATTAATTCCTGCCTGATGAATGTGTTGTGACTACATAGCAGTGACATTTGGAATACTCATCTAAATATCTCATCTAAATATCTTAGTCATAGTAAAGAGACTCAAGGGGCAGCCGATATGGCTTATTGAGCGAATATTTCTTTTGTTCTTGCGTGTGTATGACCAAATACAAAAGAAAACTGTACTATTTATGTTTCCCATTTTTGTCTATCACAGGTTAGATGTTGTACTAATCACTATCACCTTTAAGATACATTTCATGTCCTCCTCAAGATTATATTCGCTGAGACTCATTAATCTATTAATGTAGCCAATGGAAAAGCAATCACAGGGAACTGAATCATGAGAAACAAATTCTAAGGCACTGCCCTGTCCTTGTTCTACAGAGTGATGTCTAGCTCTGGATGAATTTTCTGTGATGTTTTAGCTTCCTAATTCCCTTCTGGATATATCTCCCTCCCACTGTTGCAGTTTTAGATAAACAGATTCCATTGATTAGCTCATGCACAACTTGAAATTCAGACATCTGATAACCTAATACTTAAACACCCTGTTACAAATGTAGGAGTAGCCTCCTGCAGTTAGTAATGTCTAGATTGCTTCTCTTTTGAGGTCTCATGTCTTTCATACCTACATAACTTTCTATGCAATTCAGTTTATTAGAAATGCTTAAAGTAATTTTTATTAATATTTTGACAAGGCACATGATTTTATAATTAATAGAAAATACCCTATTTCATATGACACTTTAATTCTAAATAGTCATTAATAATTATGCATTCTCTATACAGAGTCTTTTCCCCCTCTATTACCATTTCTCCAATGCTAGTGTGTAGCACTTCCTTCTGCTTGAACCATCACAATATACTTCTACAATCAGTGTCTTTCTCTTTTCTTTTACTGGGAAGAATTGGCAAGAAGCACACTTGAATCAGTTAGAGTAGGCAAATGAAAAGGATTATTGTACTTTTGGGGTTAAAACAACCAAAAAAATATAAAATATGGAAAATTAGGCTTGAACCACTAGGCATAGATCTTTGTTTTAGATGGCTTTGCAGTTCTGGAGATCAAATTCTAGGCTTTGCTATTGCTAAGCAACTACTCTACTACTGAGTCCCAACACCCAAATTCATGCTTCTATAGGAACAACATAAATTTCATTATATAATAATCATTAAATAATTCTAATTACTATAGTTTTGATAGGAAAAGAAGGTCTACTAAATAATTACACAGAATGAAGAAAGCACAATATAAAATTATTTCTCTAAATAAAATAAACAGCCTTGACAGGAATCCATTGAAGAGAACTCTTAAAAATTGCGGTAAGGATTCTGAAGTATAGCTCTTCACAAATGATTGTTTCTGGCTGGAGTGGCTCTGAGGCAGGACTCAGTTTTCTTTAAGGGGTTGGCCAAGGATAGTGTGACCATGATCCATGTATATATGGGCAAGAAAATTGGACTTGTTTATTTATGTAGGGACGTGTTACAAGGGGGTCAGACAAGGGAGGAGTGAGACATCATTGTTATCTGTGTACTACATTATGCAAAATTCCCAAATAATCAACAAAAATGTTATGTTGGAAGTAATTATTCCAAGTAAACTATAACCATAGTCACCTCTATTCTAAGCAGGTAGGAATGACAAATTGGATGCATATTCTACTATACATTTCACTACTCAAGTTTATAAATACTTACAATATTTTTCTACATATAAAATACTTAT